>NW_022196912.1:65206642-65279375 GCF_008632895.1 Mastomys coucha
AAGAAAAAGTAAAAGAAAGAAAGGAAGGAAGAAATAAAGAAAGTTCATATCACTAAGTGCCTACATATAGAAGTCAGAAAGATCTCCCAATAGCAAGTTAACAGCAACCTGAAACCTCTAGAGAAAAATAAGCAAACACAAGCAAGAATAGGCAGCAGGACATAGTCAAACTGAGGGCTAAATCAGTGTTATATTAGTTGGTTCTTTTAGAAAATGAACAAGATAGACAAAACCTTATCCAAGTTAACTAAAACACCCAAAGAGAATATACAAATCATCAAAAACAGAAAGAAAAGGAGATATATAACAACCAAGGAAATCCAAAGAATCATTAGGTCATACTTCAAAAACCTATACTTCACAAAATTAAAAGTGTAAAAGAAATGGACAATTTCTTTTTGTTTTGTTTTCTGAGACAGGATTTCTTTGTGTAGCCCTGGCTGTCCTAGAACTCACTCTGTAGACCAGGCTGGTCTCTAACTCAGAAATCTGCCTGCCTCTGCCTCCAAAGTGCTGGGATTAAAGGCATGCAACACCACTGCCTAGCAACAATTTTCTTGATATACAAAACTTACCAAAGTTAAATCAGGATCAAATAAACAATTTAAATAGGCCTACAAAACATAAGAAAATAGAAGCAGTCATAGAGTCTCTCAACCAAAATAGTCCAAGGTGAGTTGACTTTAGCACAGAATTCTACCAAACATTTAAAAAAAGAGCTAATACCAGTACTCCTCAAATTATTCCACAAAATAGAAACCAAAACAACACTGCCAATTCATTTTATGAAACCATAGGTACTGTGATACCCAAACTACACAAAGACACAACAAACAGAATTACAGACCAATTTCCTTCATGAACATTGAAGCAAAAACATTCAACAAAATACTTGCAAGCCTAATTCAGGAACACATAAAAATAACTGTCATCCAACATTGTCAAGAATGCTTTATCAGAGAGATACAGGGCTGATTCAATATATAAAAATCTCGGGCAGTGGTGGCGCATGCCTATAATCCCAGAACTTGGGATGCAGAGACAGGTGGATCTCTGAGTTCCAGGCCAGCCTGGTCTACAGAGTGAGTTCCTGCACAGCCAGGGCTACACAGAGAAACCTTGTCTCAAAAAAAAAACAAAAAATAAAAACATAAAAAAAAAATCTGTGAGTATAATCCACCATATAAGCACATTGGAAAAAAAAAAACATGCTTATCTCATTAGATGCTGTAAAGCATTTGACAAAACCCCACCTTTGACAAACTCTAACACCCCTTCATGACTAAAGTATTGAAGAAGTCAGGGAATACAAGCTACATACCTAAACATGATACAGGCAATATACAGAAAGCTGATAGCCAGCATCAAATTAAATGAAGAGTAACTCAAAGCAATTTCACTAAAATCAAGAAAAAGACAAGGCTGTCTACTCTTTGCATATCTATTCAATATAGTACTTGAAATTTTAGCTCAAGCAATATGTCAACAAAAAGAAAGAAGATACAAATTGAAAAGGAAGAAATCCAAGCATTGCTATTTGCAGATGATAAAACGGCATACATAAATTACCACAGAAAGTCTACCAAATAACTCCTAAGGCTGATAAGCACCTTCAATGAAGTGATTGGATACAAGATTAACTCACAAAACTCGGTAGTTCTATATAAAAATGACAAGCTGAAAGTGAAATCAGGAAAAATAATCTTCACAATAATATAAAAAAATCTTAGGATAACTCTAAACAAGCATTTGAAAGACCTATGAAAAGAAATTCAAGTCAGTGAGGAGAGGAACTAAAGAAAATAACAGAAAGTAGAAAGATCTCCTATGCTCATGTATCATTAGAATTAACATAGTAAAATTGGCAATTTTAACAAATGAAACATACAGATTTCATGCAATAGTCATCAAAGTTCCAACACAACTCCTTATAGGTCTTAAAAGAACAATACTCAACTTCATATGGGTAAACAAAAATCCCAGGTGAGCTGAAACAATCCTGTATAAGAAGAGAACTCCCTGAAGTATCAGCATCCATGATTTTAAGCTGCACTACAGAGCTACAGTAATAAAGCCATGTGATATTAGCGCAAAACCAGTCAGGTTTATCAATGGGATTGAATTGAAAACACAGATGTTAATCTACACATCTATGGACACCTGTTTTTGTTTTTTGTGGTTTTTTTTTTTTTATAAAGACTCCAAATTATACAGTGGAAAAAAGAAAGCATCCTCAACAAATGGTGTTGGTCTAACTGGACTCTACATGCAGAAAGATGCATGCAGATACATATTTATCATCCTGCACCAACCTCAAGTTCATTTGGATAAAAGACCTCAACATAAAATCAGATACACTAAATCTAATAGAACAGAAAGCGAGGAATAGCTTTGAATGCATGGGCAGAGGAGACAAAGTCCTGAAGAGAACAACAAAAGCTCAGGCACCAAATTCAACAATTAATAAATGGTACTTCACAAAACTGAAAAGCTTCTGCAAGCCAAATTACATCATCAATAAAAACAAAACAGCTACCTACAGAACTGAAAAATATTTTCCCCAAGTCTACATCTGACAGAGGGCTAATTCCCAAAATATATAAAGGACCTAAGAAACTAGACATCAACAAACAAAATAATCTCATTTCAAACTTTTTTTTAAATAGATGTACACAGAGAATTCTCACCAGAGGAATCTCAAGTAGCCCAGTAGCTCTTGAAGAAAATGTCAACTTCCTTAGCCATCAGGGAAATGCAATTCAGAGCAACTTTGAGATTCTATTTTATACCTGTCGGATGGCTAAGATAAAATAAAATGTGACAGTTCATGCTGGGGAGGATGTGGAGGAAAGAAATCCATCTTCCACTGTATGTGGGAGTGCAAACTTGTGCAGCCACTTTGGAAATCAATATGGTGGTTCCATGTACAAAACTGGGGAATCAATCTACCTCAATACCACTACCATTTATACCAATCTACCATTTATACCACTCCTAGGTCAGCAGAAGACTGACTGTGGCAAACAGTTAAGGTCCGGTTAGCCCGCTCAAGGCTGGGAGAAGGGCACACCTTAGTATGAGGGGAGGTGCCTAATCTTATGGAAAGTTGATGTGTTTGATTGATGCCTTTGGGAGGCCTACCCTTTTCTGATGAGAAACAGAGGAGGAGTGGATAGAGAGGAGAAAGTATGGGGGGATGGGGGATGTGGGGAGCAGAAGAAGAGAAGGGAAACCGAGGTCAAGATATAATATATGAGAGAATAAATTAATAAACATGTATAATATGAAAACAAAAAAAAACCAAACAAATAAATATTTAAGTCCAGGCCACGTGAATTCACAGTAGAATTCTCCACATGTTCAAAGAAAATATAGAGCCAACATCTCTTAACTTAATTTTTCAAATCTAAACATACATTTGCAAACTCCTTTTACAAAGTTAATATGATTCTAACACCAAACTCAGGAAAGATACAACAGGAACTGTAAACTATAAGTTAATATTCCTCATTAACACTGGTTCAAAAATTCTCATCAAAAATACTTGTATAGTGTTCAGGAATACAACAAAAAAGATTATTCACCATGATCAATTCAACTTTCCCTGGGAAGTCTAGGAATGGTTTAAGAAACACAAGCCAATGTATGTAATAAATCACATCAATGTATAAAAACAAAAATTCTGTGATCACTTCAATTAATGAAGAACTACATGTTGACAAAAATCTAACATAGTTTCTTTATTGTACTCCTAGGGAAGGTAGATCTGGAACAAACATGCTTTAAATCTAGTAAGGGCTCTACCTGACAACCCCCAGCCAGTACAGTCCTAAATAGAAAAATATCTTCAAATTAATCACAATAACCAGGGAGAAGACAGGGCTGACCACTATCACTACTTCTTTTTAATGTAGCTCTTGAAGTTCTAGAATAATAGGGCAACTAATTAAAATTAATAGAATACAAATAGGAAAAGAACAATTTAAAATATCCTCATTTTCAGATGAGATGAAATTATATACAAGAGAACCCAAAACTTTAACCAGAAAACTTCTAGACATTGATATTGGCCATAATTTCAGAAAACTGGCATTACACAAAAAAAAATTACATTAGTCAGTTGCCTCTCTATGCAACAATAACAAACACACAAAGAAAGAGATCATAGATACAGTCCACCTAATAAACCTCAAAAAAAGTAAAATATTTAGAAATAACCATAATCAAGGAAGTGAAGAACCTTATAGTAAAAACTATAAACTTCTGAAAAAAGCAATAAAGACATTAGAAAATTGACAGGCAACTCATGCTCATTAATTAGTAGACTAACATTATGAATATAAATGTTTGTACCAAAAGTTATTTACAGATCTAGTACAACCCCAATCAAAATCCCCATAATATTATCCACAGAAATAAATTAAAAAAGAAAATAATCCAGACACTATTGTGGATGCCAACAAGTTCTTGCTTATAGGAGCCTGATATAGCTGTCTCCTGAGAGGCTCTGCCAGTGCCTGACAAATACAGAAGTGGATGCTCACAGCCATCCATTGGACTAAGCACAGGGTCCCCAATGAAGAAGCTAGGGAAAGGACCCAAGGAGCTGAAGGGGTTTGTAGACCCATATGGACAACAGTATGAACCAACCAGTACCCCCAGTGCTCCCAGGGACTAAACACCAACCAAAGAGTACACAAGGAGGAACTCATGGCTCCAGCTCTATATGTACCAGAGGATAGGCTTGTGGTACATCAATGAGAGGAGAGGCCCTTAGTCTTGTGAAGGCTTGATGTCCCAGTGCAGGGGAATCCCAGGATAAGGAAGCAGGAGTGGGTACGTTAGTGAGCAGGGGGAAAGGGTGATGGAATGAGGGGGGAGATCAGAGGGGAAATGGGGAAAGGGGATAAAATTTGAAATGTAAATAAAGAAAATTTGAAATGTAAATAAAGAAAATATCTAATAAAAATAATAACATTTAAAAAAAGAAAGAAAACAACTCTAAGATTCATTTGGAATCACAAAAGATTCCAGATAGCCAAGACAATCCACAGGGGAAAAAAGGCAATGCTTTATAGCTAAATAGAATTTAGAAAGAAAAATGAGTGGTAATTGTTCCAGATCTCAAGATATATTACAGAGTCATAGTAACAGTAATAAAAATTAAGGTATGGGTATAAAAACAGACATGTAGACCAATGAAACAAAATAGAAGATACAAGCATAAATACAGTAAAATATAGGTACGTGATATTTGACAAAGATTCCAAAAACACAGTAGACAAAAGATAGTATTCTACAACTTGTGCTTGGAAAACATTGCAAGTGTAAAATTGGACCTGGATATACTACCTTGTGCAAAGATGAAACCTAAAACTGCTAGAAGAAACCTAGTCACTGAACTATACAATATGGACATATGAAAATATTTTCTGAATAAGACCACCTTTGTTCAGTAATTAAGGCAAATAACTAATGAGAGAGTGAGTCCTCACAACACTTAAAACTTCTGCACAGTTAAAGAAACTATTAATTGAAAGTTGATACCCCAACTTCAATTCAAGAGAAGCCCGAAGAGTAGGAGAGAATCTTTGCCAGCTATACATCTGACAAATCTGAACAAAAAATGAAGAAGAAGAAGGAGGAGGGGGAGGAAGAAGAGGAGGAGGAGGAAGAGGAGAAATAGCTGGGAAATATTACAAAAAATATGTAATACCCTTAGCAGTTAGGGAAATTAAAATTAAAACTGTGCTACGATGTCATCTCATCCCAGTTAAATGGTCAAGATCAAGAAAACAAAAGAAAACAAATCCCAATGAGGGAAGAGAAACCCTCACTCTTTGATGGTAGTCTTGTCAATCTGTACAGTCACTATGAAAGTCCATGTGGAGAATTCTCAAAAAGCTAAAAGTAGATCAATCATATGGCTTATTCTTCCATACCTTAGCACATGGACAAAACACTCAACATCCTACTTCACAGCCATGTTCATCTTTGCTTTATGCATAGTACATAGGAAATGGAAGCACACTAAATAACCTTCAGTTATTAACTGACTGTATCATGGAAATATGGAATGCAGTAGAGTTATATTTAGATATAAAGACAGATTAATTAAATATACAGGTAAATGGGTGAAGCAAAAAAATGTCTTACTTAGTGAAGTAAACTATATCCTAAAACACAAGCATCACATATTCTCATATTTGGAGACCCAATCTCTAAACCTAGATAACAGGAAAGAAAAAATTGAACGAAGAAGATAGAGAAGCTTTTAGAGAAGGTGATAGATTCTATGAAATGGAAAATCAGTAAAATGAGGCTTTATTTGGTGGAGGAGTAGATCAATACTGAGGGAGACCAAGGGAAGAGAAATATACAAGGAGGCATATTATTGTGTTTTTTCTGAAAATAAATATGTTACTTTTATTTTGCATACACGTGTAAATAATTTAAATGAGGTTATGCCATGTTGGCTGGGCAGTGGTGGCTCATGCCTTTAATCCCAGCCATTGGGAAGCAGAGGCAGGCGGATTTCTGAGTTCGAGGCCAGCCTGGTCTACAGAGTGAGTTCCATGATAGCCAGGGCTATGCAGAGAAACCCTGTCTCAAAAAAACAAACAAACAAACAAAGATGATAATTTTGTCTCAAACGCCATCAACTATTTAACAAAATCCCCAATCCAGAGATGAAAACCTTCGTTTGAGGCTTTGGTCAAGTGACTCTGAGAGACTCCAAGAACATGATAGGCTACTGCCATTGCCTTTGGTTTCCTTCCAGACAAATCAACTTTCTGATGACAAACTTTACACAAAGAAATTCGAGGAATCAAATTGGAACTGACTGGAGAGCCTCCTCCCTGAGGAAAACCTCCCTTGTAGAAGAATCTGAAGGTACTTTGCAAGTTGCTCAGAGAAAGAAGAAATTAGTAGTCCTATACATATGTTAAGTCTACCAATGATCACAACAAACAGCATCACATGACACCTCTCAGTACAAAATAGTACACATGTAGTTTGAGGGTAAAAGCCTGGAATTAAGACCTGTTCAGTGGAAGATATTGTACATCTACAATACAATCCCTACACCTAAGACTCAGAAAATATTACGGATGAGTGGCCAGAATGACTGACCCAGAATGAGCCAGTGGGTCAGGATATCTGCTACAAGTTAGTGCCCTCTGTCTGACAGACAGGAGTTGTGCCCAGAGAATTTTAATAATATGACCAATAATACGACTTACATAAGGGCAATATCAGTCAACAGTAGATTGGGAGAATCTCACAAGTCCCCACTCCCAGCTCAAGAGTCATAGGCAATTAATGGCTGGTAAGAGAAAGATAACCTTCTTCAAGGATCAGACTCCTAGTAGGTTAGGCAATCTCTAGTATCAGCCCTAATGTGAGCAATAATTAGAGGACCCATCTGTACATATAACTCATACATTACATGTATTTTGTGCATGTGTTACAATAATAACTAAAAAAGCAGTTTGAATTTGAGAAGGTCTGTATGGGGCCTAGACAGAGTTGGAGATAGAAGAGAGCATGGCATAAATACATATTTAATGATTGAACTTTAAAAATGTAAATAATGTAGCAGAGGATGGCCTTGTCTGACATCAGTGCAAGGAGTGGCCCTTGATTCTGTGGAGATTTGATGCCCCAGCATAGGGGGATGCTGGACTGGTGGAGTAGGAGAGGGTGGGTGGCTGAGGGAGCACCCTCATAGAGGCAAAGAGGAGTGGGGAGAGGATGGATGTGGGAGGGGGTTGTGGAGAGGGAACTGGGAAGTGGGATATCAGTTGAAATATAAATGAATGGAATGATTAATAAAAAAAGCAAAGAAATGTAAATGAAAAACAAAACAAAATATGACAACAAATGCTGACAAGAATTTGGATAAAGCCTGTTAGAGTATGACCTGGACAGCCACTATAAATCAAAATATATTTGGTGGCTGAACAGATGGTTCAAAGGTTAAGCACACTTCTTGCTCTTACAGACCTCCTAGGTATGGTTCAGACATCAATATGCCTGGTAAAAATGGTCTGCAATCCTAGTTCCAGAGGACCCGTTGCCCTCTTTTGACCTTCAAAAGCACTGCATGCTGCTAGTGAACAAACATACATGCAGGCATACACATAAAATGAGAACTATGTCACCCAGGTATATGACTTCCAATTTATGACTAGGAGTTCAATAATCAAAGGATGCTATTTCCTACCACACATATAACTTATACATCTTTGCTGATTAATGTTTAATTCACGATTACAAAAAAATATGGCCAGCTTAGATGTCATCAGCAGATGATTGCATAATGAAAATGTGTTACATATGCACAATGTAAAGTTGTGGCATTTCAACAAGAAGGGGTGAACTTGAAAATTATTTATCAATTGAGATAATCCAAGTTCCAAAACACAAAAACTGCATTTTTAGGTGGTGACATTACCACCTAATTTTTATATATGTTTTTATATGTCTAAATAAGTGTGGATAATGGATAAAAATCAAGAAACTGGATAGGAAGCCATGGAAGAAGCAAATATCCATTAAATTAGGTAGATGATGAAGGCGGTGGAACACTTGTGGTGTAAAGGAATACTGGAAGCAGAGGACACGATCAGGGTGAGGCAGGGTGGGTAGGGATGGAGGAGAGCAGTATACATCTGTTAAAACATATAAAAAAATAGGTACCATAAGGAAATATGTTACTTTGTGCTTTCACAGAAAGGGGGAAATTGAATGTAAATGATTAGAGTGCATCAAAACCTTGAGCTTAATTGTGTTCAGCAGCTCAACATTTATATATCACATTAACAATGCTGCTTTACTGGGTATAAGTGTTTACACCATGTGTGGCTTTTCATAAGGGAAAAAATTTCCCTTGTAGCCCTAGTCTAACTGAATTATAGTGAAAGGATGCTGAATTTTGTCAAAGGCCTTTTCTATACAGGATAAATATTTGGCCTTTTTCATTTTTACTATTTTGCTATTCAGTTTTACCCTTGCAGAAATAGACTTTGGAATGTCAAGACAGACTTATTCCCTGCAATATCAATCAGTTGTCTATAGCATGTAATCATGTCATGCTTTGCTGGATTTACTTATTATTTTGCTCAAAAATTTTGTGCTTTAATTATTTAAAAATGGTATTTTTTTTCAAGATGACATTTTCAAAATAAATGGAAATCGTAGAATGAATAAAACTCCATTTCAGCCTCTGTTTAGAGGCCTTTCTAACGGACTGCCACCAATCGAGAAGAATATAGGTTTTAAAGTATGTCTGCATAATTTCTGAATTTTATTGGTATCTGTTGTAATGTCTCACTTTTCATCTCTAATTTTATCAGTTTGGATCCTCTCTCTTTGGTTAGTTTGTCTAGGTTAGTTTGTAAACCTTGTTTATTAAAGAAAAAAAAGTCTTCATTTCACTGATTCTTTGCATGCTTCAGTATTTTCCTTTCAATTTGGGAAATTTCCTTTACTTCAGCAAAACAAGTTTCTTCTGTTAATTAATTTATTTATTTACATGTTCTTATCTCTATATGAAAACCCAACCACGATTTGCCTCCCCTCTCTGTTCCCATACTCACTCTGCCCACCTCAGATCCACTTCTCTGTTTCCATTCAGAAAAGAAAAGGCTTCTAGCGATATCAACCCAAGATGGCATAACCAGGTGCAAAATGACTAGGTACCTCCCCTCATATCAAGCTGGAACAAGGCAACCCAGTAGGAGGAAAGGGGTCTCAAAAGTAGATAAAAGAGTCAGAGGCAGCCCCTGTGCTCCCAGCATTAGGAGCCCCACTAGAACACTAAGCCAAACAACTATAACGTACATGCAGAGGTCCTAGGTCAGACCCATAAAGGATCCCTGATTGTCAGTTCAGTCTCTGTGAGCCCAAGCCCTGGTTAGTTGATCCTGTGGGCAGTGTTCTTGTGGTATCCTTAGCCCCTCTGGCTTTCTCTCCACCTTTAGCTGGATTCCCAGACCTCTGCCTGATGTTCGACTGTGTGTCTCTTCATCTCCTATAAGATGCTGTATGAAGCTTATACGATGGCAATTATGCTAGACTTCAATCTCCTAGGATAGCAGAATATCATTAGGAATTATTTCATTTACTGTTTGTATGTTTGTTTGTTGCCAGTCTGTTGAGTCCTATCATTAAGGGTAATTTTGCTACAAATCACAAGCCCAGGGAGATTTAGCAACAGGGAGGGCTAGAGACGGGAATGGGGATATATGGGTCTTCCCGAAAGGGAAAATAGATTTTGTGGGTGGATTGGGGACAGGTGGGGAAAGGAACCAGAGGAATGGGGTCAAGGGAATGAAGGAAGGAATAAAGTACAGGAAGAAATGACTGAAATCGGAGGACATTTTGGCGGCCAGGTAGAAATCTAGTGCAAAGGAAACTCCCTGGAATCTACAAGAATGAGCCTAGTGAAGACTCCTAGTAATGGGGAATAGGAAGCCTGAACTGTCCATCTTCTGTGTAACCAGGTGAAGGTTCCAGGATTGGGACTACAACCCAACCACAAAATCTTTAACCTACAATCTGTCCTGCCTGCAAGATGTTCTGGGGTAAAGGTGATGCAAAACTTATGAAAGTAGCCAATCAATGACTTTTCCATCTTGAGGCCAATGCCAAGACTATCCCAGCATTCTCTCCCTCCATCACTCAACATACATCCCTGGACTTATCTCTCCTGTTCACATACCCACCACCCACAGTTCACTCAAGGAATCTATTCTATTTCCCCTTCTCAGGGAGATCCATCCATCCACTCTTAAGTCCTTCTGGTTACTTAGCCTCTCTGTGTCTCAGGATTGTAGCATAATTATCCTTTACCTACGAGCTATAATTCACTGATAAGTGAGAACGTATCGCCTTTGTTTTCCTGTGTCTGGGTTACCTCACTCAGGATGGTTTTTTTCTTAGATCTATCCACTTGCCTGCAAATTTCATGATGTCATTTTTTAACAGCTGAGCAATACCCTATTGTTTAAATGTACCACCATTTCTTTATTTATCCTTTGGTTGAAGGATACGTAGGTTATTTCCAGTTTCTGGCTACTATTGTGGTAGGATGAAGCATCCTTTGAATATATTCCCTGGAATTGTATAATGAAGCCTTGAATATTTTGTGGGACCACCATATTGATTTCTAAAATGTCTGTTCTAGTTTGCACTCTCACCAGCAATGGAGGACTGTTCACCTTGCTCTGTATCCTCCAAAGCCTGAGCTATCATATGTGCTTTTGATCTTTGCTATTTTAGCAGGTATAAGATAGACTCTCAGAGTTGTTTTTATTTGTATTTCCCTAATAGCTAAGGATGTTGAACATTTCTTTAAGTGTTTCTCATCCATTTGAGAGAACTATGTTGAAAATTCTCTTTAGATATGCATCATATTTTAATTGGATAATTTGGTCAGTTGTTGAATTTTTTTGAGTTCTTTGTATACTTTGGATATAAGACCTCTTTCAGATGTGGAGTTGATGAAAATCTTTTCCCATTTAGTTTTGTCATATTGACAATGCCCTTAGCCTTACAGAAGCTTTACAGTTTCATGATGTCCCATTTATTAGTTGTTGATCTTGGTACCTGTGCTAGTTGTATTCTGTTAAGAAGGTTGTCTCCTATGCCAATGCATTCATGACTATTCCCTACTTTCTCATTTATGAGGTTGAAATATCTGGTTTTATGTTGAGGTCTGTGATCCACTTGGTCATGAGTTCTGTGAAGTGCCATGAGTTAGATCAGTGCCATCTGTTGAAGAGGCTTTTTTTCTGTTGCCATTGCCTATTTCTGATTTCCTTACCAAAAATCAGTGGCAAAGGTGTACGAATTTCTATTTCGGTCTTTGATTCAGTTTCATTGAGTCACATGTTCATATTTATGCCAATACCATATGGTTTTTATTACTATAGCTCTCTAGAAAAGCTTGAAATGATGGTTGATGATACCTCTGGAAGTTCTTTTACTGTACACCACTGTTTTAACTAACTGGTTTTTGTTTTTTTTGATTTTTTGTTTGGTTGGTTGGTTTTGTTTTTCATATAAAGCTAAACATTTTTCTTTTAAGATCTGAAAAGAACTGTGTTGAAACTTTGCCTAGGACTGCTTTGAATCTGTAGATTGCTTTTTTAAAGATGGCCATTTTACTATATTAACCCTGCTAATCGATGAGCATGGGAGATCTTTCCTTCTTTTGATGTCTTCTACAATTTCATTATTCAAAGACTTGACATTCTTGTTATACAAGTCTTTGACTTGCTTGTTTAGAGTTATCTCCAAAATATTTTATATTATTTGTGGCTGCTGTGAAGGGTGTTTTTCCCCCTGATTTCTTCCTCAACTTTTTTGTTTGCTATTTGTAGAGAGGAGGACTACTAATTAAATTTAGTTAATCTCGTATCTAGCCACTTTACTCGAGGAGTTTATCAACTGTAGGAGTTCTCTGGTACAGTTTTTGGAGTCATTTATATATACTACCATATCATTTGCAAATAACAATACACTGACATCTTTTTCAATTTGTATCCCCTTGATCTTCTTCAGTTGTGGTATTGTTCTGGCTAGAACTTCAAGTAATATATTAAATACATATAGTCAGAGTCGATAGCTTTAACTTGTTCCTGATTGTAGTGAAATTGCTTTGAGGTCTCTCCATTTAATTTTATGTTGGCTATAGGCTTCCTGTAAATTACTTATATTACATGCAGGTATCTGAGTTTTTTCCCCTTATCTCTCCAAGACTTTTGTCATAATGGGCTGCTGGATTTTGTCAAAAGCTTTTTCAGCATTTAATGAGATGATCCTGTTGATTTTTTCTTTCATTTTGCTTATATGGTGAATTACATTTATTGATTTTTTTGTGTATGTTGAACCATCCCTGTATCTCTGGCAAGAAGCCTAATTGATCATGGTGGATAATCTTTTTGAGGTGTTCTTGGGTTTGTTTTGCATGTATTTTGTTGAGCATTTTTCCGTCAAGTTTCATAAGAGAAATTGGTCTGTAATATTCTTTCTCTTTTGAGTCTTTGTGTGGTTTGGGTTTCAGGGTTACTGTGGCCTCATAAAATGAATTTGGTAATGTTTCATCTGTTTAGATTTTGTGGAATAATTTGAGGAGTGAGGAGAATTAGTATTAGTTCTTTGAATGTCTGGTAGAATAGTAGAATTTTTTGTTAAAACCATCTGGCTCTGGGGTTTGTTTGTTTGTTTTTGTTTTGTATTTGTTATTTGTATGGGTTTTTTGTTTGTCTGGTTAGTTGGTTTTGTTTGGTTTGGATTGGTTTGGTTGGGAGATTCTTAATGACTGCTTGTATTTCCTTAGGGGTCTATTTAAATTGTTCGTCTGATCTTGATTAAACTTTGCTAAATGGTATCTTTTGAGAAAATCATCTATTTCTTTTAGGTTTTCTTTTTTTTTTCTTTTTTGGAAAAAGTGATTTCACTGAAGATCACATTTATTGACCTAACTTTGTTGTTATTTGTATGACAGAGCTTACAATAGGCAACAATTACCATTTTCTTATGTTTTGGCTGTGTTGGCTATAAACAACCAAAAAGAATAAAGGTAATTATATTTTCTCCAATATTCATTCAAATTTCAATTTAAGACTTCATTTTTTTCTCTCAAATCCTATGTTTTGGGGTTCTGGATATAAGAGCTTCCTTCTTGCTGGGGTAATGGCTTTTCTGTGTCTGAGAAGGTTACATACTCAATCATCAGTCACCCATGGCCCTCACTGGCTAAAACTCCAGGCATGGTGAGGAGCATTCATTTTCTGTTCTGTCTTCCAAAGTTATATCATTCTTGTTAGCAGCTGGTTCTAAATATAATGGTTAATTTTTTCAAGATCTTCACACTTTAAATGCAATTCTGTCAGCAGGGTGGCTATAAACTGTGCAAACACTACATTTTTTCGGAGAATGCTTCTGAATGCCAAGAGTTGGTGTCAATAGTAACAGCAAGACCACAGCGAGTAAAGTCCATTCCACAGGTTTGTGTATCATGTTTCTATCTGATAATCTGAAAGCCTGAATGACGTTTTTAAGTTCTGGGAACTTGAATCAATCAGTGGGAAACTGGGATCACACTGAAACACATTCTCTTTGAGTTCTGAGCCTTGGTAGTGTCTTCATTTAAAACACAGAGCCCTCAAGTTCAGCATCTCCGTTTTCCTTTTTTCAAGCTCTCATACCTTAGCAGTGGCTTCATGGCTGTGTCTGAGTCTCTAAAGGGCAATGTCTCATCCAGGGTGTTCTGAGCTTGACTCAGGGCAGGACCACAACTACCTGGGTCACAACTTATGTCATCTTCCTCAAGTTCTTCATCAGGCTCAGAGGCTGAGGAGGGTTTCAGGCAAACAGAATCGTGGTCTTGGCCATATAAAAACTTGAGTGTTTCTGCTGTCTTCCAATCAGTCAGCGTGTCCTTTAGAATTTGGAGTAAGCTTGACTTTGCAACCTCAGGACGCACCTGCACTAAACCTGCACCAGAGGCTGACCCAGAGCCTGGGTTAGATTTGGCAAATTTTCTCCTGAGATGCTCAGCACTCTTCTTGCTTATGCCGACAAGAGTAACTTATGATACACTGTGTTCATTTTCAGAAACAGCTGAAGTGTTAAATCTGCCACACAAAAGGGCCAGGTGAAGAAATCTGAGTATTTTCTTTCTTTAAAGAAAGTTTACAAGTGGCCACTTTCTCCTGACTATCTAATCTCCAATTATCCAACTGTTCAGTAACCTCTGACATGGTCTGTTCTCCTTGCTTGGAGTTCACTTTCTGAGCAGCCTTCTTTTTCTTTATGCTGTTTTTTTTTAATATGGGGGTGTGGGGGCTGTGGTCTTGTATCTACATATATACTTACATACACATACACACACATATATTTACATATTTATATATATTGTTCTCTTGGACCATAGTTATGCCTAATCTGATTTATTAGAGCATAGTTATAATCATTCTTTTAAATTCTTTGTCTGAAAATTTGTCCCAGTTATTCTCATTGGAGCTAATATGTGATTAGGAAGCTTTTGAGAGAGCCTGTCTTGAATTTTCATGTTTTAATTTCTGGGCTGAAATTTGTGCACCTGAATTTAACTAGTTGAATAGAAATCTGGACTGGGAAAAAGAAGGAGAGGATATGGAAAATCCTTATCTGTTGGCACTGGGAACAAAGATGGAGGAAGTCTGGGGAGGTGTCTTAGGATTTAGGAACTGGGGAGCTTCTTGCTTGTTAATTCCAGGAGTAATGGAATTAACAGAAGTGTGGATCAGAATCAACAGACTGAGGGTCCCAGGACATCTCACTTGCTAGCCTTGAACCTGGGGGATGGCGTTTCCTCTTCTAATATTTTTTCCAAGGGTTTCTTCAAGTGATAAAGTTTCTCAGATCTTGCTTATCTTTTCCTACTTATATTTTCTGAGACTTTCAATGGAAAACAATTATTAGTTGGCAGTAATATTCTTTCAGCAACATGAATAATTCATCTTCTTCCTATATAATTTCTACTGATAAATTGTTTATTAAGGGTAACAAACAGAAGATAAGTTCTTATACGAGAAGTTATCACTTCTCTTTGGAGGATTTAAGAATATTGGCTTCCCCTCTCCTCTGCTTTTCCCATTCAGATTATGTATAGTTGTGGATCGTCTTAAGTTAGCTTGCTTTAAATTTATTTTACTTCTTTCACAGATATGTGCAGAGCCCTCTCCATGTGTAAGGCCCTCTAAAATCTGTGTGAGATCTATTTAAACTTCTCAATGAAACCCTCATTGAAGTGCCTGGATTAGTTGGGCTTTGTATTACTGTGCTAAAACTGCATAATCCGAAGCAACTCAGGAAAGAAGAGATTTATTTCATCTTAAAGCTTGTAGTCCATTATCCAAGTAAGACATGTCAGGAACTCACAGGCAGGAACCTGTAGTCAGGAACTAAGGGAAAAGCCATGGAGAAGTGCTGCTTAGCGACTTTATATCTAAATCAACCTGATTTTTTTTTTTTTTTTTTTTTTAGCATACCCAGTAATATGAAAGTGTAAGCTGAGTAAATCCTTTCCTCTTCAACTCTTTTCTTGGTCATGATGTTTGTGCAGGAATAGAAACCCTGACTAAGACAATTAGTATATGTAACTTCAACCATTTAATAATTGAAGTAAGTGTCCAAAACACAAGCTGCGGCAAAGAAAACATCTTCAACAAATGGTTCTGGGTGAAACTGGATGACCTCTTGTGAAAGAATGGAATTGTACCTGTAATATTACCTTGCTCAAAAGCTAGCTTAGAGACTTGAATGTAAAATATGAAGCACTGAAACCGCTAGACAAAAATGGAGACAGTGCCATACACTATAAAGTAACATAAAAAGACATTCTGAATAGGAGTTCATTTGCCCAAAAAGTAAAACTATCAATTGACTAGTGGTGCTTCATAAAACTAAAAAGCTTCTGCGCAACTAAAGAAAAAATAAACTAGGGGAAAATGAAGTCAACACAATGGGAGAAGATCTTTGCCAGCTATCTGTCCAACAGAGGATTAATATCCAGAATAATAAAGAACTCAAAACCATAACTAATCAAAATTTAAAAATATCCTTGAGAGATTGCTCAGCAGTTAAGAGCACTGACTGCTCTTCTAGAGGACCTGAGTTCAATTTTCACCAACCACATGGTGGCTCACAACCATCTGTAATGGGATTTGATGCCTTGTTCTGGTATATCTGAAGAGAGAGACAATGTACTCACATACATAAAATAAATAAATATTTTTTAAAGTAAAAACTATAAAACACAAAAACAATGACAAAAAGTATTCTTTTAAAAATGGGTGTGGGACCTAAATAGAGTTTTCAAAAGAAAAACTATCTTTAAAAATGTTAATCATCCTTACTAATTAAGAAAATAGAAATCAAAACAACTTTGAGGTCTCCTCCAGAAGGGTATAATTAGAGACACATGAGGCAAATAAATCAAAATAAGGAGGAGGCTTAAGACAAAGAAGAGAAGGAGGAGGAGGGGGTAGAGGAGGAGGAAGAAGAAGAGGAAGAGGAAGGGGAAGATGAGGAAGAAGAAGAATCACAGTGCCATTTACCTAAAAGAAATACTATAATGTAAGTCTGTGTATTGCTATACATAAATGGCTTAAAATAAATGTTCTCATCAGAGCTGACAATGCTTCCTCCAAAAGCCAAAGACCACGTAACAAAAACCCCCAAAGCAGACATGAGAAGCTCACTTTTGAGTTGTTATCCCAGGCTGTCTAAAAGCCTCTCCCAAAATATAAGCTATTGTTCTTGCTCTTGGTTGTCCCCTAGAGATGGCAGATAAATCACTATTACTGAAGACACTGGATATTCTAACACAGGATCCAGAGATCCTGAGCTGGAATCCCTAAGATAAAACTGACATGAATGTTTCATACAAACTTCCAAAGAAGGGAAACAACCAACAGCCTCACCACCACCATCCCCAGGCATGTTGATTATGAATAACATGACAGGCATGGAATGATAACTCTTAAGGATGCAATAATGGTAACCATGCCTTGGCTGTAACCAACAGCTGTCTAATTGGATTTAAGACACATTCAACAAGAGGGTATTAAAATGTCTGGTACTAGACACTTAGCCAATGACCCAGGGCTAGTGAAATCATAGATCATAGAGGAACACCTACAACCACCAATTTTCTAAATCAGCAAAATCACTAACGATATCCTCAATATTTGCCCTTAAACCACAGATGAGTATATCCCTCATCCCACATCAAGAAAAAAATTCTTTGTAGCAGACAGAAACCATTAAAGAAAACTACACTAAATCAAACTGTAGATTTGTGGAGCCCAGTCCCAACAGATACATCTAAGAACCAATCATGCACCTTGAGCTAAAAGAACGCTGTGGTAAAACAAGGAGCTATAAAGATTAAAAAAGCCAAAGGATCAGAGAGTTTGCTGTAAAACTTTGCCACCTAGTAGTCTGATAAAGTACATGGAATCTCACCAACATGATAGCCTCCGTATGAGCTGAACAAGGCAGTACATGTAACAAAATGGATAGAGGCAAGCCCAAAAGGCCTCAATCCTACACAAAGAACTGCAGGCAACTATCAAAAGCAATAGCCTTCTCCAAGGGAGCACACACTAATTGGTTATCCAATACTAAATATTCAGTCATGAAAACATACCTATAGGTAACATTGTATAGACTGAGAAGGTTATATTTGGGAAAATGTTTTTTTAAAATATATATGCATATATTTTATAAATATATATATACACATATATATATATGTGTGTGTGTGTATACATACACATATATACACCCTGGATATCAATGTGTGTTATGTGTGTATATACATACATATATATTTATATATATATATATATATATATATATATATAAGGTATATATATATATAAATAATAAAAACAGACTATGAATTTAAAAGAGAAAGAGGAGTTTTTTATGGAAAATTTGGAGAAAAGAGAGAAATGATGTAACTGTATTATAATCTCAAGAATTAAAAGAAAAAAGTCAAAAAAGGTCAAATACTTTAAAGTTAAACACAAACCTTTAAAAATTCAGTCTCAAAAAATGATAAATGGAACCTCATGGAACTGAAAAGCTTCTGTAAGGCAAAAGACACCATGAATAGGACAAACTGATAATCTACAGATTGGGGGAAAAAAAAAAACTTCACTAACCCCATATCCGATAGAGGACTAATATTCAAACTATATAAAGAACTCAAGAAGCTAACCTCAAACCAAACAACCCAATCAAATAATGGCATATACAGCTACACAAAGAAAGAACTTAAGGAAATGTTCGAAGTCCTTACTCATCAGAGAAGTGCAAATTAAAATGACCCTGAGTTTCTACCTTACACTAATCAGAGTAGCTAAGACCAAAAACTCAAATGACAGCACATGTTGGTGAGAATGTGGGGAAAAAAGGAACATTCCTTCATTGCTGGTGGAATTACAAATTAGTACAAACACCCTGAATATTAATCTGGAATTTCCTCAGAAAATTGGAAATTTATCACTCTTGGGCATATACCCAAAAGATATCACCCCATACCACAGAGACACATGCCCCACGATATTCATTGTAGCAGCCTCATTTGTAATAACCAGAAACTGGAAACAACATAGATGTTCCACAAGGAATGGACACAGAAAATGTGGTTCATTTACACAATGAAATACTATTCAGCTATTAAGAACAAGGACATCATGAGTTTTGCAGGCAAATGGATGGAACTAGAAAATATTACCCTGAGTGAGGTAACTCAGACCCAAAAGGACATGCATAGTATGTACTCACTAATAAGTGGATATTAACCAAAAGAGTAGAGAATTTCTAGGATACAATCCCCAGTAATCTGTATTCGCCAAGGCATATGCTTCAGCTCCTGCCTCTAGACTTCTTCCTTAAGTTCCTGTCCTGTCTTACATAGATGAGGAACTACAGATCCTAGTAAAAATAAACAATCTCAAAGTTGCTTTTTGTCATGATACTTTGTCCCAGTAACAGAAACCCTAAGATTGTGCTTTTTGTGGTCGAAGAAGATAGTTTATTATTTGCTCCAATTGTTGCTGCTGTCTCAGAAAGAAGGAATGTGACTGACACTGAGAGTTTTCATATCACGGGAAAACATGGTGCAGATTAAGATCTGAGTTGCATCAAATCAAGTCAAATCCTTCCTGTAAATTCCTAGAGGCCAGCCTGTCAATTTAAAATAATCAGACTCTCTCTGTAGTATGCTAGTGGCAGTGAAGATAATTTTTTTTCATCGTTCAAGGTACAAAAGAGATTAAGAAAGTTGTTAAAATTTTACGTAGCTGTTCTTATCAAATTACAATCACTTTCCTTAAATAAATGTGCCATGGATAGTTGCAGCTCTAAAACAATGGAAACGTTGATTTTGCAATTTTAACAATAACTTATATGCATGTTCTATTTGAATCAGTTTTAATCATATAATTCATTTTCATCATTGTTTCTCCTCCCTCAACTCCAGTCCACCTTTCCACCCGCCCTACCCACTCTATTCCATTCCTTTTCTATCTTTAGAAAGAAAAGAGCCAAAAACAACAAACAAATCAGAATTTAAAAAAACAAAGGAATGAGCACAAGAATCTCCCAATCTCCATCCCTCCCTCCCTCTCTCTGTCTCTGTCTCTGTCTCTGTCTCTCTGTCTCTGTCTCTCTGTCTCTCTGTCTCTCTGTGTCTCTCTCTCTCTCTCTCTCTCTCTCTCTCTCTCTCTCTCTCTCTCTCTCTCTCTCTCTCTCTCATGCGCTCTCTCTCACCATAAATTGCAAAATGAGAAATAATAATATACAAGCAATAAGACAAAAATGACCAAACAAAGCAACATGAGACAAAAGTCTACAAAATACCATTGAGTTTGCTTTGGGTTGGCCATCTACTGCTGGGCATGGGGCATACCATTAAGTGTGGTTAATGAGACTCCTTTGAAGAAAACGACTTTTTCCTCCACAAGCAGGTGTTAATTGCAGGTAACTGCTTGGTTTGAGGTTTCCATCTCCCACCCTCAGTGCTGAGACCCAGAGTGCATAGCAATATTTACATTCCCATATGAAACAGTTAATTTTTGTAGTCCCTTTATCCTTTAATTCTTATGAATTAAGAATTAATTCATCCAAATTAAACTTATCCAAAGCCCTTCATTATTAAATATCAAGCCATGTACCTCCTTTAAAGAAAATTTATAGTTTATCTTTTAAATTCCCCTCAATAAATTTCAAGAAAGAATTGTTGAAATGCTTTGAGTTGTGGGTCTTAGAAACTGCTTGCCAATATGACCTAGGTTCAATGAGTTGAACAATCTTAAAAATAAATGTCATAACAATCAATAATATTCTGTATATAACAGACATATATATGTCTTTGATCTGAAGAAATAATACTATTTATTTGTTTTGTGCCAACATGGTCCCTGTGGAGTCACAGTGAATGACTTAAAAAAATAATAGTATATTTAGTAGATGCATTTTATTATATCATTTTAATTGAAAATGAATAATATATACATATATAATATAAATATTTGCTCAATATAATGCTTGGAGATGTGTGTGTGTGTGTGTGTGTGTGTGTTTGTATGTGTATACATTGTAGAATTTTCTCTAAGTAGTTAAGTGCCTATTTTGTGATAAATATTCATCTATTATTTCTATGTCTTTCAAAAATAAAATGTGTCATTACTAGTCACTGCTTGCTGCAAAAAGTACTTTCTCTATGTAAAACTGGGACCATTACTATTCTATATGTATAAATATGTTGAGAAGACAATTTAAAAACATGTTGATAGATCTGAAAGAAACAGAGTAGATACCCAATGATCTCCCCAGACACAGAAGCTTAACCAAATTTACATTACCAAGCATGAGTTCCTTCTTGTGGGACAGACTTCAAATATAATCAGAAAGTGGTTGGTTACTCCCCTAGTAATCATTCCCTGACTATATTAATGGATACACCTTGCATGACAGGGCAATATTGTAGGATGCAGGTTAAGCCACTGAATAAGATTATCAATGGACTTTTCTCTCCCATCACCATCCCAGTGGTGTCAGTAGCATATTGTAGCACTACGAAGCTAGCAATAGGAAGGAATTTTCCAGACCATTTCCAAATTGATGTCTAGATCAATGTACTGTCTTCAATAATAGGGTCTTTACATGTAGTAATAGTGGGCAACCCATAAAAATAATGGCAGTAGCCTAAGTTTTTGGAACCCTTTGGGGACAAAACTCATAGGGAGGGATCCTTTGCCTGTCACTGAGCTTTTCAGTTAAGAACCCATATATTCAGGGAAAAATATTATCTACCTATGCAGATATAGTAGGTACCTCCACCCAAGATCCTTTTTCCCCCAATTTTTAAATAAATTTGTGTACTCATTCATATAATTAGTGTGTTTGTGTTATTACATATGTATAGTGTGTGTGAATATGTGTGAATGTGTATATGTCTATGAGTGTGTGTGATAATGTGTGTATACCATGTATGTGAATGTATATATGTGTAAAAGTGTGAGTCAGTGTCTGTGTGTGTGTGTGTGTGTGTGTGTGTGTCCATCCCCTATTGATTTTGCTTCTCTGGAGAACCAGACTATTATAATAGCCACTCAAACATTTCTGAAGTCAATCTAACAAAATCAAAATTATTGTTGCAAATTCTACACAATCCAACAGGGTCCAATTTATTTTTAATGTATGGGCAATGAAATAAATAATAGCATTGGTTAGCAGGTGATTGGGAATAATTTCATGGAAATTATTTCAAAGTTATGAAACTAGTTTTCTCATATCTAATGTAGATGACTTATTTTATTCTTTTAGGAGGATTGTTGAATGTGTAAAACTAAGTTTCCATTCAAACAATTTAATGAGATTCTTCTTAGAGGTAATGTCTGATACAAAGTGCGGTTTTCTCTCTTTTCACAGAGTCTAGTCTGCCTTTTGATCATTATAACCACATGTATAAATGTTAGGGGTTTGTAGACCCAAGGTTTGAATGATGTTTGCTTTTTTCTTTGAGTAACCTACAGAGAACCTTTCCATGTCAAAGACACTACAACATGGTGGTGAAGATTCTGGGTAAGCACTGGCTCACCACTTTAGTGGTCAATGAGTTGTTTGGGTATTTTTTTCTGTAATGGGGCCTTACTTTCTGTGGAGAGTCACCTAATGTCTTGCCAACAACTTAGGTTGTTTGGGGATTTCTATGAGACCCCTTTGGCCAACAACCCAATTGTGTAAAATTGAGTCTCAATTCTGGGTAACAATAGATGGCCAGTTGGGGTTCATCACTAGTATCACCTACATTATAGGAAGTTTCCACTGCACTAGGTTTCCATACTACCTCTAAAAGCCCTTCAATTCTAGCTGTCTTTCCCCGATTCCTTCCCTCAATCCCATCTACCTTCACCGTTCCCATCTGATCCTTTCATTTCGGACCTGTAGCCTGCGCAGTCGTCTCGCCAGCAAGAAAACACGCAGACACTAGGATCCTTCTGCAGCAAGCATTTATTGCATCATGAAGAGGAAGACCCCGAGCCAATAATCGGCACTGCTTATATACACCACAGCGCGGCGTGTCCACCCATGATTGGCTGTTTGCTCATCACCCCATGTGATGCCCCGGGATGGGCCGTGACTTGGTGCCTTTTCACTCTACGCACATGCGCAAACAGTTGTTTACCAGGAGTCGACAGCGGATGTAGGCGCCATCTTGTCAAGGCGAATGCCTCTCCAGCTCTACCGCTCTCCACACGGACCCTCCTCCCAATCCTCAGCTCTAATCCACCATTAAAATCTATTCTTTTTTCCTTCTTCCAAAGAGATCTACGTGTCCTCCAAGTCCCTTTCTCTGTATCTAGCTTCCCTGAGTCTATGCATTGTATCTTGGTTATCATTTATTTAATGATTTATTTATATTCACTTCATATTTATTTATATCCACATACCATATTTATCTTGCTGGGTCTGGATTACCTCACTCAGGATGATTTTTTTCTAGTTCCATCCATTTACCTGAAAATATCATGATGTCATGAAGTTATTTATGTATTTTGAATATTAGTTTTCTATCATGAATAGAGTTGGTAAAAACCTACTCCCCATTCTGCAGGGTGCCATTATCTAGTTAATGGTTTCCTTTGCTTGCAGAAGTTTTTCAGCCTCATGAAGTCCCATTTACTAATTTTTGATCTTAGTGCCTGTGTCACAGGTGTTCTGTTTAGGAAGCTTTCTCCTGTGTCAATGAGTTCAAGGCTATTCCCCACTTTATCAGATTCAATGTACCTGGTTTTATTTTGATATCTTTGATCCATTTGGACTTATGTTTTGCATTCTGTAGGATGGCTCTTTATGCATATGACAGTGTTCTTTCCTGTGCAGAAGTTCTTTAGTCCCATGAATTCCAATTAAATACACTGATGTTGATGAATGCTCTCTCAGTCTCCTGTTCATAATTCCCTTCCTATGTCAATGAGTACAAGTGTATTCCCTACTTTCTCCTTCATCTAGTGTCAGGCATTTTGTTGTATCCTTGATTTATTTAGAGTAGAATTTAGAGCAGCCTTATCAATAGAGAGCCAGTTTCATTCTTCTACATGAGGCTGTCCAGTTTGCTTAATAACATTTGTGGCAGATGCTGTCTTTTCTTCGATGTATTCTGTTGGCCCCTTTGTCAAAACTTAATAGGATGCAAGAGTATGGGCTTATTTTGAGGATCTCAGTTCTATTCCATGAACCAATGAATATGTTTCTATGTCTGCATCATATTACTATAGCTCTGTAGTATTACTTGAGGTCAAGATGGCGATTCCTTCAGCAGTTTTGTTGGGATAGTGGTGGTGGTTCTGGATGGTTTCAGATGTTCTGTCTTAGGAATTTCTATATGAAATTTAAGAATTTTTTCACTTTCTGTAAAAAAAAAAAACTCTATTTGAATTTTGATGGAAATTGTATGGAATATGTATATTACATTTGATGCAAGAGCTACTGTCACAATATCAATCTTATTAATTTATGATTTTGGAGCTCTTTTCTTCCTTTGATATTTTGCTCAGTTTCTCTTTCAGTGTCTTAAAGCTATCATTGTACCAGTCTTTACCTTCCTTGGTTAGATTTATTGTCAGTTATTTTTGTTGTTATTGTTGTTCTTACTTTTATTGCTAACATATTCCTGGTTTATTTTTATTCTATTTTAGATGTATTGATTCGTTTTTAGAGTACTTTGAATTGTATGGTTTCCTTCATTGCTCTCATCTACTTTGTCATTTCAATATAGGAAATTTACTGATTTGGGTTGTTAAATTTGCATCCTACTGCTTTGCTGAACATGTTTATCATCTGTAAGGACATTCTTGTGGAATTTTCTGTCCTTTATGTACAGAATCATAGCATCTACACGTGAAGATACTGTAACTTCTTACTTCCTTATCTATATCCCTTCTATCTCCTTTTACTGTCATACTACTCCAGCTAAGATTCCAGTAAGGGGTGGAACTTGTCTTGTTCCTGATTTTCTAGAAATACTTTTGAATTTTTGTCCATTTAAGATAAAGGTAGGGCTGGAGAGATGGCTCAGCCGTTAAAGGCTAGTCTCACAACCAAAAATATAAGATAAAGGTAACTGTGGGTTTGTTGTATATTGTCTTACTTATGTTGATGCATATATGCTAAATTCTTAGATTTTCCAGGATTTATATTATCAGTGGATCTTAGATTTTTGTTAAAGATCTTTTCTGCCTCTAATGAGATGACTTCATGGTTTCTGCCCTTTAGTTATATGGTAGATTTATTTATTGATTTATATATTTTGAGCTATATCTGGAATGGAGGGCACATGATCATTGTAGATAATCTTTAATGTTCTTGATTCCAATTTTCAAATATTGAAAATCTTGTATCTATATTTATCAAATATATTGCACTATAATATCATTTTTTGCTAGGTCTTTGTCAGGTTTGGATATTAAAGTTGTACTAGTTTTGTAAAAGAAATTTGGATGTGTTAAAAGTATACTTCAATTCTATTTTGAGGAATATCTTGAAGAGTGTTAGTTCTCTGAATATCTGGTTTAATTGTGCCCTGATACTATCTGTCCTTTGGCTGCTTTTTTTTTAAGTTGGAAATTTTTAAATTTTAAATTACTGCTTCTATCCCATTAGCTGTTTTCTGATACATAATTATTGCTCAATTATTACTTAAATTATTCAGTTTATTTTGATTTTAGCTTTTATAGGTTGGATATGCTCAAAAATGTATCTATGCATTTCCTCAACATTTCTTGCAATGTCTCTATTTTCATCTCTATTTTGGGATCCTCATACCTTCTTTTGATTAATACAGCTAATGGCTTGATGATATTGTTGTTTATATATCACTTTATCCTTTTCACTTGCGTTCAATATTGCTTTGTTGTTGTTGTTTTGTGCATTTATTGTTTTGACCATTACATGACATATGAAGTTTTTTTATAGTCTTGTTTATTATTTCTTTTGTAATCCTCTTGGATGTTGATAAACAGCCTACTGAGAAAACATAAACATGAATAACTAAGATAATAAGCCCATGCCAAGAGTGCTCAGTGAGAATATGTGAAGTTGGCAGGAGGAATCTGGGGTCACTACTGAAGGAAGACAAGAAGGCAAAACAAGACACATAGTCCTAAGGCAGGTCATGATGTTGGGTGGCATTGTTAGTGTGGATCTTGGTCCTTTAACTGGAAAGGAGCAGCACTTAGATTCTGGGGATGAATGGTAGCACAATTCTAGGATTCTTGCCTAAAGACTGAGCCAAGGGCACAGGGCATGGAGTAGGCAGAATTGATGGAGACTGAATCTGGAGGCCCTATTTGATAATGTTAATTTGCTTGATAATAACAACCATTTGGCATGCATGCACATCAAAATATGCTGTACAACCTGTATCTATGCAATTTTATATTTTATGTCTTTTTGGTTTTTTGTTTGATAATTTTTTTTACATGCTTATCATGGTTTTGATCAAATTACCCGCATGCACTCTTCTCCAATTTCTCCCAAATCCCTTTTATGTGCTAATTTTAATTGAGTACCCTTTGCGCCACCAATATGGGTATGTGTGTAGGATCATATACCCAAGGATAGGTAACCTCTCAAAGGATGCACAAGAAAGCTGACCCTCCATTTCGTAGGAGTCAACTTCCACTATCTTCTCACCCAGATTAAGGGCTTCATGAGATCTTCCATCAGTACTGGGAATTTGGCTGGCTTGATCTTGTCAGATCTTGTTACAAAAAAAGAGAGGTCTTTAAACATAATTAATACCATCAAATATATTCATTTTCATACTGTTAAAGATTATGAAGGTTGTTATTCTATCTTAATATATACATTAATGTTAATTATATAATTAATTAATATTTTTCTATTGGTTAAATAAATATAGACATGGAAGAAGAATAATTTGATGACAATTTAAAATTCACATTAATAATATATTTTTCTTTCAATATTTTACTTCATACTAGTGTATTTGAAGCCCTGACCTTCACAACATGCCACTTATTTGACCATCTACAGAACTGTCAGTAAGATGCAATTACATTTAGTCAAAGTTTCAAGCATTGCCACAATGGCCAAACATGCTTTGAGAATTTAAGCTGTGTTTTATACATTGACAGTAGGTATTCCTAGTTTAAAAAATAGCAAAATTATTACTTGCAATTTCTTTTAGTGATTGAGGAAGATGTAACCCTATTAGTTGGTGTGAAATTAATGATATGCTATTTTAATGCTCATTTCTTAACTAAAGATTTCAAAAGACGAGAAGGCTGTCAGACATGAAAGGAAATTAAGGGTTTGATTTCAAAAGACATTCAAATTAACAACAAATAGAAACTTTTCCTTTAAAGCCTCTCAAATAGCTGAGTTTGACTAGGAAAGAATATCAAACACAAAGGAAGTTTATTTTCCATATTGATAAAAAACTGTATGATACATTTCTAAAAATGTATGCTAATTTATCTCTACAAAGTGTGAAGTGGACTTCACACTTGAAGGCTTGATTAGCGAATTGATTAGTCCATTTCTTTAAATCTTTAGTGCTTTCTCACAAATATGTTAAAACATAAAAGAAGTATGGAGATAGTAAACTAGAACAGTTTGAAGAGATTGGCAGCTTAAGCATGAATAGGAATTTCTGTCATTTACAACCAAAGCAGACACTGTTGGGAAGTGAGCTGACAGTGCCAGAAACTGAGATGTCCTTCAAAATCACACAGATGTGTGTGAGTGTGGACATATACCTGTGTTAGTGATAGGTCTGTTTTTTCCAAAAATTGTCAAGAATTAAGATAAAATTATAGAATTTCTTAGCTTATTACCAATGAAAACAGAAAAAAATGATTGATTCTGACATTTTGATGTAGAATATTTGCACATTCATGTAAATGGGTTGAATTGTTTTTGCTGGGAAAACCAATGCAGAAAAGAGATAAGGTTGATATATATGTTCTTATACATAATTCAATATACACAGGTATGTACATAAAACATGGCATGTAAATTAGCCAATAGGAACCAGTGGAATGAAAAGTTGGTAAAGGCATTATACAATAGAAAATTCTTCCTAGTTACCAAATTGTAGGTAAATAACAACGGCCTATGGCCATTTCTGATACTGCAATTTTCCTGAGTTCATATACCTTAGAAATCAATTGCAATATTTACATTAAGCATTTGTTTCAAGGATGTGTTGTTAATATATGCAGTATTGATAAATTTTTTTACAATTAGTATTAATTCAGTGCCTGCCCTACTTGCAGTGAGAGGCCTGTCAGCTGTACCCTGCTCCTTGAAGAGCACCAGCATTTTCTTCACTTTAATTTTAATTTACAGTTTGAAACTTTTATGTGTATACAATGCATCTTCATTGTATAAATATGCTCCACTGGGCCTCCCCTAGCATATCTTCCTCCCAACTACATGTCCTTCTTTATCAATTTTAATTAAATAACTTTTAATCCACTGGATTCAATTAGCATTGCCACACATGTACATAGGCATTATGCTTTCCCCTGGGGTACACTACTGGTCACATTACTGAAGAAAATCTATGCTCCCTTTCCCACTATTAATCACCTGCCAATAGCTCCTCGATTAGAGGTGGAAACTGAGGACCAACTCTGACCTCCACACAAGGATTCTTAATTGGCTTGATCTTCTACAGGCCTTGTGTGTGTGTGTAAAGAGGCTACTGTGAGTTCAAAGATATAACAGGTGAGTCATGTCACACCACTCCTACCAAACTTCTCAATCTCCTATTTTTTGGTTCTTCTTTCATGATGCTTTCTTAGCCTTGGAAAGATGGTAATATAATGCCTCTTCCATGATCGAGCACTCCCAGGCACTTACTTTCAGCACTTTGAGCAGTAATGCATCTCTGCAATAACTACCTGTCACTAACAATAGGAAGTTCCTGTAGCAAAGATTAGAAGCAGCACAAATGTATGGATATAAAAATATGTAGATAGATAGAGGTTTGGCAACATAATCATTAAAAAAAACAAAAACAAAAAACAAAAACAAAAAAAACAAAAACAAACAAACAAAAAAACCTTGGCTCTCTCCTAGGGCCTCTGAGTGCCCAAGCCATGGGATTTGATCATGTTTACAGTACCATACCCAAATTACCATATATGGAATAGGTCTTAACTCCAAACAAGAGACCAGTAAGCTATCTTCACAAATAGTTTTGACACTATTGCATTAATGTACACATTTTGCCTGGCAGGTTGCTATGGTAGCAATCAGGGTCTAGCCTGAATAAAGGCAATTGGTATATTTTCTTCCCTAGCAGCTTTTATAACACCTTCCAGTACTATAAATGCTGGCCAGCAGGTAGACTCTCCCGATCTATTTAAGACTAATCTCTATGTATCCTACACCCAATGTCTGACTGAAGGTCTCTCCATGTGTTTCCCTTCTGCTTTGGGAGAAACCTTTTCTGATGATGAATGATTACAATGTGGTACTGATTTATGAATATAGAAGAATGTCATTAGAATGGGAAGGAAGTCCCTTGGTCCTATGGAGGCTTGATGCCCCAGAGTAGTGGGATGCTAGAGTGGTGAGGTGGGAGTGAGTGGGCAGGTAGATGGAGAATCAACCTCATAAAGGCAAAGAAGAGGGGAGGATGGAACGCAGGAGGATGGGATGCAGGGTTTGTGGAGGGAAAACCAGGAAGGGAGATATCATTTGAAATGCAAATGTATAAAATAATTAATTTAATTTAAAAAAAAAGAAATCATATAATGTAACCTTGTTCAGCCGAGGGCTGGCTGTCTCAGACCTTGGCTTGCCACAAGCAGTAGGCCCACCTGGGGTGAGGATTCCTGACTTGAACAAAGCTCTTTTTCCTTAGTCAATTCTATGCCTCTCTCCAAGTTCCTGCTAACAGCTATGCCCACCTCCAGAAACCAAAGATGAAGATGCTGACTGGGCCATGAGATACTTGCAGACTAGGGGAGGGGTTTTTGGTCTGCCTGATTAATTCTGAGTAGTTGAATAATACATTTTGGACATGTAGCAGAAACATGGCTCCGTCCCATTTTTTTATTTTTAACTCTTGCCATCTGATTCCTTTAATTTCCCGCAGGTCCCTTCTCCTCGTCCAGAAGACCCGTTGATATGTAGCTGCAGGTGGCTGCAACAGTTGGTGCCCAACAAAACATGGCACCTGGAAACGAGGAGTTGAAAAGAGAGCAGCGCTACATGAATGGAACTCCTCAGAAAACAGAGAAAAAAAAAAACATGGTATCCGGCACAGGTAAGCAATTTATGAGGTGTCAAAGGATACAGACTAAGATGAGACTAGGCTGGCCCGGTGTTAATCTCACTTACGGTTTGGTAGTGACAATTAGGATTGGAAACTTCAAATAGGCAATTGTCCGTAGTCATAGAGCTACATTTAGGCATGAGGAATAGGAATAGGGCATAAATAAAATAAAAAAAAATAGATAAAAATAAAAAGTAAAATACAAAAACAAAACAAAATATATGTATATATATACATGAGAAAAATAGATCAAAAGAGAAAGAAAATGGATTTCAGAGCTATCCCAGAGACAGAGAGAAACCAAGAGATGTCTTGTTTTCTCTATGGCTGACTCAGGAGAAATTCCTGGTCTTAATTCTGGGTTATACTCAGTACACCAATGTGTCTACATGTCGATTTATGTCTACCTGTGTCTTGTGGTATGAATGATTGCGGTTCTATGTTTCATGTTAAAAATACGCAGTGAAGGCTCAGTTAAGTTGCCCTGCTGAGAAATTGCTTTTAAGAAAGGGTCAGCAGTTTAAGCTCTAAAGCAAATGAGCTGATAGTTCTTTTCTATAGATATGTTCTGCATGGTTATTGGCTTATAAGTTATTGGGTATGGTAAAAAGTTGTAACACTGGTAACAAAAGGCTAGCTTAAACCTGGTAACTCAAGACACGTGGCATGAGTCAGCCAAGATGGCGGCACAGGGCATAGGGTGCAGGACAGCATGGCCATCACTGCGCAGTGTCTGCCACAGGGCCCTGGCAGTGGCAACTCAGTGGGCAGCCCACACCTAGAACATGGCAAAGCAGGTGGCTGGATGAGCCGACAAGAGAGTGCTGGCACCCCACCACCACCACCACTACCACCACCCCCGCGTCCCCGCAGAGCCGGCCATGGCCGTGATGTCCCTCACCAAGGTGGCTGCTATGGCCGCGGGCAGTGAAAAGCTAGAGATTCTCAACCGTTTGGCACCACCTATGAGCCACGGTTTAAGTTGCAAGCCATTTACTAGGCTGTAGATGTAATGTTTCTGATATTGATTTTAAAGAAAACAGATTCTTTAACATTACAAAAGATTGTTAAAATTGACAGAGTTCCATTGGCTGCAGTTTGTTAATTAATAACAACATTATCATGGATCTAAAATAACTTCAAATTTAAAATTTATAAAAAGTCAATGAGACCGTAACATTTATAAAAGCCTTACAATCTAGCCTGGCTACTTCATATAAAGTTATTGTGTATTTAAAAGGTTGTTTTTCCCTCTACATCCTGGTAATTTTGAGGATTTTGCTTCTAGTGAGTTTATAATCATTAGAAAATTTTGCCTTTAAGAATGGCTGACAGCCTTACATTATATATATATATATACATACATATATATATATATATATATGTCCCTGCTTCAGTCCAAGAGGCTAGGACTTTGAATTTTTCAGTGTACATTATTTATTATCTAATCCCTATGATAAGACCATTGCTCTTGTATCATGGGCTTTAAAAATGAGTACTGGTTGCTCTAGAAGAAGTTATATTAAGTAAGAAAAGATGAGTTACTTATTCCAAATTACTTTAGACTAAGGCCTTACTTTAAGCTCACCACAAGACTTAAGGCCTTGAGGAACTCAGAGCTTTTTACAGAAAGTAAAGAAAGCTTCTGTAAATAATTGCTATCAATTGTAGTCAAATGTTTGGGGTTTTGATTATACCCACAGCAACTCTTCAGTAAAAGAGAATATTAACATAAATTCATCTTTTCTCATATTCAAAGTAAAGTTTTAACATTCTATTATGAACTTGTGGTGATATTAATGAAAATTTATATGATAAAATCATAAGTGTATTTTAGAAAATATCTCTTAAAAACCTGATGAGATGTCTATTTCTTGCTTCAAAAAGCAATTATATTGGTTATTACAAAGTATTAATTGATATTTGGCCTATAAGATAGTAAAGAATTTTATACAAAATTGATATTTATCCAATAGATAAATTGTTAAGATTAGCTTAAATGCATGCTTTTATATTTCCTATAAATTTATGCATGCATCCCATAGCAGTATGTACATCTACAGCTCTTTTATGGAAGAAAATTATATATAAGTCATATGTTTAATCTCATGATTTCCCCTCCTACTTCAGCACAAATAATTAAACTATGTGCTGTAGTCACTATTTATCAGGTGCTAAAATTAAGCCTTAATTTGTATATTGACGCATGTATACACGTATATATCTGAGCTTATAATTGCTTATGATAATTTGGCATTTTTAAAGTATAATTCTGATTTAAAAATTAAAAGTAAAATATACACATATGACCATTAATTCCTTCTCGGGCTTTCAAGTTAAAATTGCCTTAACATGAAAAACAACAAAAATCATAAATGGTTATTGCCTACATTATATTTCTGTACATAATGTTCCTAATCAGAGTAAAACAGATTATGGAACTGACTATTACAGTCAAGTATTTAAAATGTTTTGTCAACAATTTAATGTTACCCATATTACTGAGATAACTCATATTTCTCAGAGATAATAAATTACTCAACATGCACTTAGCACTTTGAAGATTTGATTTTCAATAATAAAGGAAGGGAATCATACCCCTCATATGGAGCTACCACCAAAAGCATATCTCACTTTTTGCTTGTTTTAAAAAATTCTTTTTTTTTTTTCTTTGCAGTCTGATGCTAAAGGCCATTCTGCCTCGGATCACCATTGGCATCCACACATTTCCAGTTCTTACGCCATGGTAAAATGGTGAGATCCACTTACTAACACATGGTATGGTCCTGACCCTGTTTTAATCTGGGGAAGAGGCTCCATTTGTGACAGAACACGACGGCTGCCTGAAAGATTGGTTCATCAGGTGGGTGCAGGTCCACAGTCTTTTTAATAAACACGTTTCCAACTAAAACATTGGCTAGAAATTTTTATTAGCCAACAAAGTTCACTTGGCTGAAATAGCTTCTACTTTTTTCCTGAGAGTTAACAGTGGCTTCCCCCTACTTCCAAAATCTGGAGTCCAGATCTTGGGTCTGAACATTGCTAATTTGCAACTGAATTGAGTGCCTGGGACATCCCCAAAGATAAAGTAAAGCTTGCTGCTTTTAAACTTTTGATCTTTTGTCTCAAGCAGGTTCATTACAGACATGCAGGCCCTGCTCCATGCTGGACTTCAGAGAGGCTCTACATGGCAGTTATTCACCGTGATGAAGAAAAGACATTATACACATATTGTGGCTTTGGTCTATATGGGAAAAAGGTGTGCTGTGAGGGCCTGCAGCCAAAGATGGATCACTGGATTATGGCTTTCACCAACCTAAAACAGAGTCATGTGCCAAGAGGCAGTGTTTATTAAGAATAGACACCAATAGGACCGGTTTGTGCAAATACACACAAACTAGCTGCACGTGATTTCCAAGAACAGTAAGGGAAAGACCAGTAGATCTACACCTAAGACAGATGGGGCCACCAAGCCACGATAATCCCCAGGCAGGACTATGGTGCATAAATATATCTTATGCCCCAGTCCAGCTAGTTTTTAATAAATAAATAAAGAGGAACTTTAACCTCCTCCAGCCAAGAGCTGGCTATCTCAGACCTTGGCTTGCCACAAGCAGTCAGCCCACCTGGGGTGAGGTTTCCTGACTTGAACAAAGCTCTTTTGTTTAGTCACTTCTATACCTCTCTCCAAGTTCATGCTAACAGCTACTCCCCCCTCCAGAGGCCAAAGATGAAGATGCTGATTGGGCCAGGAGATACTGGCAGACTGGGGGAGGGGTTTTTTGCCTGCCTGCTTGACTCTGAACAATTGAATAATACATTTTGGACATGTAGCAGAAACATGGCTCAATCCCATTTTTTATTTATTTTTCTATCTGTCCAATTCCCTTAATTTCCTGCAGGCCCCTTCTCCTCTTCCAGATGACCTGTTCGTATGTAGCTGCAGGTGGCTGCAACAATATAATTGATACATTAAAAAAAACAAACAAAAAGGAAAAAACAGTGGTGTTTGGATTTATCCTAGGTCTCTGGATTGTCTACTCTCTGGTTGTTGGTCACCCAAACAGTATTAAGTGTGGGTTATTCTGTCTTGTAGAGTAGACATTAAGTCAAATCAGACATTGGTTGGATATTCCCACAATTTCTGTTCCTCTGTTGTTCTAGCATATTTTGAAGGGAGGAGAGAGTGAAGGTCAAAAGTTTGTGGCTAGGTTGGTGTTTACATTTCTCCTTTGCTAGTCAGGAGAGTATTTTCCCACACCTAGAACACTACAACTTAGATGTGAAGGCTTCATGAAGGCACCAGCTCAAAATTTTCATATTCAATGAGTTGTGGAAATATTGTCCACAGCAATGAGATTGGCCCAAGTAACCCAATCTGTTGCTAAGATAATTAGTTGTAAATTTACAGCAGGGTCTCATTTGGTGATGAGATGGCCAGTTGGGACTCTATATCCCCCATTATTAGGACACCTCATTAGTATTGCCTTCCGTATTATTTAGGTTTCCACTGCACTAGGTTTCCATATCATCCTTCAAATGCCCCTCATTTCCAGCTTTCTTTCCTGCCTTCCTTTCCTCAACTGTAGCTGTCCTGTAGCCATGGAGAACTGGTTATGAAAGGCTGGAGAATCTTAGAATTTAAAATGAGGGCATTTAATACAAATGTATGGTGTATAACCTTTACCTAAAAGGACATGGAGGGCCACTGTAGCCAGCCAGAAATATAAAATAGCCAGTTCCAGGAACCCAGAGCCTCAGGGCTCTGGTTCCCGATACCTGCCCCTCCTAAATGATCCACAATGAGGGCAGAACTAAGAATGAAGGTCTAGTGGTTTATGAGACTCTCCACCCTGTCAACCAGTAGATGAAGATTACATTCCTAGAATGAATGTGTTCCCCTCCCTAACTGAATACCTTGGGTCAGGTCCCTCTGAAATTTTCCACTGTTTTTATGTTCTGTTTCCTTGGTAACTCTCTGCCCCCAGCTTCCCTTAAATACCCCCACACTTCTTATGTTCCGTGTCGAACTCCTCTGACTGGCAAACCTCATGTGATTGCAGCAAGTTCGGTCTCTCGTGAGTCATTGGGTGGTCGCGTCATCCGGATCTCCCCAATTCTGGGGGTCTTTCAGTTACACCTGAAAGAGAGGCTGGGAATGAAAAAGGATGGGCGGGCAAGAGAAGGATGAAGCCAAGACAAAGACTTCTGATCAAATCTCCAAGTTTAATTTTCAGCTCTGCATTTATACAGGCAAAATCCAAAGACCCATTCTTTGTTTCAGCTGGATTCTGTGGCAAAGCAAGCTCAGCAGGTGGTCAACTAACACTTCAAGGATCTGGTAGGGAAATGCAAATACTTTGAGGCCAGGCACTGAAGTTGGAGGTTTGTTTAGCCTATTCAAGGCTGGGGGAAGGGCACAGTCCCCCTTTTTTGTTTTTTAAAGATAAGCTTGATTGGGAGAGCACAAGAATTACTTGTTTTCCATGATCCTGTCTAGGGTATAGAGTAGCTAGGCGGTTGTGTCTCTGTTAGGTCCAGATCTATATTCCTCCTTCTCACCCATCTTGGACTGGACTACACACATAACCTTTGGACATATGTGTACGAATACATAGCTTTTGATGTATGTGTCTGGCTTAGGTCAACAGGAGCTCAAGAGCAGTTGCCCATCTCTGACCACCGCCCTTCAAAAGCACACTCTTTCCCATTCAAACCAAAACCCCAAAGGGCATATGAATATGCACTCAATGCATTTCTTCATAGGGATGAATGACTGCCATGGTGAATAGCTGAGCTTACTCAAAGGCAACCAATCTGCTTAAGATACAAAGTCAAAAGTTAAAAGCAACAAGATTAAAGTTGTCTGGGAGAGAATGTCCCAGGTGTTTAATTCAGCTGCCAATTAGTAAAGATCAAACACAAAGTCTGGCCACAAGGTACATGGCGGGTGGCTACACACATCTTATATATTTAGACCAAACAAAATTTTCGTATCCTTTCTAGTTGTAATTTCAAGAGAAAAAAGCACCTTGCCACTTGCTGAATCCAATAATCACAATTTTAGAGATTTTTCTAGGAGAAACAGCTATCAGCTTACTTGCCCTAGAACTTGAGAAGCTGCTGGCCCATTTAAAAGCCGCTTTTCTCCTGCTGTGGGTGCATTTTTATTTGAGTCTTTGATTCCATTTCCTTGAGCAACATATTTGTTTTATGCCAATACCACACAATTTTTATTGCTATAGCTCCGTAAAACAACTTAAAACCAGGGATCATGAGATCTCCAGAAGTTCTTTTATTATTCAGAGTTTGTTTGTTATTTTTCCATATGATGTTGAAAGTTGTTCTCTCGAGGTCTGTAAAGAATTGTGTTGTAATTTTGATGAGGATTGCGTTGAATCTGTAGATTACTTTTGGTAGGATTTTCATTCTTACTTTGTTCTTCCTATTCATCTGTGGGAATGGGAGCTCTTTCCATTTTTTGATATCTTCTTCAATTTCTTTTTTATGAAAGACTGGGAGACTTAGAAATTTGGGAAAAAGCATGTTAACGAAAAGTAATGTACTAGTAGAGATATAACAAGCCAGAAATATAAAATAGCCAGTTCCAGGAACTCAGAGCCTCAGGGGTCTGGTTCCCGATACCTGCCCCTCCTGGCTGATCCGCAATGAGGGCGGAACTAGGAATGAAGGTCTACTGGTTTATGGGACTCTCCACCCTGTCGACCGGTAGATGAAGATTACATTCCTAGAATGAATGTGTTCCCCTCCCTAACTGAATACCTTGGGTTGGGTCCCTCTGAAAGTTTCCACTGTTTTTGTCATGTTTCCTTGGTAACCCTCTCCCCGCCCCCAGCCTGTGGGTTTTCCTTTTAAATACCCCACACTTCTTGTGTTCGGGGTCGAACTCTGGCCAGCATGGTCACGAGATCGACCCCGGGGTCGAACTCCTCTGGCCGACAAGGTCATGAGATCGACCCCAGTACCGGTATCCCCAATAAACCTCATGTGATTGCAGCACGTTCGGTCTCTCGTGAGTCATTGGGTGTCCAACTTGAGTAATGATCTCCCCAGTTCTGGGGGTCTTTCATTTCAAAGACTTGAAGTTTTATTATACAAGTCTCTGACTTGATTGGTTAGCATTGCTCCAAGGTATTTTATATGATTTGAGGCCATTGTGACAAGTGCTATTTTCCTGAATATTTTCACATTTCATTTCTCAATTGTATATATGAGGGCTATTGGTTTTTGTGGGTTAATTTTGTATCCAGCTACTATGCTAAATGTGTTTATGAGCTGTAAGAGTTCTCAATGGAATTTTGGGGGTAACTTATGTATACTATCATATCATCTGCGAATAGCCTATTTTGACTCCTTCCTTTCCAATTTATATACCTTGATCTCCTTCAGTTGTCATATTATTATAGCTAAGAATTCAAGTACTAAATTGAATAGGTATTGTAAGAGTAGACAATCTTGTTCTTGATTTTAGTGGAATTTTTAAAATTTCTCTCCATTTAATTTAATATTAGCTAGATGCTTGCTGTAAACTGCCTTTCTTACCTTTAGGTATGTCATTTATAGCCCTAATTTCACCGGGACTTCACATAAATATTGTTTAAATCTGGCTTTATCTTGACGTAATGTTTATCCTTAATGTTGAGGTACATTTCTTGCATGCAGCAGAAAGATAGGTCTTGTTTTGGACTACATTCTATTAGTTTGTGTCTTTTTACTGGGGAATTGAGACCATTGATATCAAGACATACTAATGATGAGTTATTATTGATCATTAATTATTGCTATTATTTTTTGTTATTTGTGGTGGTGGTGGTGCTGGTGATGATGGTGCATGTGCATGTGTATGTGTGTATGTGTGTGTGTGTTTCCCTACTTTTGATTTTGCTAGTTGATATAATTTAATAACTATGTTTTTATAAGTGTAGTTAGCCTACTATGGTTGGAGCTTTTCTTCTAAAAGCTTCTGTAGGTGTGGTAGTTTGAATGTAACTGGTCCCCATAGGTCTATAGGAAGTGGCACTATGAAATATGTTTAAATCTGGTTGGAGGAAGTGTGTCATTGTAGAGGAAGGCATTTTGTTCAAGCCATGCCCAATGAAACAGAAACTCCTTCTGCTACTTGCAGATCAAGATATAAAACTCTTGCCTCCTCCAGCACTGTCTGCCTATAAATTGCCATGTTTCCCATCATGAAAATAATGAACTAAACCTCTCAAGTGGTTAGCCAGAAACAAGTAAATATTTTCCTTTATAATAGATGTCTTGTTCATGATGTCTCTTCACAGCAAATGCTAAAAGAGTAGGACTGGATTTGTATAAAAATATTGGCTAAATCTAGCTTCATCATGGAAAAATCTTACCTTCTCAATTCATGGTGACTGAAAGTTTTGCTAGGAACATAGTGGAGCATGTGTCCTTGTTATATGTTGGAGCATCTTTTGAGTATATGCCCAGGAATGGTATAGCTAGGTCCTCAGTTAGTAATATGTCCAATTTTCTGAAGAACCACCAGATTGATTTCCAGAGTGGTTGGACCAGCGTGCAATCCCACCAGCAATGGAGGAGTGTTCCTCTTTGCCTACATCCTCCACAGCACCTGCTGTCACCTGAGTTTTTGATCTTAGTCACCCTGACTGGTGTGAGGTGGAATCTTAAAGTTGTTTTGATTTGCATTTCCCTGATGACTAAGGATGTTGAACATTTCTTTAGGTGCTTCTCAGCCATTTGATATTATTCAATTGAGAATTCTTTGCTTAGCTCTGTACCCCATTTTTAATAGGGCTACTTGGTGTCTAAATTTCTTGAGTTCTTTGTACATATTGGATATTAGCCCTCTATCAGATGTAGGATTGGTAAAGATCTTTTTACAATTTGTTGGTTGCTGTTCTGTCCTACTGACAGTGTCCTTTGCCTTACAGAAGCTTTGTAATTTTATGGGGTCCCATTTTTCATTTCTTGATCTTAGAGCAAAAACCATTGGTGTTCTGTCCAGGAACATTTCCCCTGTGCCCATGTGATTGAAGCTTTTCCCCACTTTCTCTTCTATTCAGTTCAATATATCTGGTTTTAAGTGGAGGTCCTTGATCTGCTTGGACTTGAGCTTTGTACAAGGAAATAAAATGGATCGATGTGCATTCTTTTACATGCTAACCACCAGTTGAACCAGCACCATTTGCTGAAAATGCTGCAGCCTCATTTATAATAGGCAGAAGCTGGAAAGAACCCAGATGCCTTTCAATAGAGGAATGGATACAGAAAATGTGGTATACTTACACAATGGAGTACTACTCAGCTATTAAAAACAATGAACTCATGAAATTCTTCAGTAATGGATGGAACTAGAAAATATCATCCTGAGTGAGGTAACCCAGTCACAAAAGAACACACATAGTATGCACTCACTGATAAGTAAATATTAGCCCAAATGCTCAGAATACCCAAGATACAATTCACAGACCATATTAAGCTCAAGAAGGAAGTCCAAAATGTGGATGCTTCAGTCCTTCTTAGAAGGGGGAACAAAATACTCACAGGTGATAGAGGGTGGGAAGGACTTGGGAGAAAGTGAGGAGGGGGAGGAGAAAAAAGGGAGGCAGGATTAGGTATGAGAGAAGACAGGGATGATATATATAGGGTCAGGAATTTGAACAGAGGTGTGTAGCAATGGGGAATGGAGAACTGGAGGTAGTCAACATAAAGTCCCAGATGCCAGGAAAGCAATAGTCTCCCAGGACCCAAAAGGGATGAGATTAACTGAAATGCCCAACAAAGGGGGAGGGAGAACCTCTTTAGAGACCATATCCAGAGGTTAGACAGACCCCCGGTTGGGGCATGGGGCTACCTACTTATATACAAATTTTCAACCTAGAAGGGCTCCTGTCTAAAGGAAATACAGGGACAAATTGTGGACCAAAGACTGAAGGAAAGACCTTCCAGATGCTGCCCCACCTGTGCATCCATGTAAAACCCAGACACTATTGTGGATATCAAGAAGTACTTGCTGACAGGAGCCTGATTTAGTTATTTTCTGACAGGCTATGCCAGAGCCTGACAAATACAGAGGCAAATGCTTGCCACCAACCATTGGACTTAGCACGGGGTCCCAAATGGGGGAGTTAGAGAAAGAACTGAAGGAGCTGAAGGGGTTTGCAATCCCATAGGAAGAGCAACAATATCAACCAACCAAACCCCCCAGAGCTCCCAGGGACTAAACCACCGACCAAAGAGTACACATGGAGGTAGCCATGGCTCCTGCAGCATATGTAGCAGAGGATGGCATTGTCTGGCATCAGTGGGAGGAAAGGCCCTTGGTCCTGTGAAGGTTCGATGCACTAGTGTAGGGGAATGCCAGGTGAGTGAGGCAGGAGTGATTAGGTGGGGTAAGGGGAGCATCCTCATAGAAAAGCGAGGGAATGGGAGAGGAGTGTTCTGGATGGGACACTGGGAAAGAGGATAACATTTAAAATTCCAATATATAAAATATCCAATAAAAAAGAGTAAACTCTATTCAGATGCAATGTAATAAGTATGGGATTTTGGTAAGGTTTTCTGCCAAGATGAACCAAGAAGTAGCAAGAAACCAGAAATGGTTTGAGCAGAGTTAGTGGGGACTATTTGAAAGGCTTTTCCAGAGTGCGTGATACGTGCTGAGTGCCCAGTGGTATTATATATTGTTTTTTCTATGTATGATTCTGATTTTTGAATCTACAGTCTTACTTAGACTAGGTGAGCATTCCACCCTGAGATATATGCCCAGCCCTAAATACATTATTGTTGGAAAGCAAATATTACCATTAATAGTTTGTAGTAAGTAATGAAATTTATCAATATTCATTTTTCTTGAGACTCAAAGTTATAAAGTTTTATTTAGATACCTTAAAATAATTCCATATATAAGTTCTATAATTGTACATGAATAAAATATAACAAGCATACATTGTCGTTTAAAATAGTCATATAATAAAAACATTTATCTCAGTAATATGCAACATTTAGATAGTATCTTACTTTACTAAATCTTAATAGCACAGTATTTCACATTGAAAATTACAAAAAAAAAAAAAAGAGTCTGAAACTGACTTCCTATAGGAACATAATTTTCTCGGAAGTAAATTAATTTGAGTCAAATGCCTTTAATATGTGTTTGTTTTGACTTGCCTTGGTTTTGTTCCTCAATATAATTGTAGTATATTTAATGGAACAGAAATCATTTTCAAAAGAACACAAAAGAATGAAATTTAAAGAAGAAATATGGGCAAGTCTGTATAACTTTGGCTGAGAGAGTATTAGTGTAAAATTGTAAAATAGTCATATTTTCTGGCTAGTTACTGGGTTTGCAGCCCCTTAGGACAAACAACAATGTGAACTAACTAGTATCCTCAGAGCTCCCAGGGACTAAACTACCAGCCAAAGAGTACACATAGTGGGACTAATGGCTCCAGCACCTTATGTATAGCAGAGGATGGCCAAGAAGGTCATCAATGGGAGGAGAAGCCCTTAGTCCTGTGAAGGTTCTATGCCCCAATGTAGGGGAATGCCAGGGCCAGGAAGCAGGAGAGGGTGGGTTGGTGAGCAGGGGGAAGGGGGAGGGAACAGGTTTTTTTGTTTGTTTGGTTGGTTTTTTGGAAGGAAAATAGGCAAAGGAGATATCACATGAAATGTAAATAAAGAAAATATCTAATAAAAAAATAAAAATAATTCAGGAGAGTTTCCCAGCATTCCAGTTTCCCACTAGGCAGCTACTCACCTGTGCAGTGGGGTGAGCTTCTAGGAACCCAAACGACGGAGTTTCTGGATTGATTTTCCTTGTTTTCTGAACTCATTTTAGGCCAATGACAATATTTTAAAATAGCTGATGGATTTGAACCTCATTGTCACTACCAATGTTCCCTCTTAGATGTCTTGTTCTCAAAATCAAACTGATTGGTAAGCTCTGAATTGAGTCTCTAGGATGGGATATTGAGTAAAATATGGGCAAAATCTTGAGTAACGATTTGTTTATATATGCTCAGCATCTCCTGTTTTCCAGCCTGGCCTAGAGTGATGGATGTCCTTAAAACATTAGCCCTGCATCCTCTGCTTCCTCCACACTGAGATGACAGGTGTGCAGTAGCATATCTGCTGTGTTTGGTGCTTAGGATTGAACCCACCATTCCAACATGGGATGGTCAGCACTCTCCAACCCAAAACGGTGGAAGAGTTCTGTAAAAGTGTTAGTGCTAGAAATGTCACAAACCAGGCCACTATCTTTGGATATAATAATCTGATATTATGATAGCTTCTGAAGATCACCAAAGCTCTGAACATAGACGTTCAGTGCATAGAGAAGTTTTAACTCATCACAAAGTAGGGCAGCGATTTTGTCTCATAACTGAGTTTTCTCAGTGTTTAAAGTCCAGAACCTCTGTCATGTTGATAAGCACTCTACTACTGAGCAATACCAACAGCCCTGGAAGCTAAGTTACATTTTTATCACACAATATCTTGTATTTCACATTTCACAAGCTTGGGGATATCATCACTATTTAATTTGAGCTTTAAAGTAATCTTACCCTCAATTACAATTTTGAGAACTTCAAATCCATGGGCTGTGTAATAACAAAGCTTGGACTTATCCAGTCCTCATAACCTCTGTAAGGATAACTCCCAAAATGTGGCACATGCAGCAGCAGAAGTCACAGGGTGTGTGTAGGTGGAGGGTGGCATGTCAGTTTGCCTCTGCCCTTTAAAAGCCACTGGGGGTGCAGCAGCGGGGCTGTCTCTGTGCTCACTGCTTCTTGCATATGGCCCAGGCAAGCTTTCCGCAGCAGTATCTTTGGGAGAGGTGTGAAAAAGACTTTGCTCCCAGTCCAGGAGAGTGGGCTGTTCGAATCCTCCTGGAGACAAAAGAAAGAATTGGTTCCAGTGCCTTTTTCAATCCTAACAGCTTTCAGATGACACATTGAGAGTCATTTATACAGACTTGAATATACCCAAGCGTGTTCCTCGCCAAGCCTTCCTTCCCACAGTCTACGTGAGCCAATGCAGATCACTTTATTTTAAAAGGTTACATGTTATACAAAACCCACACAACTAGCTGTCTTAGATATTTTTTCTACCCCTTTCGGACTCCTATAAGAGCTCCTTGATCTCTTCAATACATAACTAGAGGTTCATGGCAATGTTTGCTGTAGTAAGTCAGTTCGAGAGGTCTGTATCATTGGCAGAGCTGTGCCGTTCAGCAATAACAATCCTTGTTAGTCACTGCTCTGACCAGTAGACAGGTGACCAAGAATTTCGAAAACCAAAACTTCTAGCTACTTTCCTTTAGAACAGTCATCAGACCAATACAATCTTTAATTTATATCCCTATCTATCTTCCTACTGACAGAAAATTCCTGGAGCTGTCTTGGAAATCTCCTTCTTGACCTATAAGATGACTCTGTTAAACGCCTACTTTACTTCAGCAAGTAGAAAGTGTCCTTGCCGTTTTGAACAATGGTTATGTCTTCCATTCGGCACGCTTACCACCAAAAGGCTGGCAAATTTCTGTGGTGATATATTCAAGAGGTAACACATGACACTCAGTGCCCCTCCCTGTAAAATCCTTTGCCTCTTTTGAATAAGGTATAACGATAGAATGGAAATAGTATTTTACTCTTATGTATTTATTACTAAAGTCACAAGGCTTTTTTATTATATGATTTTTTTTATTCTACTGTGTCTTATTTAAGCCTTATTTTGCATATTTTTGTTGATCTCTAAACTAACTAGGCACTTGGTAGAAAGTTTTAAATGACATTTACATAGATAAGATTTTAGTGATATCAGATTAATTTTTTTATTACTACAGATATGACCTGTTTTGCAGACAGATTTTTCAAGAAATGACAGCAAAGGAAATCAGAGACAGTGCAGTTAATCAGGGACTTTTGATCATTTCTTATTTTTAGGTTCTTTTATTATTCATGCTGAGTTTAACCCTCTCTGATTAAGCCTATATAATTTTCATGGATGTAAATTCTCTGGTTCAAATAATTCCAATTCAATTGGTATTATGTAATTGCAGCCTCAGCTTGCTGGTCGACCTGAAAACCTATGCTTCATCTATGCAAATTGAATTAAAATGTGATTCCTCTACCTGGAAACACATGATAAAACTAGGTCTTTATAAATATAAATATTTTTAAATCATTACAGGGAACTATATATACACATGTTTATAATTTTATTTATAAAATAAGAACATACATTTATATTTTGAAGAACATAATTTAAATTTTATGACAGTACAAACCAAGTTTTTAATTTATAAATTGAGAATATGACTTCATATACATATATATGTGCTGCGCATATTTTCCTAGATTTTTTAAATGCATACTTAACAAAATATGTATACATATTCAATTTTTAGATTTCATGTTTGAGTCTGCTACTAAGTGCAGTGAGCAATTTTTCAAATCAGTTTTTATATTATTTATTTGCTGGAAATGAAAACAACATGAAATTATACTTTAATAGTGGATTGCCAATGCAATTATAAGTTATTTTCCCCAACCATCTCTATTTTTGGTTGATGATGAGTGCCCCGTGGGATCTAGAGACTTCTCTGAGCGAGAGCTGTTTGTTTTCTGCGTGCTGCAATTATATATTACACATACACCAATGATGAGTAGCCTCGTGTGTTGGGATAAATATGTTATTATAAGTTCAAATGCTTAGATACTTTTTCGATGTTTATTTGAGCTGAGCAAAACATAGTGGTTTGAGTTCACAGGGGGCTTCAGAAACCTTTTGGGGGAGATTTTCAGCTCACAGGGGTTTGCAAGCAGATGGCATATGCAAGCAATCACACTTCTCCTTGGTGGGAGGAATGGCATTCTCAGGGTAATAAAATAAGAGAGGGAGGTGCCATGGTAAGTCTGTTCTCAGAGTCTCTTCTTGGGCTTTCCCCACAAAGCAGAGGCATTAAATAGGAGCTTGGGGGATAATATAGAATCAGAACACAGTGGGGTTCTTTTCACAGCACCTCCATACTAGCCCAGCCCTGTCTCCCTCTGGGATCTTTAGAACCAAGTTGAACCATCCCCACTGTTAAGAACTGAGACCTTGTAGGAATTTGGTAAGATTGTGTTCCTGAACACCAATCACTTGTCCTGGGGGTATGCCCCTTATGGAGCTTTAGAGAGGAAATAATATCACGTGACTCCCTTTCAAAGAGTTGGGTCAGCATTCAGTTCTTCACTGTAGAGAGCTCAGGGAAAGTGGGTTCAAAAACATGCAACAAGAGCCTGATAGCTTCCTTCCAACCCTCGCCATTCATTCTCCAGTGGAATCCTGGCTGATCATTCTGCCCAGATTTATAAGAAATTGGTGACCAGAAAAATAAAGACGAAGAAATGTGGTGCTCAAGCCCCAAAGCCTTAGTCTGTTTATTTAGTAAATGCACCAACTTGGGGTGAGTAAGGAATGGACCAGAGGGAAAAATAGGAGAGTGAGAGAGAAGACAAGGGAGGTGGGAGGAGCGAGAAGTGGGATAAAGGATAGCAAGGGGAAAATCTAAGCTGATGAAGAAGACCTGAGGAAGCATATACGAACCACCGCATCTAGAATTCCCTGCTCCGCTGACTCAAGCTGTGACACTCCACAAAATCCCAGCTCTTTCAGGTGGCGATAAGGAAAGGAACTGGCCAAAGACAACAGAAGACATTTTAATTCTCTCCTCTCTACCATACAGTGCTCATCAAGTCAGACCCTAAATGTTTCCCTCTAGGAAATCAAAGACCTACAGTCAATATGTGAGGAGCAGTGAGCATTCAGAGATGCCCACTCGGTGATTAGACCACTGGATCTTCACAAATGTACCAAAGCACACTGCTGTCATTCGGTCTGAGTAGAAACCACCAACCAAGGAGTGTACAGAGAGGGATCCATGGCTCCAGATACATATGTAGCAGAGATGGCCTTGTCTGACATCAATGCAGGGGAAGCCTTTGGTCCTGTGGAGGTTTGACGCCCCAGCGTAGGGGAATGCTGGAGCGGTGGAGCGGGAGAGGGTGAGCAAGTAGGGGAGCACCCTCATAGAGGTAAAGGGATGTGGGGTGAGGGGTTTATGGAGGGGTAACGGGGAAGGGAGATATAATTTGAGATGTAAACGAACGGAATGATGAGAGAGAGAGAGAGAGGAGAGAGAGAGAGAGAGAGAGAGAGAGAGAGAGAGAGAGAGAGAGAGCAAAAAACAAAAACAAAAACCGAAATTCTCCTAGATGGCTTGGAAGACAGAAAGACAACTGCTCGAAATACTCTTTCCTTACATAACTATTCTCTATAGATGAAAGTCTCATAGAAATGATCTGTCTTCTATATAAACACGACTCTGTGGGAACAAAATTATTAAAAAGAAATAACAGAGGTCACTGTTCAATGAATGCATAGTTCAAATTCACATTCTGTTCCCTGAAATACAATGCTGTAGTCAACACACATTGATAGAGGGTCCCACAGTGAGAACCTAAGACTGAAAATAATGTTGAATCCTGAAATATAGTTTTCTTTTTTATCTTCTGACTCGGTTGAGACTAAACCTAGGACATCGCAAATACAAAGTATGTGCTTCATCGCTAAGCCTTACCACCCCCCCCAAGCTTCTGTCTCTTTCATTTCTACCAAGCATTGTTCCTTTTGCAGTTTAGGTAAAAAAACAAACTAGAATGTTTTTGGTTTTAGTTTTTTTTGTTGTTTTTAGTGTTTTCCTCTCCACAGTTTTCACTGATCGCAGATTCAGAGATTATCTTTCTTTTACTACTGTACCACAAACTTTCATGCATGCACTTTGGATGCATTCTCATATAAAACGAAGGTTACTGGAACACCATCCCTGTAGTTCTACCTGCAGCTAATCCGACAACCGAGAGGAGCAGCAGGCAGGTAGCCTGCACAGTATGAATGGATAAAAAATAATTTCACATCTGGAGAAGAGAAGGCCAGATGGTTCAAGATTTTATTGTATTATTTATTTATTCATTTTCAATTTTCTCTGTGTTCATTTATGCATTCATTTTCTTTTAGAGATTTTTACTCTGTAGTCCAAACTAGCTGGGCTGCAGAATTTCTAATCCTTCAGTTTTACCTTGCCAGTAGCTGAGACTGCAGATGTACACTACCCCTCCCAGCTTTTATTGTGTATGCAATGAATGTAACTTTAAGCTTTATGCCATTTTTAACTTCTTAATAACTTGTCAGTTTTCAAAAACTATTTTTCAAAACTGACTATATACTAAAGATAATGTCTCACATCCAAATATTTCAAAGAAAGCCACGTGCAGCATAACAAATGACAACTCTGGTCAGAGAGAAATTTCCCTATTTTGCTACCATCCAGTTTACCTAACTGTTCATGTTTACTACTTAAAATTTATGCCTAATTAGCATCCTGCTCAATTTCAAAATATGAGATGTATATCTTTAAACACAATGATTTTTATCCTATTAGAACACAAAACAGTATTCAGATATACAAATACTCACTGTGTGGCTCATGCACCCTGAAAGGAGGGAAGAAAGAAAGGAAGTAGAAAATGTGAGGATAGGAGAGGGAAGAGATAAATTGAGGAAAACTGAACATGGAGAAAAGTCTACTTTTCATAGTTATTTCTTCACTTAGGACACACTACAGAGAATGGACTTTAGAGGAACATGAGGGGAATTCAATATACATTAGATATTGATGATCGATTAATAGTAATGTGTGAAATGTTTCTTGGTTGTAACAATTCTAGCAGCAATGTAAGATGTTAACAATATAGAAAAATGAATGCAAGATATAAAGGAACTATTTTTTGCAGTGTCCCTTGCAACTAAAACTACTTTAAAACAAAATATTTGTTTAAAACCAGAGAACAGTAAAAATCACTTGCTAATATATTCACATTTCAATTATTGACCTATATTCTTAGAATAATTTTGGTTCATGTTACAGTCTCAAGGAATTATTAATACAATTATAAATAAATATTTATTATACACATTTAGGAGATGAGGTGCTTGGTATATAATAGCAAGAAAAATCTTGGGAACGTATATTTGGTGAGTTTTGTGGCTGACCTTGATAAAGAAAGGAGATCCTGAAGGTCTGTCAGGACACTTTTTTCTGCCCCTTTGTTTTCTCATCTGTGATCACAAAATCATCCTACCTGCATCATGGTAAGGAGTGAGCAGGCTATTACTATGAAGTGTTTAGAGCTGTCCTTGGAATGCAGAAGCAGTTCAGTAAAAATCATTATTTTTATGATTGCATTATTATCAAGTTGAGCTTCCAAAAAAGGAAAATTATGGATAAGATTAATAAAGTGGAGAAGAAACAGAAAGTTTGCAAGAGGAAACGACCAGATAAGCCAAAACGATCTAGCAATGATTTGACAATAATATTTGAAAAGCATCGGGAAGAAGTGATCATTTACATCATATAAATAAATGAGATTGCTGGGACGTAGTGAAAGGATCCAGCCAAGCTTTCAGCCCTGAAGAAATAGCTACAAAGGAAGAAGAACATGTTAGAGAAACTGAGGAAGGATGATGAAAAGGAAGAAATGGTATTTTTATAGCCTCAGAAATAAGAGAAAAGTAACTGTAAAAGTGAAGGGAAGTATCAGGTAGGCTGAATAGCTGAGGCAATATCCAATAAAGTCATTCCAAGGAGAGCAAGAATAGTCAGTTGGCACCTGGAAAGGTTCAAAGCAGCATACCAGTAAGGGTGAGGGGTGGAGCCAAGGAGAATGTTCTCACAGCCTGCATATGCAATTCTGTACCTTCTACTCCTTGAATATAAGGTGTCTCAGGAAAAATTGTCATTAAATTTGCTCATTTATATGTGCCAAAGGGTAGAGCATTGCAAATGTTCTTCTTGCAAGAAGGCATGGAGATTAAGGAATAAAATTACTCTTTAACTCATGCAACAAATTTTCAAGTACTATTGCACTGCCAAGAACCAGGCTTTTGTAAAAAATTATGTTACAATATTGCTTTTTTTTGAAAATGTTAGAAACTGGAGGTGGATTATTTCAAACTGAAACACTAAAGTGCCCCCCAAGGAAAAAAATCAACCTACTAATATATACAACTAAGTAAGTCCAACATGAACTGCATTTAGCTTTTACACAAAGAGTGACCAACTTCTAGACACCTCCAAGAATATAATCTTTGGGGCAGTCTTCTGTCCTTTGTCACCTTTGTCATCTGTGTAAACATATTCCTGACAAAATAAAGTTTTCATCTTTCCTAACTTATTGGAGCATACTCTCCAATAATAATATTGCTTTCTCCTGCATAAAATTCAGCTGCAAAAACCATGTTCTATAACCAACACATATGGTTTTACTTTGCACACTCATAGTAGTTAAGTAGGCATCACTGATAGATATGTTGCTTTTTCCCATTTATGTAATTTATGTGCATAAGTCTCTGTCTCTCAAAAATACAAGCACATGTACTGGAAAACAATACTCATCATATTCAATGTGACTAATTTAAAAAGATTTTAATAAAGGAACTGCTTATGAAGATTAAGCAGAGTATCCTTGCTATATACAAAACATTTAAAAAGCGTGGTTTTGTTTTGCTATTGCAACTCCTTTTGGTTGCCTGTAAGAGCTTGAGGATAAGGCCGTAGCACTGATGACACCACCACAAATTTTGGATTTAGGACCTAAAGAAATAAAGCTAGAAGTCTCCCCACAACCACTAGTTCTAGCTAGTGAGATGATGGGGCAGGAAAGTTATCAATGGTCTTGCTCTGCTCTAAATCCTTCAAACAAGAATGACTAGCCCAGCAAAATATGCCCAACAGTGAGGTAGTGACATGAATATTTTGGGAGTATCTAACAGCTACCTGATTGCCTCATGCCTGGTATTTGTAAACCTGGCTATGATCCCATGGCAGGAAAGATTACAGACCCTAAAGGAGAACCAACCACTACCATTTCACCTAAATTGGTATAGTTTCCAACTGGCTTCTAAGTATCTATCCTTACAACCATAAGTGAGTACAGCCCTTACTCCTTATCAATGAGCCTTCTTTTGCAGAGGACAAAAGCTATCACAAATGAACCAAGAATAGAGGATAGGTGACTGCAGAACACACATCCCCTAATGAGAAATCTGTAACCTGAACCCTATATCCAAGTCTCAGAAAGAATTATGGAAGAAGGGTTTGAAAATTTTAAGAGCCAGAAGACCAGAAGTACTTATGTGAAAGTGTGTTCTAGGTGTGACAAGGTTACACCCATGATCTCTCAACACCTACGGTTTTGTGAAAAGACCTGCATTAGATAACACCAGTCAACATTCCAGCATGCATGTGAGAAGAGCTCATGAGACCCAAGCCACAATTAAGGAGTGACAGGGAGTCTGCAGCTGCTGAGGGAGGGAGAATTGGTTTCATTCATGGAAAAGCTCCATAGTGGGTTGCCCAGAGCAAAGTGTTCATCCTATAACTCTGTGTGTTTGGACAACACTAGTTGGACTCACTAATACTTATATACACACAATATATATTTGCAAAAATGTATATAGATACATGCTGAAATGATTGTGAACCATGTTTAAACACATATGAACAAATTGTTATACAGGATGGTAGGAATTTGACAGGCGGATAAAGGAAGAATTGCACAGGAGAGAGGGAAACGTGATCAATATGCGTTGCACTCATCCAAAAATGAAAAGGAGGGTTTGATAGTTTGGACTGAAATCTGAAACTTTAGAATAGAGGAGGAGCAGAAACGGGTGGATACCTGAAGTCCATCTGCCTCTCTGTCGGGCTAATAATCCATGAGTTCAGTGAGAGATCTTGTCTATAAAATACAGTGGATAACAACCTAAGAAGACACCAGATAGCATCCTCTGGACTTTAACACTAAGTATCTACATATACACATGCACTGCACACGCATACACAAACATAAACTACATACAAATGCACAAGAACAGGCAGGGGCAGAGAGAGGGTACATAGAGAGAGAGATTTATACTTACTAAGGAATAAAATCATTTCATAAAGATTCAGAAAAAAATTACCACCTAAGAAATAAAATGAACCTCAGTGATTTTCAAAAGGAGACTTATGTATAGAACACACTTTGTTGCCACAGTTCAATAATGACTAAAACTTACCAAGCACAAATTTTATATTCTAATTTAATTCACATACCACTATAAAAGAAATGTTATCCTCATTTTAAAAATAAGCTACAAGACTAAAGCAAATTTTACTGAATTTTAAAATGCTGTAAAAATAGTAAAAGAATCAGATATAAGATATATACATGGGTAGATAGACACACAGAGATATGTATTTAGAACAAACTAAAGTGCTGAAAATGGGGGGAAGCAGTTATATAAGACTATATATACAACTATGTATGTTTTAAATATGCATGTATATTTTTCTAGAAAGATGAAACAGAAAAGAATGACTCCAATAAAAATGGAATTTCTCTGAATTAAATACACAATTGTTCAAATCAAAATAAGACCACTTGATATCAGGCAAAATGAAAAGAAAATCATGCCTGAACAGACTTTGTGAAAATTAGCTATTTCAGAGGTTGTTAACCTTCTGAATCACAAGTTTAAAGCTGTAAAAATAGCCAAAGTTCTAACATTGAAATGGAATAAGAAGGATCTCACTTGGATGAGAACCTAAATTTTCCCTCCTGCCCATATTCTGTGAGCCATGCTTTTGCTTCTGGGCAAATTTAGCCATGCTTTGAGATGATGGTGAATTTCTTAAAACCACACATACAGTACCTTGGGATCTATTACCACCCCAGTCTCTATTTTTCCCAGGCATCTTTCAAAATGTGTTGATACTGCAGTTGATTATTTGCACCTGATCTTCAAGTTGTATCTTTGGAAACAAATTACGAGATGATTACTCGGCTGTGTTGAGAAAACATTACGCTTTTGTGTGTGCACGCATGCACTTCGCACAAGATGGTTGACATGTGGAAGTAAAAAGAAAGAAACAGGGAGGACACACACATGCAGTAAATGCGGATTCCTGCAGGTATTTAGAACTTTATGATGGCTCCGAACTGTAGCCCGGCCTCATCAAAAACAATAGTCGTAGACACCAATGCTCAGCAATCAGCTAAGTTAATTGTGCTTCTGTAAAATCTACGAGCACCTGCGCTCAAGCCAGGGGAAACGTCTTACTGCATGGATTAATTTGAAAGGAAAATATCATTTAAAAGCTCATCATGTTCTCCTGCTGCGCCTCACTGCTCAAGTTCAGCATCGTAGCTCCAGAGACACAAATGTCTCCTTAAAATTTTGAAGTTTGTACTGTAGCACATTTTTGCGGTGTCCATGCATTTGTGGTTCAATCAGCAGCAGCAATTGTTCTTGATTCCCTGTGGTTCCTTAAGACAGCCCACTGAGTTGAGAGAGTTGTTATTTTTGAGTTCCTGCAGCTCACATTGCTACCTAGAAAGTGATACATGTAAACAATCACATCCTATTCACTGCAAATTCATTCATAAAAGCAGCATTCTCCTACGACATCATGGCTTATCAAATTTTTGTTTTGAAGTTTTTTGAAATTAATAAATCTATTATTGAATATCACTGACTCTTCTATAAATTCTTTGAGAATATTGATCATATTTTATCCACTACTTCTATGTCAGGCAGGCCTATGTGTCCTCTGTATTGGGCTGCTACAGAAAATACTACTGTTTGGCCTTTGCTTACCATCAGGAATTTTTCTAAGTACACTGTGTTGAAACTATGGAGTGAAATTTTGGTCTTAGTGCCCAAAAAGGTTACTGGAAGGGGTAAAGAGTAACCCTACTTTTAGCATGTTTATGTCTTCAGGACAACTGTTATATCTGGTTCTTAAATACCATAATAAACGTAAATCAAATAACATTTGGACCTTTTTTCTTTAGTTTTCTAGAATGTATCTTTAACTACCACTGTAACCATCATTTCCACCAACAGCTGATGCCAGACATCACATGTCTGTCTGTATTTTGACCAATTCAGGGTTAACAACCCCATAAATTGACATTTTAAATTCCTCCCCACCCAAATTCTCTCAAGACCCCTTCACCATAAACTTAAAATAATTTTTACTTTCATTTTGCACCTACAGTGTGGATGAAGACTACTCATCCAAGGACACTGGCCAATCAACCAATTATACCAAATGTCTTTGGTGAATACAACGGAGCAACCTTACTCTCTGTACCCCAGAACCTAGCAGATTATTCTCATTGTGCTCTTAGTCTTAGAAATTTAGAGTGATAAAGGAGCTACTATACTAATTTTTTTACATAAAAATCCACTTCTTTGCTATTTTCTTTTGGTCAAATGGTTTTAAATTGCCATTAAAAATTCAGTAAGAGAATAATGTGAATGCATATCTGAATCCACACCCAGAACTGTGAATTAGGCTCACTGCCGACTGAATGCACCCTACACCTGTTACATTTGCCACTGGAATGGGATAAGCATTGTAACTAAATGGATTATGCTGCATTTTACTAGAAACAAATTACCCAATACTACCATTTATGAGTTAAGATTTCCTGTAACAAAATAGTGCAGGAAAAAGGAGGGATTATTTCATATCTTTGAAGGGTGTTTTATCACACTGTGCAATTGCATGCAATTTAACACCTAAACTGCTTAAAGTGCAAATGATATCAACTAGTCCACCGTAAGGGCCTGGTAATAGTCCTGCCGTTTGTGCTGCAAGAGCTGGTTTTGTCAGCACTTCCATTATAAGCCTGGTCTTTCAAGGATTTTTTTTCCACTCAACCATGAAAATTTGCTGTAGTTTACAACTTGGCAAAGAAGGTTTTAGCTTAACAGTGCCTACTTTTCTTCCAGCTATTTTGTCCCAAAAGAAGTCAGCTGGCTGACTCTGTGACACATAAAGAAAAGGAGGAAAAGGAAAACTGTATGTTGTAAATGGAAATAGTTTCACATTAATAGTTAACCCATTAAGAGGTCCCCTCCCCTACTCAGGCCTCACTGGTGCTCAAGTTGTTGGACATTTCTACATCAACACCTCAGAAGATTCCTAAAACACTTGAAAATTTTTCCTCTATCTAAATACACCTGGCTAGACTCGGCACCTGATTTTACAGTGACTTGATTTGTGATGTTTACAGTAATATGATAAGCACTCAATAAAAATTGTATTTCAAATTTTGAGTTGTGATCTTTTCCTAGGCTAGGGAGAATAGTAAGGTAAATTTTCATGACACTGGTCAGAGAAAGAATCACAGAGCCCAGTCAAAAATGTTATCACTGATGAAGATAAACAACTGTTATTCTAGGGTGTATTATGTTGCTGGCAATCGTTTTGCTAATATGTTTCATATCTTACAATATCTACAAATGGAGATCTGCATCTGATTACAAGAAAGAAGAAAATTACACTTGAGGTAAAACTCAGAATTCCTCCCCCATGTGAAGGCAATTAGTCTACTGGTTACTATACATGAGTTAGAACTTTTATGATCCATGGTATCTGTCATAATAAGTGATAATGAATCTATAGTGCAATGGATGATGAGTTTCAGTTAAACCGGCCATTACCATAGTCAAAAATGTTGGGGAAATAACTAAGATGAAGAAGCACTTGACACAATCATGGTACAAAAAAATGCATACTACTTTAACTACTGATACTTTGGGCTAAGGCTAGAAATCTATGATATGTCAAAATAGCATATTATCTCATATTAGTATGTATATAAAAGTATATACTTATATATACACACACAAATAATATTTTTATCAAGCAATAGCTTCAGTACTTGGTAAGGCATCATAATTTTTATAGTATCAAGGCCAGTACAAAATGGAAAATACTAATATACATCATATGAAATTTTAACAGAAGAGCTGCATAGGAAAATTGTAGTTGCAAAATATTTTCAGAACAAATACCTAATATCAATGTCAATATTTAATATATAAGCAAGTGCTGGTACATGTATACTTATTTTCAGCATTCAAAGACAGTGTCAGAATTCGTGACCTTGAAAAACCATAAAAGATTACATTTGGGTAGAATTGGGTAGAAATGCCAGATTCTAATTAAAGCTCTTTCTAAGCTACCAAGTGGTGAGTTTGAAGACTATGGAAATACATTCTTTTCCCTTTTCCTTATCAAGAAAACAAGAAAGACTGGAAAGCATCTGCATTGTAGAAGACTACTTTTTCAGTCATGTAACTCCATAGGTAACAGAATATTGTCAAAAGAACAAACATCTAGCCACTGCACATTAGTGATAAAAAGCCCTGCTAAAAAGGTGCTCTATTTGCTTCCCCACTCACCCAAGATCGTTGTTTCTTTGCTCAGCACATTGGGTTCAAAGGATGATAAAACAATGGGCCCTAAGCAGCCACACTGAGAATTCTGTTACAGTTCTAATGTATTAAATGTCTGGAATATTGCTACATCCTGAGAAGTCACACTTGGTGCATGGAAGCAATGCTTTTAAATGAAATCTTTGCAGTTCTATCACCACATCCAAAGGCTTTAATGGTGCTCCCACTATTGACGAGACAGCAAAAAGGTTGGGGAGCTTGAGAAATGTTAGAATTGGGCATTGATAAAAAGGGTATTCAGGAGCTTGCTGCTATTGAGGCTGAAGAGCTTTCCAGTCCAAGGCTGATTAAACTGGAGGAAGAAAGAAGTAAGCAAGTCAAGTAAGAAGTTATAACAAAGGCAGCAAGGAAGTTCATAGCAAAGAGCTTGCTGCTGATGGTGTTTGCCACTGTCTGTAGCCGAGTAGAAATGGGTGTCATCTATGAAAGACGTGCAAGAGCAGGGAGGCAGACAGACATGTAACACTGTATTGTGTGCTGGTTTGTCCTCTGGTCATAACAAGATACCATCTTGGACTTTGCCCTGGTATCCATGGTAACAAGAACAGAATAGTACAGTGATAGTCAAGACTGTGATAATGGTAATGGAGCTGGGGTCTCTCTCTAGGCAGGGTCAAGAGACTCTTACCTGGTATTCCAGCTATTACTTTCTCCTCCTACTGCAAGAGATCTTGGGACATGGGAGGCTGTATACAAAGTTTGAGGCTGGTAGAAATCTAGACTCTGAGATGCAGCTTCCATTCAGTAGGATGTGAGTCGGCAGCCACTATTTTAGGATCACCCACACTTTTGTAATGCATCACCGAGGTTCTGTAAGCAAGCCTAAGCAAGTATTTAGGTTAGACTTTGGTGAACTGGTACATTGGTCTGCATTGTTTTCTGTCTGGGGTGATTAAGCATTTGTTTGTGTTTGTGCGGGAAGTTTTTCTAACACATTTGCTTGCTATAAATACTTAATAAAAAGGAAGAAAAACTGTGTAGTCAAAACATGATATTTTCTTGAGGAAAACTGTGCCTGCTGAAGTAATAAATGGTGATGTTTCAGTGTCTTCTACCAGCTATGATCAAACATAGTCAAAGGGAAACTGGGGTCTCTACACTGTAGCCCCTACTCCTTCACTCAGTCACTTCCTTTTGTTCAATGCCCCAAATATTATTCAGGCAGAGTATGTTTTTGTCTGTGTACTTTAATGGTGAGGCGCTAGACCTCCGTTCCATTGTTCCTTGAAATATGGTACGCAATCTATTGCATGAGACATTCAACATTTTATTATTAAATAGATATTTTGATAGATGACTTTGCCTAACTCTAGGTTAATGCATTTTGAACCGGTTTCAGGAAGGTTAGTCTAAGCCATGATGTTTAGTAAATTTTTTATGTGAAATAGATTTTTTTATGCACTTCACATTATCAGCTCCTCCTCTCCTCCTAATACCCCCATTCTTCCTCCCCTTCTCCTTTAGAAGAGGGACACCCTTTATAGGTAACACCCCTGCTATTGACCCACTATCCCCCTCTGGTGTACTCCCTCCCAGGCCACAACCCACTATCCCTCCAGACACATCAGGTCCCTACAGGATTAGGCACATCCTCTCCCACTGAGGCCAGACAAGGCAGTCTATTCAGGAGAACAGGAACCACGGATAGGCAGACAACTGATTCAGGGAAAACCTCCACTCCTGTTATTGGGGACCACACTACTCATTTGTTACATATGAGCAGGTGGCCTAGGTCTAATCTGTGCTCATTCTTCAGTGAAATAGATTTTTTTTTTAATTTGACATTTTCAGATGTAACTATTGGAACATAAGCTCCTATGTATTACCATCTATGCAATGGATTTGGAAATCCCTGATGAATGATCATTTGATAAATAGTAGCGACATCAGTGAGTATCATATCCTGAAACAAACTTAGGAATGGGTACTTAAAAAATTGAATGATTTCAGCATGTAATATTATGATTAAATACTTTAACTTCAAATTTGAGGTGTGTTTATTTATCCAGTTTGTGCATAAATGAAACTTAGGATTTAATTTCGGATTATATTACAATTATAACACAACAAAATTCATCCTGATTTATAAGGAATTACTGATTTTTTTCAGGTGCCACGAAGTTCATTTTTATATAATCCTGGGTTTGGGCCATGAGTTTGCAGATAATAATAGCTGATGCTTGCGGTTTTCTCACTATGTGCCAGGCATAATTAAACACTTCATATTTATGAACTCACTGAGCTATGCCATATCATTATCCTCAACTTTGAAAGGAGGGAGCTGGTTACAGAGGCTGCAGCTTTGAGTGCTATAATAAAGACCATTGCCAGCTCCAGTTCCAGAGCCTAAGAACCACTGTGGTCACTGTGATACTCTACTTCAAGGGGGAACAATCTTTCAATTTCTGGAATAAAATATATTTTATCATTGTGTATTAATCTTATAACCCATTGCTGTATCAATAGTTGTGTATAAGTAATGGTATTAAGTATTTATGGTTTTGTTTAAAATGTATATCATTGAGATTTTAATACTCAAAACATTTTAATTTTTATAAAATAAATGAGGGAGTCTTCCATCTTTTTCTATGTTTGTAAATAGTACAAACAAGCATTCGGGGCCTGGTGGTACTCACCTGAAATTCCAGCGCTTGGGATAAAGCTGAGGAGAACCAGGAGTTCAGTCCCAGACTTTGCTACCTGCTGGTTCCAAAGCTAGCCTGAATTTCATAAAAACTGTCTCAAAAAAAATTGGGTGGGGTAGAAGCAAAGGTGGGAGGAAAGAAGGAAGGAAAGTAGAGAGGAAGACAAAGAGGAAGAAGGGAAGAAGGGAGGGAAGGAGGGAGAAGAAACAATTTAGGAGGTAGGTTCCTTACAAATTAAATGTAATTCCCATGTAAAATTTATTTTAATTGTAGTTTTCAAGTGGCATATTTTATAGCATTGTGTGAATAATAAAGGGAATCTCTTCCCTTTATTATTCTGTTCAAATGTTATTGATGTGTTTTTAAATCTATTCACAAAACTGGCATTATCATATATCATAATAGTACCTATAGCCTCTTTTCTAATGTAAGTTCTCTGAATGTGTATACACATCACTGCAGTTGGCACCACAATTAAGATTTTTATTTTGGTATTTTATCTTTATTTTGACCAACTTCACACTCTTTCCTCAAGATTTCTCTGAGAAAGCGATCCCTCCCTTAAACCTCTGTTGTGTGCATAGCCCTGACCTGGACTGTTGTTTGTCAAAACACTGTGTTTACCTCATGATTCGTCATGTAATTAAGAATCATTTCCTTAACAAAATCTCTACATGGTAGCTGACATTGCTTTCATGCAGGGATACTATCAAGATGTGGATAGTGTTGATTTAGGAATAACTATATTTAGAAGAAATTACTGCTCTAATTTATTCAAGGGCAGGAGAATAACGGACTGTCATATCAAGTTTCTACACTATTAACAGTGGTGTGCTACTACTCCAGGGCAAAGAAAATTCAGCTGATGAAGTGTACAGAATCCTGCCTGCCCTCAGAGGGACTAGATTTTAGCAGAGAGCACAGCAAATGGAACAAACTGGGAGAACTGTCCTTTACTACCTCAATAGCCTTTCTTGGCCTTTTTATACATGATTCGATAAAATAAAAAATTAAAATAAGCTCTAATGCCTCCATACAGAGAATAAGCTATCAGTACCCAAACAAAGACGTACAAACTGCAGAAAATGATTCACAGGGAAAAGAACGGCACTTGGTCCCATTTCTCTGCAGCAATGACAGAATCCTGCTTAAGACGCAGGAACACTGGATGAGGACATGGTGGAGTGACTCTGTTGGCTTAGGTTTCCTCACCACAACAATAAGGCCACAAGTGCAATCATTCTGACAGCAACTGACAAACGTTCTGGTAGATAGATCAAGACCCACTGTGATTCCATGAAGTGAACTGAGCTGCCTCAGTTCGGTTCTGTACCGATCCTTACTGTACGGTTCCAAGCTGGATTCAAAATCCTGACCACTTTACATAAATGCAAATTTGTTCTTCTCAACCTTGAAATAGCCAAATATTATAATGAACCTTGATTAATTGTGAGATGCCCTCAAGCAATTGGTTACTAATAATAAATTACCAAATTAGAGAAGTGATTTTCAGAGTAGATTAGTTAAAATTTAGAGTTATAGCTTATGTGCCATTTGAATTAAATCAGAACAAGAATCTGTATGAAATAGAGACAGATTCTGTATCTCAACACCACTTGTTGTATTTGTTATAAGAACAATATTGTCGAGGCCTAATGTGTACGATGATTCACTCCATCGCCAAACAGTCATTGATATGGGACACACATATGCTGAATAGAAAGAAGAAAGGGGTCTGTGTGTGTCAGGATATGAAAGAAGGGCACTGATTCAGTTACTACATAGGAAGCTGTCCTGGAGGGCAGCGGGAACTACCCTTGAATCACACATTTATCACGTCACTACTATTCAACAAGTATCTTTCAGGAAGTCGTCTATGTGATTCACTGCAAGATTTCTCATCTACACATTATACACATTAAAACTACTTAGAGGGCCTGTGAAGCACTCAGTGCCAGAGCGCCATATCTAGAAGTTATATATTTCTTAATTCTGTAACTAATGCTGTGGGTTATCAACATTCTACAATCCTCAACACCAACTGAGTGATTTGTTCAATATTTTTCTAAGACCCACCTCCAGAAGTTCTGATTTAGTGTCTGGAGTATAGCTGAGGATTTACACCGATAGTATTAAATTGTCTATAGCTCATGTGATATATCTCTTTAATGTAGCCTTCTTTTGTAATTTATCATTTATGATCATATGATCATAAAGTAAATTCAAGTAAAAGCTAGAAAGCTAATACTTCACATTTAATATTCAAGATCTCATACTTGAGAAATATTTGTGTTTATTAATCAGTGCAGTATAATATACTCTTCTAGGTCGGTTGGTTGAGTGCACTTGCCTAGAATTCTGGAAGCCCTGGGAGTTTCCCAGTCAACAATCACGGAATATAAGGGGTGTGGTCATACGTCTGTAATCCCAGCATGCAAGCTGTAAAGGCTGAATCAGAAGGTCAATACAGAGAGTTCAGGGCCAAGATTCTGCCTCAAATATTAAACCGTTAATAACAATAGTAACAGCAATAATAATTCTAATCTTTATAACTTGCCTATAGAAAATATATGAATAATATCAAGTCCTTGAATTCTGGCTCATCATATCAGATCTCATGTTCAACATAAATACTCCAAGGGAGCAATCTTCAAGTGCCAATTTTAGATATTTGTTCAGGACTTTTTACCCTTTGTCTAAGATAATTTAGTACTAGTATATTGTTGAACTCTGTGTGATTCAAGTAGTGCTATACAAAAACGAGCAACAAAAACAAACAAAAAACAACAGCAATCTTTCTTCATAATATATTTAGTTTAAGAAGGGCTTAATATTGTGACAAAAACAGAATCCACACAGTATAGCTAACTCATTATATAACACCTTGATACCACCTCATCTCTTTAGAGTTTACGCTCCTATGTGCTCCTGAGCACTAGGTCTCACTCTGGCAAAAGAGGGGAAAGGAATGTATGAGAGGGAAAGAGAATAAAATGGACTGGGGAGGGACCAAGGAGACATAAGGAAATGGGGAAGGAGGATAAGAGTGGTTTAGAATAATAAAAAACTTCATTTGTATGAAGGTGTTGCTTGGCCTCTGGCTAATGACTTAAAGTAATGTGAGAGGGTTCAGTCTGCCATATTCTTCTTGGAGACTCTGATGCCTAATAGTGTGTTTGTGTGTGTGTATGTGTGTGTGTGTGTGTGTGTGTGTGTGTGTGTGTGTGAGAGAGAGAGAGAGAGAGAGAGAGAGAGAGAGACATTTACAATAATACAGTGCTCCTGATGGATCTGGTAATATGCTTCATGTTGCACAGAGAAATAACCTTAGTCCTTGTGTTGTATTGGACTCAGCAGATTATATAAGAGATGGGTGGAAGGTGTATAAGAAAGTAAGAGAGGATGGCAGTGAATCTGGGAGGAATTGGTGGAAGGAACAGGGGATGGACATGATCACAAACTAGTTTATGCATATATGACATTGTCAGAGAATGAATGATATATTTCAAAAAAGGAATCATTATTTTCAAAATCTACCAAAGATCACTTTTTCTCTGCTCCATTTCTTCACTGCTCATGTGAAATTTCCTTATCACCAATTTCTTGAAACACTTTCTTCCTTGTGACTCCTGAGAACTTATTTTATTGACTGCTCTTTCCCTTAGGTGACGGTTCCTTGCTGGGCGGTGATGACGCACGCTTTTAATCCTAGCACTTGGGAGGCCGAGGCAGGCGGATTTCTGAGTTCAGGGCCAGACTGGTCTACAGAGTGAGTTCCAGAACAGCCAGGGCTATACAGAAAAACCCTGTCCTGAAAACAAAACAAAACAAAACAAAAATTAAAGGTTCCTCTTCAATTCACTTCTCTTAATTAACTGTCCTTGAATAGTGTGTCCTACAGTCACTTTCCATTTCTTTATTATATTCCTAAAGCTCATTTCACATCCATCAAATAGTTAGAACATTGTTTTGAATCTTTCAACTCTTAGGTAATGAAACATAAAACGTCAAAGATTATGCCAATATGTATATGAAATATGAACCTAAAAATCCTTTATAATGAATGGTAGTGTTAACATTCTCATGAGGTAGAAAAAAAAACTGAAAAGCAAAATGTAATCAGAAATTCCAACCAATACTTACATTAACATACTAAAATTTCCATTTGGGGAAAGTGGTATAAAATAATCTTTTGTAGGATGTAGTAACTGATTATCTCAATTTAGAAGTTGGGTAAATTAAAGACATCTGAAAAATAATAAGACAATGATGACCCAGAGAAAAATACCTGAAATTTTTTTTAAAATACATTTGGAATATATATCCAGCATATTTTAGAGAGGGTATTAAGGACGTAGCCTGTAATTTACAAGAGATAAATCCTGAGGAAGAGCCTGTTCTACCATTTTCTTTTCATTGTTTGCATTCTAGTCTTTCTTTTTACATAAACTTACTTCTCTAGACTCTAGTTTTCCTATTCATGAAATACAGTTTTTTGGGTAAAAATCATCATCTTAGTTAGCTAAGCTGCATTATGCTGTAGTAAGAATTTAACACCTGCCGATCAGGGACCAAGCACTACCTATGTTTTAGGTTTCACATGGATCAAACACTGGTCTGCTCAGATTCTAGTGCATTACGGTGCACTGAGACAATTGAGCTGAGAAAGGCCTTGTTATAATGAGGTGTTACTGTCTCAGTACCAGGTTTCAAGGGCAGCATGGTAGGAGGCAGCACTGATGAGGATAGCTTGTAGCTTTTAATTGTCTGGGCCTGAAAATGACATCTATCACTCCCACCACCTCTAATTAGTCAGAAGTGTCCTCATGTTCAAACTGATTACAAGTATGTATGAAAAGTGCAAAAGGCATGAATTGTACTTTGATCACCTCTGTAGCTACTACAATCTTAACATGTTCAACGAGGATGTTAAAGTCCATTGTCCTTTAAATATAAACTCTGAAGTTTATGGACTACCTTTCATTCATCAGGGAAATTACACATGCTAACATTTGCTACCTAGAATAGTTCACTGATGCAAATAACATTATTCTAATTTTATAGATGAGAAAACCTCTTTTCTCTTTTTCTCTTTTAGTATGTGTTGAGTTGAGCTCTGGATCCAGGACTTTTAACTCAACAGTTTTGACGGCTCATCTTTTCTCACTGTCTTCTGTGGTATTGCATGATAGCAACGGTTTGTGAAAGCTGAGGCTGCCTTGTAAGTATGAGAACAAATCTCAAGTAGGTTTTGATTATATTGAAATGCCTAAAGGAAATTATGTGCTTTTCCCTAATAGAATGGCAGGGTATCTAAAAATGCCTCCTTTCTGTACTTTTGACTGAAATTATATAAAATGATTATCTAAATGTTTACTAAGCATTCTGATAGCTGGTTTCTGGTTATTTGATCCATTATGAAGAGAACTTTGTAAAATATTAGATAAGCTGGGCAAATGGTATGGGGCTCCTTCCTTATGCGTAGGGTCTCATTCTGTTAGACAGGATGGATCCCAGGAGTCATTAGGTACAGATGCCTATATCTTCACCTGCTTTGTTCGTGCAGATAAACATGGAGACAGTGCTGCCTTGACTCTCCCAATGCTTTGTTTACCTGGTACCAGCTCTGCGATTATTAGAAAATCTCCGGTGACTGGCCGAAGTTACCCATGGAATCTGAACATTTAAAAGCAACCACTGCAACAAAAAAGTTATGTAATTAACAATCTCTGAAAATTATCTCTTGTCCTGACATCTCTAAATTTACCCTTGATATGAGATGCTTTTCTATATTCATTTACAATACTCACTGACTATCTACTGTAGGCCCAAGGCCATTTGAGGGCTGGCATAGTGAAGACGAATGTCTTAAAAAATTCAGGGTTACAGGCCTCAAGTAAAACTGTTAAGTAATGGTTTCTATTTTCCGCCCTGTGTGCCAAATCACTTTCTCTCTCTACCAGTTTACTTTAACTCCTTCCTATTATAACTGAGCTTTTCATTATTTGTTATGATGCTTGTCCTTGTGTTGTTTAAATGGCACCTGCTTTCAGAATACTTAGGAATATTAATTAACTTGTTTTTCAACACAAAGATAGAACTGTGTTTTAATGTGTGATTACTTTTTACTAGTTGTAATATGATTTATTTTGTATATCTGTTGTATAATAGATCATAAGCTAATGCAAGAAACAAATTGTGGGTGGATAATTTAGATAATATTTTTAGGGTTTCAGTATTTGGGGATATTGAGCTGCTGACAACTAAAATCTATAAATATGTACAACTCTTCATTTGACAGAAATCTCAGAAAACTAAGCCAATTTCCCAAAGCAGAATTGATGTAAATTCTGTTATAAAATTTAAAGACTTCCCTCTTATAATTTTTCTTAATTATTCTTAGATTGTACATGTTAGAAATGTTTTCTAGTGTTCTCAGATACAGAAAAAAATGCAATGAGTTAATCCATAAATGCCCTCTTGTGACAATATCCAAGAATGCAGCTGCCTTTTCTTTATTTATTGTGGTCTTATTTTTTTAGGGATAATTTTACATATCCATACTATATCAATTTCAGCAAGGGAAAAGGTAGACTTTATCTTGTCTTGTAAATTTAACTTATTTCCTTTTTAATAGGGTGTGTGTCATCTTAAAACTTAGGCATGAAAACATTATCCTTACTTGCTCTGATCAAAAACAGAAAAGCCAAGGAATTCTTCTTGTACATAGCTCTTGCTCGACTTTGGTACAGGTGAAGAGACTGTTGGCCAGAGATGTAGAAGGATATAGTTTGCAGCCTTTTCTTGAGAACTTCCTTGGCTAAGGAGCCATATTTCCCAAAATGATAATTAAAGACAACAAATACAAGGAGTTTGCAATAATCATTCCTTCACAGTTTGGATAATATACTTTCTATCATAATTTTGGAGCTCATAGAAGTAACTGTTGAAATGTGCACTTAAAAAAAAAAAAACACTAAAGGACTTGCCCGAAATTCAAAGGCGACATTTTTTTCTTTTTGTGGTCCAATAGCCAACATAAAACCTTCTCAAAGGATTTAAACGAATGTACATTCAGAAGTCAGGTGGTAGCAAAGACATCCAAAGAAATTTGATATCTACTTCTTAAAATGTAAAAGTAAAACTTCTTTGTTGTTTGAAGTTTAAAGTATATTACTATAGTTTCAAAACACAGATAGAATTTTGAAAATTATTTTTTCCAAGACTTAGTCAGGAAGCACAAGTGATAAGATTTCCTCATAAAATAATAAACACAGAATGCTGAAATTAGCCAGTGAGAATAGTAGCCAGCAAGACTGTGTTTGGAATACTCCTCCTGTGTTTAAATGCTACTTTTGTAAGAGTAAAACATTAATGTGTGTGTGTGTGTGTGTGTGTGTGTGTGTGTGTGTGTACACACCACATGTGCATTCAAGTACAACATAGCATGTACTCATGCATGACTACCTAGGTGTATGTAGTTCAGTATCTACTTTAAGTGCCAGCACAGTACAGAAGTAGGCATTGGATCTCCTGAAATTGGAGATATAGGTAGTTAGGTGCTGCCCGATGTAGGTTCTGGTAATCCAACCTAGGTCCTCTGCAAAAGCAGCAAGCGCTTTTGATGGCCAAGCAAGCTGTCTCTATGGCCTCAATCATCAATTTAAAAAAATTATTAATTTCTTTTTCCTAAATAGTTTTTCCTAAACCCTAAACATCGGGGTTTTAGAGAAATTAACAAACTCTTTAAAAAATAATAATAATAATAATAAAAACGTTAACATTATTTTTACTTAAGATAGGGTCTTACATCTCAAGCTAGACTTAAACTCACTATAGCCAAAACTCCTGATCTCCTCTATTGCCCAATTGTTAAAATTAAAACATACCTATTTGTAGAGAAATTTTAATTCAGCAACATGGCTGCCCTGGCAAGGGATTACATCCAAAGACTTTCTAGGGCTATATGATCCTGCAGGAATCCAGACAAGCCCTTAGTATAAACCTTTATTCCCTAACAGTTGGTTTCAGTTAAATGTGGTACAGTTCAGTCAGTTGAGAGTGTTGACAGTGGAACTGAGTTGAATTCAGTTTGTACAGAGAAAGAGAGAGAGAGAGAGGGAGAGAGAGAGAGAGAGAGGAAGGAGGAGGAGGAGGAAGAGGGAGAGGGAGGAATAAGGGAGGGAGGGGGAAGGAGAGGAGAAGCAGAAGAGACGCACTTTACTGTGAGTTTTACAGAGACAGGCCACAGATAAAGACAGAAAAAGTCAGCAAATGAGAAGGAGCCAGAAGATTAGAACAGATTACCAGAGTTAGTTTGAAGCCAATCAGAGCAATTCAGTCAGAAACCAAGAGAAGCCAGTTTGACTCAATCAGATTGGAAAGGACTTTGGCCCAGAATGGCTGAATTGAACTAGATAGAATTCATAAAGAGCTAGAAAGGGTAAGTTTACTCAGCAGTAAGTCTCCAAGATGACAATTACTAGGTGAATAAAAGTTACTTTTACATCTATTTTTATGGCATTGGTAATCAAACCCAAAATCTTGTGAATGTTAGGCATCCATCATCATTTAGGCATCATATAGGACTCATCACCCAAAAGATTCACAAAATTTATACATAAGGCCTAGGCAGATAGGCACCAGTTAGGAGCACTTGTTCCTCTTTGCAAAGCAGCTTTCTTTTGTTTATTACATCCACATGGTGTCTCATAAGAGTCTGCAATCCAGTTTCAGGGTATCTGACACCCTCTTCTGACCCCAGTAGGTACCAGGTATGCTGGCAGTACATACACACAAACACACACACACACACACACACACACACACACACACATGAAGGCAAAACTCTCATGCATCCCTTTTCCTTATTAAGGACTGACAATAGTAGTTTCTTTGTTTGTTTGTTTGTTTTAATCAATAGCAAAAGTTTAAATCTCTGATGTGTACTTAACAAAACTTCACAATTTATTTTGTGGCAAGATATCCATATATCAATTCACATTTGTATAAACTCATAGCTATTTTCTTTCCTTTAAAATCAAAATGTTGTATTATAGATGTACTTAACTTGCATAGGCAATAATAAATAAATTCAATACTGTAAATTCTATTTATAATTCTATAATTAAGCTAACTTTAATTAAATATTCTTCATAATTAAACATGACAGTAAATAGCAGATTCACAATTTTTTATGAGGCTAATATAGTCTTAAGTTTTACAAAGTCTGATCATTAGCAAATGGGACATAGAATGAGCAGAATGCAAATTAGTGATCTGTGCTGGAACCAGAATCACAGTGATCAGAGGAAGCTCCCTGACACTGAAAATGGGACTCTGGGCATTCTTATCCTCCTGGAGAAAAACCTAAGGAGCAACAAATCCTGAATACCCTATTTCTTTGGAAATGGACCCAAACAACTAAATAAAATGTTTTTCATCAGCTCTTGCAATTAATTATGTCATTTATTTTAAAAACCACACAGGAATCTTAAACTGAAATTTGGCATAAAAAAACTGATTAAGAATTGTAAAATTTGAAAAGATACCCCAGAAGTGGCTCATGAGCACTCACCCTAGCTGAGGTACTACTATTGGTTCTAGGGGAAGGAGAGTCAGTTCCTTTTAAGGCCATGGCCATGTTATGGTGACCACACTACAGTAGATGGCTCCATACCCATTAGTATATGGGCATCATATTAACTGGATCAATGTTTTTTTAAAGGACAATGAGATGAAAAGAGTTAGAGAGTAGACTGGGAGGAGTTGGGATGAATTCAATCAAAATACAAAGCATGCATATATGAAATTTTCAAATAACTCATTAAAATACTGTATTCAAATTTTTATTTTTATTTTTTAGCATTGTTCAACTTTTATAAAGGCTAGAATACAACAAAGATTTCCCCATCCCAAGTTTCCCTTACCATTCTCCTTTCCCTGTTTTGCATACATTTTCAAGTACTATTCTAATCAATTTACTCTCCAAATCTAGAGTAGTCCTACTCTTCATCTTTAGCAATCAAACTTGTTGATAGTGTCTTCATTTGTAGCATCCTGCATCTACTATAGTCCTTGCCATTACCACCAAAAGCACAGAGGGAATTCTTTCTCCAGACCACAGACTTTGCACAACATAAACACAATGAAATGACTCATGTGGAGTTCTAACTACCTATAACTCTTACTTTAACTGTCTATGCTATTTCCTCAGTTATGTCTGTACATGGAAAGTCAGTGGCCACATGGGTCATTGTCTACTCTGTCAAACACTGCAAATTCCTTTCTATTTAAGGACTTAGCAGTGTAGGTTTTTCTTCTATACCAGTGCTTCTCAACCTTTCTCAAGCTGTGACTCCTTAATATTTTACAGTTCCTCCAGTTGTGGCAAACTGCAACTATATAATTATTTTTGCTTCTACTTCATAACTGTAATTTTGCTGTGGTTGTGAATTGTAATGCAAATAAATACCTGTGTTTCCTGATAGTATTAGGCAATCCCTGTGAAAGGGTCATCTGAAGCCCCCACAAAGGGGTCATGACACACAGGTTGAGAACCACTGTTCTATTTCTTCTATCATATGTCTGTTCTTGTTATCTTCTGGAGTGCAGCATGTGTGTCAAAATTACATACTTTTGGTTTCTTCCCTACAAAATGTTAGGCAGAGTTTATTTGATGATGAGTTAATCACTAGCTGTGAATTCTATCACCCTGTAGCCCGTAACTGTTTCTACATCAGTGTTGTTGGCCATTGATTCCATCAGACTCTTAGCTCTGTGATGCTGTGACTGCTCACTACTGTGGCTGGCTGATGGTTCCATCTGTCAGAAAGCTCCTTGAGGCTGCCACTATTTGCCTAGTCTTATACTCTGAGAGCCTGTGTTAATACTATAGCTCACAAGGTATTTTTGAGTGATTTAATTGCTAATTTTTTTCCTCTGGTGGGGAAATAATTCTGTTTAGTTTTACTTTAGGGTAATCTTATGTCTGCACCATATTTTCATGTTGTTCCTTCTTCCTCATACCAAACATATCCTCTTGCTTGCCAGGCAACATAGCTGTCTCAATCCAACGGAGTCACTGGTTGGCCTCTTATGTGGTGCACATCATACTATAGATCAGTTTCCACTGGGGGCTCTTGGGCCTTGGTAGCTTTTTGAATTAGAACCATAGTTGTTTTTAATAAGGTTCTTTCTCATGTGTAGGCAGGTACATGCACGCCACCCCACACACACACACACAGAGAGAGAGAGAGAGAGAGAGAGAGAGAGAGAGAGAGAGAGAGAGAGAGAGAGAGAGAGAGAGAAAGGGAGGGAGGGAGGGAGGGAGAGGGAGAGAGAGGGAGAGAGGGAGAGGTAGAGAGAGCTTCCAAGTTTCCTCTTCTATTTTCAGTATTGTTCAATCATTCAGGAAAATCCTTTCTACTTCTATCCTTTTTAGGAATTCCTCTTCTTTTTTTCTTCTCTTCCTCTCACCCAGCTGCCTAATATTTTTTAGTAGAATACACTTTCTGGCTCTGGTAATAAATGCATTCAATGTTTCAGAAACACATTTTACCCAAAAATGTATAGATTATAACTTCCTGAGAGATCTTGCACTTACCAAACCAAGATGTGCATGTATTTTTCAGATTACCATTCCTAATAAAGCCTAAAATTCTAAAGTGTTTGCAACAACACTGTGCACTTTACCCATTTTAAGGGTAAAGTTGTATAGATAAAGGAAATGGGCAATCTAATGAGTCAATGGACTTCTGTTGGCTGGCCATCAAAATTCGTAGTACTATATTCAGTGTAATAGTTTACTATGGGTTTATGACTAAGCATAAAAATAAATAAATAAATAATAGGTATACATAATTAAATAACATAAAACAATAAAATATCAATTATTACATGCTAATTTAAGAATTTAAACTGAAGTACTTCTTTAAATCAAACTTCCTTAATCATTTGGTAGTTTATAAGTGAACTGTGGAAAACTGATTTAAAAAACCAGACTTATGTTAAATCTATGGTTATACATCAAATAATTCTTAAATTCAAAAACTAATTTATTAAAATGATATCATATGAATAGCTGCTATTTGGAATATTTGTGTGCTTTTATAATATTTTATGCTTACTAAAGCTTATATAACATTACTTAGATACTATTTAAATTTTAACACTAAGTTCACAGTTCTATGAAGAAATTGTGATTAAAATTATTTTCATATTTACAACATGAAAACTAAGAAGCAGATAATTTACATTTGAACATAATAACTTCTATAATTTTCATTATATTAGCAAAAGTGATACCATCACCTCTTGTAGGGAAGGGTAAATTTACCTACCACTGAATACTGGTAATCAAATATTTAGTGGAATCAATTTGACATCCATTCTACAAACAATACACAGTAAAGAAGTCAGAATTGTCACATTTCTGAAGTATGAAAAAATTAGAGAGAAAATTTGGATACCCATTTTTTAAACAAAGGGAAACAAAGAAAGGGTGGCCTTTTTGTTTTGTTTTTTAATAAACAGTCGCATGCATTAATGAGATAAGTCCTGTTTTCAAGATTTTACTAGTTCTTCATTGTTTTGCTTTGTTAGGGTTGGGTTGGGTGTTTTGTTTGTTTGGCTTTGGTTTTAAGACTTGGAGCTGTGCTTCCCTGGCTGGCCTGCTGTAACTCTCTCCTTCAGCCTTCTGAAGGTTACAGGCGTGCCTTACCATAGTCCTCCCAAGATCAAGTTACTCATTTAAAATTTCATTTTATCTTCATATCTAAGGAGGAACTCTAACTAAATGATATTTGCTTTTCTTTGATGCATGTTCTGTACCATAAGAGCGTTTATGAGGTGCGTGGGTTTTTTTTGTTTGTTTGTTTCTTTGTTTTGTTTTGTTTTGTTTTCTGAATCTAGGTAGTATAAAACAAATTAAAAGAGCACAAAAGAAGTCATCCTCAACTGCCTAAGACATGGGTCCGTCCAGCAAGATGTCCGTTCTGCAGCTACTGTGAATGTTTCTGCGTTGTTCTGCTCTGCTGCTGAAGCTTTTGTCCAAAAATGGAATGGAAATAAGAAGACAGAATTCATGGTGATTATTTGAAAAATTGTCAGATGAACTTGGAGGAAGTTTCTATCTCCAAATGTTCTTTTTAGGTCAACTTAAAGAAACTACAACTAATGTAAAAATCAGTAACATTAAATATTTTAAAGATTATAGCATTAAGGCATAAAGCATACATGCTAAATTAATATCTTCCTCATTTAATTAGTGAATACTATACCTTCAGGGTAAAATGAATTAAAAATAACTTCTTTAAAGTCTGTGAATTTTCTAAGAACAGAGCTTACATCAAATATTTCTTAGTACAGTTCTGTTTGTCTATCCTACAGTAATATACTAGGCAATGATATTTTGCTGCATATGTAGCAGAGAATGGCCTTATCTGGCATGAGTATGCAGGCTCGATGCCCCAGCATAGGGGAATGCTAGGGCAATGAGGTGGGAGTAAGTGGGGGAGCACCCTCATTGAAGCAGGGGGATGGGAAATGAGATGGGGAGGTGTTGCAGAGGGGAAACAGGGGAGGGAAGACAACATTTGAAAAGTAAATAAATGAAATAACCGATAAAAATTCTGTTTAATAATGAAGCAACTGAAGGGGATGGCAACTCCATAGGAGGGCCAATAGTGTGAAGTAACCTGGGTCATTGGGAGTTCCCAAAGGTTAAACCACCCACCAAGGAGCATACATGGGATTGTCAGAGGCCCCCAGCACATATATAGCAGATGACTTCCTTGTTTGGCCTCAGTGGGAGAGGATGTGCCTAATCCTGTAGAGACTTGATGCCCCAGGGAAGGAGGATGAGGGCAGGGAACATCCTCTCAGAGGAGAAGGGCTGGAGGGACCAGGGGAAGAACTCTGTGAGGGGAGATGGGGGCAGCATTTGGGATTTAAATAAATAAAATAATTAGTTAACAAAAAAAGTGTTTTGAGAAACTAAATGATACAGCAAATGAAAATTTGCATTCTATTTAATATGTGATTTTAAGGTAAAATAAAATATTAAGATAAAATGTGTAATACATGTTTTCACATTATGCTTATACTTATTATATTATATTGCTTATGTTGTGAATTTCTTATTGGCAGAATGGAGAGCCACATCCTTTAACAAAAGCAAAGACAAGGACTGAAGATGCTGAAGTATAGAAGGTATTCAGGCCCTGGTTTAGTAGAAGCATTTTACACTTTTTAAATCTTAAAAATAAAAAAAAAAAAACATTCCACAAGGAAC
>NW_022196912.1:65279698-65307749 GCF_008632895.1 Mastomys coucha
ACCACCAACCAAGGACTGCACATAGAGGGGTCTGATTGTTCAGGCAGCATGTGTATAGTAGAGGATTGTAAATTCAATCATGGATAGGAGGAGAGGACCTCGGCCCTGTGAAGGTTCTGTGCCCCAGTGTAGGGGAATGCCAGGGCCAGAAAGTGGGAGAGGGCGGGGTGGCAGGCATGGGGAAGTGGGAGGCAACAGGGGTTTGTTTTTGTTGTTTTTGTTTGTTTCTTTGTTTTTTGGAGGGGAAACTGGGAATGGAGAAATTTACATGTAAATAAAGAAAATATCTAAAAGAAAAAAAAATCCAAAAAAACTTGGGAAATCATTTTATTCTGTCGCCATTTCTTCAACATTTAGCAAATCTACTCTGAACTAAACTTAACTGAAATAAGGTTACATAAATAATTTAATTCCAAAGCTAGGCCTTATTTGTGACTTTGAAATTACCAGTGCTTACAGTCATCACTAATGTGCAAAATTCTCTGTTTGTGAAATTACTTATACCATGATTTTAGCAAGTATGTTAGAAGAAAGAAAGAATGAATGCAAATTTTGGTTATATATGTCATGTCCATTTGTTCCACAAATATCTGTTCAAGAATTATTAGGTGGCATGCATTCTTTTCTAAAGATTTATAGTTAGACCCATTTTATATAATTCATTTGTTTTCCTTTATAATTCTTAAGATATACAAGCAGTGCCTATTTTAACTTCTTTTGGATTCAATATATATATAATATATATAATATATATGTGTGTGTATGATTAAAATGATTTATTTTATGTGTTAACATTTTGCCTATACGTATGTATTCATACCACATACATGCATAGTAAACACAAACACCACAAGAGGGCGTTAAGTCCCTGGAACTGTAGGAACAGATAGTTGTGAGCTGTCATATGGGAGCTGGGAACAAAAACCTGAGTTGTCTGCAAGAGCAGTTATTGCTCAAAACTATTTGGTGAGCCATCTCTTTCAGAAATATATATATATACATACATATATATGTTTCAATTACTGTATTTATTTTATACTATTGTGAGTAAAATGTTTTGAAGCAGTATAATGATTTAATATTGCCAGAGTTCATATCCTTAGATTAAAACATGTTAGTTAACCTGTGGAGAAGTTGGGGCTAAAAATTGGTATGTGGGTGTAGGTGGATAGAAGGGCACATGGATAACCTTGAACATAACTCGCAGTTCTGATCTACCTGCCGTAGCCATCATGCTTTTGTATAAAAATAATATCAGTTTACGCTACAAGGAGAAGACTGATAATTATCCTGGTTGAGGAAAAAAAAAATATATGTATATATATATTCCTTATTGTCAAACAATGCAAGTATAATTGTTTATTTTTAATTTTGAATATGGATTTAGAAAATCATCATCAGAAATGAAGAGAATGATTAAATACAGAAAATATTTTGCTAATATTTCAAAGGATGATAATGGCAATAATAAGTACAAGAAAAATAAATGTATCTGTGTATTTCTCCCTTTTAAAATTTTTTTCTACAGTGATTTTTAAAAATATTTATTTATTTATTTATTTATTTAATATGAGTACTCTGTATTCATGCACATACCTGGAGGAGGAAATCAAATCACTTTACAGATGGTTGTAAGCCACAATGTGGTTTCTGGGACTTGAACTCAGGATCTCTGGAAGAGCAGCCAGTACTTTTAACCTCTGAGCCATGTCTCCAGCCCCATAGTGATTTGAGGGGGGGGGATTTAGTCTAAGAGCTTTGCCCATATTATTTGTTTTTAAAATAGAAGGAAAATAATAAAACTCTCCAGAGCACAACGTTTTATGTACTACAAGATAATTTTTTATTTATTGCTGTAATACATATCATATTGCTTGTAGTAAGTCTAATCAAGGAATTTCATTACAAAGTTATCTATAATTTAGTGTACTTAAATCATAAATGTGGCATCATTTAACTGCTGACAAACTAGTCTCATTGATAGGAGTAGCGTAGTTGAAAGAAGGATCTTAAAAAGTTTATAGCCTTATTTTTTCAAGTACCACAAACTAATAAGCAAAACATATGAATTAGATAAAATACTTCATTAAGTTACTTTTATTGGGTGAGTCAATGTGATATGATTACATTTCAGAGAAATTTAATTTCGCATCACATAAAATCACATTGATGTTTGGTTATATTTTCTCTTTTGGTGATGTAGCCATTCAAAGTATTTTATTCCTATCAAAGCAGAGATAATATGTCATTTTCATCAAAGCTAATCATAAATTTTATTTTCTTAAGAGTTTTTTAGAGAGATCACATTGCAGGTCTGTATAGGAGACTCTTTAAAGTACTCTTGGGTCTTGGGTTCTAATTAGAAAGAATCCCATCCAAACTTAGAGCTTTGATGCAATAGTAGGGCGTAGAAACCAAAACACCGATATTTGGTTTCTGAAGCTTTGCATGAACCCATGGAACACTGATATTTTAGGAAAGTGTTTTATAGTGTTGAAAGTATAATTGGCCATTCATTACTTAGATGGCCAGCCCTATACTGGTTTGTACCAATTTGTATAACTCATGTAAATGCTTAAATGCTCCCTTTCAAATGACATAAAACTCGAATCACTACATAAACTAGCAAATGATAGCTGCTCGCTATCTTCTTCATGGTTCCCTTTTATTGATTAAGAAAAGGTAGGTGAGCGTCACAGATGCAGAGTGTTGGCTGTTAAGAATGTGTGTTTACAGGTGTGCAGTACCCTGAGGATGGGTAGAACTGATACTCGGCTGCAGGTGCAGGCTGTAATGAACAGGACTTATCTTCCCCTAATCACTTCCCTCCTTTTATCATGCCTTCGGATTATCTCAATTCACACTAAGTATCACTTGTGCATAAAGCATATACAGTGTACTGTATTTATTTAGATATACATGTGACTAAGTCTTTTCTGAATAAAACCCAAAACGCATTCACGTGAGAAAATAGGGTGGTTTAATTTAAATATTTTAGGAGTGCTAGAATACTAATAAACATCTGGGAGAACAGATAAAACTGGATAAATGTTTAGCCTTGTTATGAGTAACACACTAGCATACGATTAGGTTTATAATGGTTGTAATTTAACAAAACTGTTGTATGAAATATTTTGTTTAACATTCATTAGAAACTGTTAATGCACTTGTGTTTTTCATGGGCTAATTTTTTTTTTTTTGCAGCAGACGCACATTATTAGTATAATACAAATATGCTAAAAAGCAAACAGTTTGGTGTTAAAATGTTTTAAGTAGGATTGTGAAAAGAAATTTTACACCAATCTTCATTTTTTTTCCATTTTTAGAGGGAAATTTTTACCACAAATTCCATATTTTAATGATATTATACCAACTCTATTTTTTAAACTCATTTTGTCACTGTTTTGTAACAGAAACACTGTAAATATTATAGATGTGGTAAACTATTATACTTGTTTTCTTATAAATGAAATGATCTGTGCCAACACTGACAAAATGAATTAATGTGTTGCTAAGGCAACAGCCACATTACATGCTTTCTCTTTCACAGTAGGCAGCAGAGCATATGGTTTTCTCTTAATGGAACGCTAGCTTCTCATTAACATACCAGTAGCAGTGTCAGAACTTACAAGCCAGCATAACAGGGAGATGGAAAAACTTATAAATTAGACCCTTTCTGTACTATTGAGAGGGAAATGACTGATGTTCTAAGGTACAATATTTAGCTAATACTGTGCCCTTTTCTGCACCTTCTTTCTACAAAAAGAAACTTTTTTTCTTGTAATAAATATAAATATTGAAGTGCAAATAATTTTTACTCTGCTCCTCAGAGTGATTGGCACCCCGATTTTGATAACTCTTCCTTAAAATAATATTTCATTGCATTTTTTTCACCAGTATAAGGAAAACAGCTGTATTTTCACAGTCCTGTTTCGGTACAATGAAACAGTTTAGAAACAGAGCAAATTTTCATGTCTTTATTGAGAAAAGCCATCAGGTAAGCACAAATGAGGCTAAGAAGAGAACCATTCATCTTCGAGAGGCTAGAAATGGCTGGTCCAGCAACAGAAATGGGGCCTCCAAGAGGCTGCAATTGGTAATAGAAGGAAGAGAAGATTCTTTTTTAAATATGGTTTTCATGTCCTTGTATAGCTTGGATTTTATTTATCCGTCTCATAGTAAACACAGTGCCTTGGATTTTTCACCTTTTGTCAAGCTTCTTCTCACTGAGAAGTCAGCTGTTTTGTAGAAAGGATATGATCAGTTATTATGTTTGATGAGATCCATCCTAAAATCTGAAACCCTCCCCACAGCTTAGAAATTACACTTGAACATACATGATCACAGGAAGCAATGTTGACCTTACTTTCTGTTCCAGGAATTCCATAGGTGGAGTGGGTTTATCACTTGTGTTGTTTGCTTCCATAACATTTACCTATAGTTAAATTTATAACAAAACAAAAGTGAAATACAAAGCCCTGTTTATATAGTGACCTGTTTTCCAGCATTGCTGTAGAGCATGTCAGAAAAAAATGTATGAATATTAGTGTTCTGATAAAACTCTTGGAAGAAAATAACACTGTCGACTTCAATGTATATATTAGTTCAATTAATTGGATAAAAGATTTTATTCCTAAGAGTCTAGTCATTTATATGGCTCATTCTTTAATATTTTAGATGGCCTCCCTTAGGTTGACAGATCACAATGGATGGTAGTAATATCTTTAAAGGAAGGTCAGGAATATATTAAAAATACAGATAATATAATAATTTTAACCATGAAATGAAAATAAGAAACCTAATCCTTAGAATCTTAAACTAAACCTGTATAAAACTTATATTTATAAAACTTATATCTGTAACTCTTTAAAAATTGTCTTTGTCTCTTTAAATTTTTATAATCACCCAATTCTAGAAGATGTGTGACTTAACTTTTTCTATGAATGCCTTAAGACAGACCCAGAGGTCGATGTGTAAAAATCTGAGTAGGGAGATATCATTAGCTTGATATTCTAGGAAGTAAACCCCAGTGTTTAAATTTTGAAACTCACTTAGTTTCCTTTTGCAAAATGAGATGAAATAATCCAATTTGCCCTTTTCTTTCCCATAGATGAGGTAGTAGCTATATTTCCTAATCTTCTCCTTTTAGTCTTGCCTCAAAAATTGTAATTATTTCCAATATAACAGCAAATATTTTGGAAATTAAGTTACCTTTGTTTATTCAGGCTCAATGTAGTTAATATAAACTTAATTTAAAGGAACTCTACAACTCACACTTTTGAGTAGCAAGCATCAAAATAACTACAGCCAACGCTGGAGATTTGCAAATGTCAATGAATACAGATTTGGACAATAGCCGCCCCCACACCCGAATCCAAAAGAGCCACAAGGAATAATAATAGGTCATATCTCTTTCTAAAATCATAATGAAAATGTATGAAAAGCCCCTGCCTCTCAGTGTAATTTCGAAACCACTGAATCAGCCCCATGTCCATATTCAAATGTTGGAAGAGGCGACCAGGCCAAGTCTAACATAACCAGTCTGATACTTGACTTCAGACACTATCAATGTAAGGTGCCACTGATCTGGCCACCATCTTTGGGAGGCTGCCAGGGCTTCTGCTTTGGCTTCTTGGTGTCCTCTGTGAAGGGAGCCAATTAAGATCACAAGATAGGAGATGGTAATAATAAACTTCTAATGATGATCCTGGCTGAAAAGAGGTAATTAAAATGTGAATACAGAAGACCCCAGCTTCTGTCAGTTCAGTACAACTATTACACTGACAATGACCATGTTTTGTTTTTAAAAGGAGTTAGGGTTGTAACTAATTTAATACAGAAAGAACTGCTTTGAAAATTACATTAGATCTGATTCAGTTGTAGCCTTGACAGAATTCAGACAACCACTGCCTCTTTAATGGTCAATATTCACTGTTTAGGGATTCTCTGAAGCATCCCCCATCTCCCCATTCAGGGTCTCATGTCTGTATTACACAACCAATGTCCAGCTGCAACCACCGCAACAAGGGTTTTTGGTTGCTGTACTTCACTAGGACTATGTCTTAGCATCTTCATGGGCTTTGTGAAAGCTAAGACTGTTTTGAAAAGAAGATAATTAATTGGAGAGCAAAGGAAGCCAGTCCTCTTATCACTTGATCTGGTCACAGACATAAGTGCTTCACACTTTTTCTATCCCCTTACCCTGCTGCCCAAAGCTTTCCTGTCCACCTGCCCTGCTTGGCTCATCAATTTTCTGTGGGCTGGTTTAGTTTCTTTAAGCCTGTCCACTGAAAGGTGGTGATAGCTCTCTGAGAAAAAAAGAGAGAGAGAGAGAGAGAAACAGAAACGGAGTGCTGCTCAGGGCCTTTATCTTGATCACACTGTTTGTTTTCCCATTGATGTCTGTAATAAAACAAAGAGGATTTAATCGTGTTAAACAAAAGCCTGTTGGTACCCAGAGGAAACTCATTTAACTCTCTTCCAAGTCTGGGAGTTTCAGATTTCTTGTCTTCCTCCTTGCCGATCCACCAGGCTGAGTTTCTTACCTGGGGCTTAAAATTGTGAGGTGTGAAACTCTTCTTTTGTTTTGACAGGTGCTCTTTGCTAAACATCAGCCTAGCCTTCCATGGTGATAATACACAGAAGGAGGAAAAAACTTCAGAGAAGCTAATGACTGCAGTTACTCAACTTCGGCTTTAATGGGTTTTATTAGCTTCCCTCCTTGGAGTTCTTAGTATAAAGTGGGAAAACAAATTGGGCTGATGGAAAGAGAGTGTGAAAAGAGAGCAGCTAAGAGAAGGCCCAGGAACTCTTTCCATCACAGAGTGCCAAGGAAGGAAAGGTGAGGAATATGGCTTTGAAACAACATCTTGATAGAGGAGTGTACTGGAGGGAAGAAAACGAAGAAGGGACAACTTGGAATTTGGCCAATGAGTCCCAGATAAGAGTCTTGCTTTACATCACAGCCCAAAAGAGGAGAGAGGGGACGCGACAAGTCTCTTTTCCTCAGGAAAGGGATCCCTGGGAATAGGACGTTTTCACTGTGATGAGTTCCTTGTCTGATCACTCGCTTACAGTGGCTACAAGAAGTTCTTCCTGAGTGAAAGGGGTTATGCCCTTGACAGTCTTAACTTCAGCCAAAATGCTCTTGCTTTGAGTACCCTCTGTAGAAGAGAGGAAGTCTTCCTGAGACTCGCACTGAAGGTCTGGAAGGTATAGGAGATGAACAGCTAAGCCCAGAGGTGAAAAGATAGAGCTGTTTGGTGCACTGTCCTCAGTCCGGAGAGTGCCGGTGTTTCCTCAATGTCTAAAAGAAAACACATCCAACTAATAAGATGGCTCAGGGCGTAGAGACACCTGCTCCAACCCTTAAGTCCTCAGAGCCCATATACTAGAAGAGGAAAGTCACTACAAGTTATCCTGGGACATCTATAAACCATCTATGAGCATAAGCACTCTCTCACAGACACCCAAGAGAGCACATGCCCAAGGACACATGAACACTGTCACAAAGCAAAGAATAAATCAAAATCATTAGATACAGTTAAAAGAAAACAAGTGCCATTTCTTTTGACTTTATACAATCTATAAAATCCATCTTTACAAAAGATAGGTGAGAGAAATAAGCATGGATTTCTCACAAAGTCTAGTAGCTAAGTCGCCCCCCCCAGCCGCCAAATATTCAAAAGGTGGCAGAGATACCCAGTTCACCAGAATATTTTTTGAGATGAAGCTGTTTATACTGCAAGTACTCATCTTTTACCTGTATACACAGTAGCAACAAGAAGATAGCAATTATACTAATTAACTTAGAATGCTCACAACACTCAATAAGTTGTAATGTTAGCCATCATTACTCAAAAATCTAGTCTTCATAGAGTTGTGCATTAATTCACCGAGCTTTGCTTCCTTCCTGTGTATGCCAAAGTTCAAGCACTGAGTGCTGGTTCCCCAGGGCTTTCATGGAGTCCAGTTACTTCCTTCTCTATTCTATCTCCTCAGAAAGACATTCTAGTTTGTGCTGTTCCACATGCCTTCTATTCCTAAAACAACTAATTGGACTCCTTGGTCTTTCTCTACTCTCAGTTCAGGTCTTAAAACAAATGAAGGTATTTGTATAACTGCTTTTCATGAAGTATAGAAGAATTAGTTCTAGAGAGCTGAACCTAGGAGTCACAGAAAAAATAGGACTCTGCACTTCTTTGGTGTGTCTACTACTCTTCACAACTTGGTCACATTGTCTCTCTCCTGTGCTGGAAGCAGCTGGACTCAGTATCTCACTCTAGATACCTACTATCTGCAGCTGCTGTCTGGGTTTAGACGGCCTGAAAGGCACTCTCCATGCCTGTAGTTTCCATCTCAGAAAAGAGAAAAGCCATGAGCCTAAGAAGTACTTATACCAAAGTTTGGTTTGTTTAGTGCAGTGCCTTTAAAAGTTTATGAAACAACACCTTTATAAAACATAAGGACAATTTCTTCAGAGATGGAGGCAAATGAGCAAACATAGTTAGAAAAAAGAAACTAAGATTAGTCTACCCTATGGAAGGTAAAGAAAACTAGGCAAATTGTAGATAAGTTTTGATTTGTAAGTTCAATAACTGATATTACGGAGACAAAAGGAGAAAATAAATAAAAATAAATAAAAATAAATACATAAACCAATAAACAGAAATCCTGACTTCTTTCCTGGTCATAATATACTCTACTGTGTAGCTCTATTTATCTTTATTATCTTTACATAATGTCCTGTATTTAACCTTAAAAATGTTAAGACATGATTGCAAGGGGGAGGAGAGCATTCAAATACCAATTTCCTAGTTGAAACCATTCAAACACATTATGGCAATGAGCTTCAACACAAACTTAATGCTAAGAATGTTTACTTCGATTGTTAAAAAATATCCCAACAATGTAACAATGGAGGCATTTAATTCAGAGAAGCATTGTTTCTCTAAAGTCCTTTTTTTTTTTTTTTTACATTAAAAAAGTTGGTTAATTTTATTGCCTTTCGACTTCCTCATGTTTTATAACTTTATTCTTATGGAGACTTAAGAGATTTGTGCTAATTCCAGCAGGTTGAGTATTTAAAAATGAAGAGCAATAAATAAAAAACAAATTTCCGTGTTCTCCCCCCAAACAAAAGTTATATGATTAGAGAAGAGTGAGTCTGGTCCCTGCTATCAGAAGCTACTGTCTGGGTTTGTGTGCTCTGAAAGGCGCTACTCATGTCTGGAGTTTCCACCTAAGAAAAGATGATTTTACTCTGTGTGGCCTTGCAGAGGGTCCTGAAGTGTTAATGTAGGACACACAAATTATTTTGTTAGGCTGCCATCTGCTGGAGTCAGGAAATCAAGGACTTAAACATTAGAAGTTATTTGATTCATATAACTTTTTATCTTTTCTAATTTCAATTGTAGTGTAGACTATTTCAAATGACCATATGATCAGTAACTCTTAATCAGTTCAGTAAGACAATATGAAATATAACTTTATCTGTAATGTAAAAATACAGACCCAAGCAGAGTTTTGTCACACTGGCTTGTGACCTCTTTTAGGTCCCTCCAGTTTTTAGTTTTTATGATTTCCTTAACTTAAAAAAAAATTCTGCTAAATTCTCCATGTTAGAAAAGCAAGTTAATTTTTACATTCATAATTATAAGAATTCCAACACAAAAAGACTTTTAAAAAAAAAATAAGGGCTAAACTCATTTTCCCTGATTGCTAATACAGACACAGTTTGTTGTCTCTCACTAAAGCAAGTTTATCAGAATAGATCTTGTCACTCATGATCAGCTTAGATGCTTTTTTTTCTTGGTATTTTCCCAGCCTAACTTCTTTAAGAGGTTGCAGAAAGCAACTACTCTCAATCTTCTTTTTGATCTTTATCATTCCCTAGCTGTGTGACCTTGAGCCCCTTTGGCTTTCTCCTTGTCTGTAATTGCAGATGATAATCCTCATCTCATAAAAACAACAGGTTATCCTGAGTTTCAAACCCTTATACAAGGCCAAAGAGTACCTGTAACATGACAGACACACAGTACTAGTTAGATGTTTTATTGTAATTATTCCACTATATGTTACTATAAAAAAATAGCTGAATCAGATTAAACTTACAAAAGATAAGTTTATTTACTTCACGTCTTTAACTATTCAAAAGCATGAGTAGGCATCAGCTAAGCTCCTACGGGGGCTCTCTTGGTTATGTTGCATCATCATAGGAGCACAGGCATAAGGGTATTGCAAATCCAAAGAAAGGCTGAAATCACACTCTCATTTCCTAGGCACACAGGCATTTGATCCCAGGATTTCTCACTGGCCCCTACTTCTTAAATTTCCATCACCTTCCACATAGTCAGCCTGGGGACTAAATTTCCATTGTGTGCCTTTGAAGAGCTGCACTCACACCATTGGATCATTATTGAAGAATGTCAAAGAATACACTTTATATTAATTAGAGAATATAGCTTTATAGTAACTATGGCAATTCTTAATTTACTCCCCATTTAGAGATGTAAAATATGTACATGTGTGTAGGGAAAGGAAGGAAGAATGTTTTTTTTTTTTTTCTCTGTAGTTGATTGAAAGATAAATCCCCTGTTGGACGCTTGGTTTCCAGTTGGTGGCACTAGTTGAGATGGCTTAGGAGGTGTGGCCCTGTTGAAGGAAGTGTGCCATTAAAGGTGGGCATTGAGAAGACTTGCATCATTTACAGTTCTTTCTCTTGCTTCATCCTTCTGTTTCAAGATGTAAGCTTCCCGGTTCTGCCTCGTGCCTTTGTTTTGCCATCATGAACTCTAACCCTCTGGAATTCTAGGCATAAATGAATTATTCTATACATTGTCTTGGTCATGATATTTTATCACAGCCATGGAAAAATAATATTTTCCTCTCTCCTGTGAATGCTTAACTGGCTTGAGATATATATTGCAACATTCTTACCTGGTCTAGTTTGTGTTCTCTAACTTCATTTCTCAATGTTCTAGGCATAATGAAATTTCTAGATGCCAGAACAAACCATCTTTCCATGTTGCAGACTCTACATGCTCTCTCTCTCTCTCTCTCTCTCTCTCTCTCTCTCTCTCTCTCATACTATCTTCTGCCTACAAGATTAAATTAGATCTCTAAGTAGTGCATATCTTTCCCCATTTTATGGTTACCATCATGAACCTTCTCATTTATTAATATCATACTACGTATATATCAATGGCAACAATCTAGTATTCATAATAGAAAATGGATGTGATTGACAGTGTTATATTTTGGTGGGAAATTATTTACACTTTCTATGTTGGCATGAGATAAATATTTTTATCTTCATAATCACCATAATTTTATGATTAAAAGTGATCATAAGAGATGTAAGCAAAATAATTTATTCAATAAATAGCTAATGAGTTCTACTCTATGCCAAGTAGTTTTCTAGGCCATTAGCAAACCAGACAACGTTTCTTGACCTCATTGATTTTAATCAGCTGTGTGTTTTTACTCAAATTTTCATGATTCTGTTGAGGGCATCAAAGAAGAAACCAAAAAGAGATAGGTACTCACAGGCTGGGGCTCACAACAAGGAAACACATACTCTCTCTGCCTGTATAAGCAATAAGAAAGACTAATTAGAAAAGTACACAAGGAAACCCCTTGACAGAAGTCTTACCCTTCCTCAAGAATGTTCAGTTAGCATTCATTGTCTCCTTGAGAGACAGAGCACCAGACATAATGAAATTGGTCCCACCTCTCTTCTTTCTTTTGCTTTTCCTTCCCTACTCATGAAACCAGAAAATGAAGTCCACATAATTTGGCTTTCTGATACACATATTGAGGGTCCAAAACAGCAGAGCAGGTTTGTAAGTACAAATGGAAAATGTCCAGCACCAGTTCTAATTACAACTTTAAAATTGTCATTATGTTTTAGACTCTGATTTTCTCCTAAGTACTGAATGTTCTTTCAAATAATTGACAGTTTATGTGCTGCACATCGGGTGACACCTGTTGGAAATCAGGGTTTATTTTAATAAGCTCATGCCCTTTCAGCAAATATTAATGTTCTGTATACTTGGAGGCCTTTTGATATCGAAATTGGGCAGTTGGCAGATCTATTATGAATGAATAAATTGATTCTACATTGTGCCTCAGGTTCACGTTAGGACCTTTTAAAGGGAGAAGTGTTGATAACTCCGTGGGCGGAACAGAGACTGGCACTGATCATTTCCATCTTGTCTGCACATCTCCTCGAACTGCTCAGATGCTGTCATGGCTTTGTTCTGTAGCACATGGTCTGAGATGGCCAGCTATAAGAACTTCGTACACAAACATAACATAAGATGTTGAGGTTCGTTGGGACTTTGGAGAACTAAACTCTTTTTTGTAGGTGGAATGGCAATCAGGCCAAGGAAGAAAATTATATTCACTGTTGTTTCATAGCTAACTTCTTAGGTATTTATTGTTGTACCACTCTTCCCAAAATTTTACTAAAATTTTGCTTCCCATATCCTCAAGGTGTACAGTCACAGGAATATCTATTTTTGTTCATTTGTAACCCAGAGAGATATGTTTCCTAATAAGGTAAATTAAACTTCATAGCAACTTGGTACTTTTTACCTCCCCCCATCACCAATAAATATTAACCTAAACAAATAGCAGTTAATATCAGTCATGGAAACATGTAGTAAGTGGGTCAACATGAATGACTTCCTGCTAGGATTAGAAATACAAAAGTATTGAGAACAAGAATATGTTACAATTGGGTGTTTTAAACTTTCCATTACATTGTAAGTCTTTCTAAATTGGATTCTAATATTCTTGTAATAATTATGATTCCATTAAAATAATCCTAAAAGAACTCATAAGTGAGTCCTTTTCACAAGACCATGACATATATCAATTAAAGAGCTCTGGCATGAAATTACTATCTGATGGAGAAGCAACACTCACATGAATGACAGAAGGTCCAGTAAATTGCTAGTGATCTTCTGGGAACTTCAGCTCCCTATTATCTACTGTGCATGCTAGATGTTCGATTTTTTTGGAGTGTTTAATACCATTAACTCTGAGAATCTCAATATGCTGCATTTTGCTTATATTTTTATTCTTTATATTTCTTTTTCTGAGAGAGATAGAGAGACAGAGAGACAGACAGACAGACAGACAGAGAGAGAGAGAGAGAGAGAAAGAGAGAGAGAGAGATTGAGAGTCTCAAAGTAGTTTTGGCTATCTTAGAGCTCCCTATGTAGCACAGGCTGGACTTGAACTCACAGAGATCTGCCTATCTCTGCTTCCTGAGTGCTGGAATTAATGGTGTGTGCCATTATGCCTGGTTTGTTTTGTTATTTGTTCGTTGGTTTGTTTGTTTGTTTTAATTCTTTCATAACAAAACCAACATGAGCACCCCATAGGTTTATCTTTCAAATGAATATAACCATTGTTTTTTGTTTCTTTTGTTTCTTTCTTGGTGTATCAAATGCTGAAACCTGAATTTTCCCTCCATCCCTTCTGCATTGTCCCACTGTCAGTATATATACAGTAACCTTTTTTGGAGCAGGGAGCTAACAGATACTGCTAGCAAAGTCTTTGCATATGGAGAGTAAGAGGCCTGCAAATATGATAAATCCATTTGTCTAACCCAAGGATATTGTGTTCTTGTACTGGAATGACAGATGCAATGCAATGCAATGAAATGGGACAAGCCATCATTGACCTGGAACTCTATGGGAAACACTTTCACAAACTGGAGCAGCTTCCTCCCACTTGCTTTGGTCGTTTGTACTGCCCTTCCTACTCCCCTTCTCTTCCATGGGACCTTACTTGTCCACCATTCTCCCCTTCTCTCTAATCTGTCCCTGGTAATTCCAATTACTTAAACACTAGGCTTTACTAGTTAGTGCTTTCGAGGGCTTGCAAATACTTCACTGTTGATTTATTCCAAACTCAAACTACTCCCACTAAGTTCTACCACGGCTGTAGCAGAGCATAACTTTTTTCCAGGCTCCAGAACTTTCAGCATGTCTTAATCCAGGCTGTAGGTCTTGCCTATCCTTTGTGATGAAAGGACTGGACCCCAGTGCAGCTTTCAATCCTTCTACCCAGCCCTAAGGACACTCCTAAACTACTAAGTTCATTGTAGTGAGGCAACAGAATCTGGAACTCAAAATGCTTCACCTGAGTGTCCTTCCCTGTTTATGTAGACTACTAAAAGTTGAAGTGTTTACATAAAAAGACATGAAGCACTAAACATAAAGACATAAAACAAAAATAACATAAAATACAATAGTGCTAAATAGGCACTCTCATCCTATCTCCTTCCTATGGTTACCTAACACCTAGGGATCACACTGAAACAACAAAGTGTTTACTATATGCAAAAACAATAAATACATTAAAATATATTTGATCAACTTCTAAATTTTTTCACATCTATTGGACTCCCAAGTTTAAGTACTCATGCTCTAGCATTGAGTGTTTAGAACCAAGAGCTGTGACTATTTTCAGGCCAGAAGGTCACTTCTCCAAGAGTCCTTTTTCTCGACAAGACTTTTGGTCTCAAGTAACTGAGACTCCAACCATAGTAATTGAAATGATTTTTTTTTAACTGTCTACCATGTTAGCTTGTAAGATAAAAATAAGATAATAAAATTAAAGGTGGACTATGTCAAAAATCCAGGAAGGAGTTGGTATACAGAGGAGTTTCATGAAAGAATGAAACCAAGCTGAAGCCAGTCTTTCTTTATGGAATGCATTCATTCTCTTTCATCTCTAAGGGTGGGTCTTCCTCTCTGTTCTCAATCATTTGCTTTGATCTTAGGCATCCTTACACTTGCACTTGGGATGGCTGGACAAAGATGGACCAGAAAAAGTGCTTGCCCTATGACCTTAGTGAACAGAAGAAGTGTGAAGCAAGATACACCAAGGTAGTACTATGTTAGCAGTTGCTAAATGCAGAAGATCTTTGAGAAAGCAGAAGAATACATGGAGAGGCAGGGAAAAAAAGTTGTTAAGTGTTATAGCCATTTGTTTTGTGTTTGTTTGTTTGTTGGTTGGTTGGTTAGTTGGTTGGTTTAGTTTAGCGTTTTCTTCAAGCTGTCCTCCTGGAACTCATTTTGTAGAGCAGGCTGGCTTTGTACTCAAAGATTTGCCTGGCTCTGTCTCCCAAGTGCTGGGATTACAGACCACAACCACGTCGTATTTATCTCTATTTGTATGATGAGTTATTTTAATAGATTTCAAGGGAAATGTTATTTGTACTAAGGCTTGAAGACAAACAATATTATATTTAAAAATCTTCTGAATAGACAGAATTCAGATGAAGATGTACCTGTAGAGCATCTCACAGGGAAACTGGAAACTCCATGATCTTCTTCGGTTTTAGAAATGTCATTGTAGGGGCAATATGGGATAAGTCATGGTTAGACAAGAGTGGACATCAGGAAGTCTGGGATGCTGAGCAGGGACTGCTCAACCAGTAAAAAGCAAGCTCCAAATCTAGGGAACTAGAATAAAAGAATAATATAAGTGAGGACTCTGTGTTTCCACTTATTGCCTTTAGTAACTGACTACAGCAAACACTGGGTCATGGGTGGTTTTAGGAGGCCTATGTGATGGCTCACAGCCTTTTGTTGGCTCCCACTTCTGGCAATCCTATGTGTTTATTCTCCTTGATTTAAGATTCTCCCTTTCCTCTGCCTTCTCCATCATTTCACTGAGAATTTATATGTCTCTTCATCTTGTTCCAAGTTCATTTGGCTTTTTCCTGTTCAACTGAACATTCTACTGTCCTGTTTCTTTTCTCTTGACTGCTCAGTGGATGTGTTAGCTCAGAATTCTAAGTTTTCAAACCTCCAGTCCCTTGGTGCCATAAACTGGGATGACCATGAGGATGCATTGTATGGGAAGTTTGTAAATCAGAATCTTGGTGACATGTAGTTATGTTATTCTAAGTTAGCCTCACATGACCTCATGAATTTTGCAGGGAAATGGATAGACCTAGAAAATATCATCCTGAGTGAGGTAACTCAGGCCCAAAAGAACAAACATGGTATATACTCACCAATGAGTGGATACTAGTCAAAAAGTACAGAATACCTAGGATATAACATATAGACTGTAAGAGATGTAACAAGCAGAAATGCCCAAGAGAGGAGCTTTCAACCCCACTTAGAAGGGGGAAGGAAATAATCAAAGGAGGTGGAGAAATGGGAGATCTGAGTGGGAGAGGGAAGGGAAAGAGGAAAGAGGGAACAGGATCAGATATGGGGGGAGGTGACTGGAGAGAAGCCCAGATGGCCAAGAGAATAATGGAAATACATAGCCTCAGGGAGTGGGAGGTGGTGGGGGAACCCTTTAGAAAGTACCAGAGATCTGAGAGGTAAGACTCTCAGGACTCATTGGGGGTAACTTTAGCCAAAATGCCCAATATTGGGGAAAGGGAACTCAAAGAGTTCCCCTCTAGTAGATAGACAGGGCCCCAAGTGGAGGAACAGGGTTATTAACCCACAGTCAAAATTCCTGACCCAGAATTGTTCCTGTCTAAAAGAACTTTATGGACAAAAATGGACAAGAGACTCAAGGAAAGGAGGTCCAATGACTGGCCCAACTTGGGACCCATCTCATGGGGAGAAAGCAAGGCCTGACACTACTATGTTATGCATGGCTATCCTTTGAGAGGCCCTACCAGCAGCTGACTGAGACAGTAATAGATACACAACCATTGGACTGAAGTCAGGGACCCCTATGTTTGAATTAGGGGAAGGACTGAAAGGGAGAGCAACCTCATAGGAAGACCAGCAGTTTTAACTTATCCAGACCCTAGGGAGTTCCCAGAGCCTGAGCCACAACCAGGAGCACACATGGGCCTCTCAGAGGCCCTAGCACATATGTAGCAGTGGTCTACCTGGTCTGGCCTCAGTGAGAGAAGATGTGCTTAATCCTTGAGAGCCTTGAGACCCTAGAGACAGGGGAGAGCACCCTCTGGGAAGCAAGGAGGAGGAGGAATGCGATGAGGAACTGTGGAAGGGGGGGCGGCAGTGACTGCAATGTAAATAAATAAAATAATTTAAATAAAAAAAATAAGAGTCTCGCTGAGCATTGGTGGAGCACGCCTTTAAGCCCAGCACTTGGGAGGCAGAGGCAGGCAGATTTCTGAGTTCAAGGCCAGCCTGGTCCACAGAGTGAGTTCCAGGACAGCCAGGGCCACACAGAGAAACCCTGTCTCGAAAAACTGACCCCCCCCCCCAAAAAAAGAGTCTCACATTAGGTAATTTCAGATGTTTATTTTTAAAATAGTCACAACTCTAAGTTATAAATTATCAAATACATGGAGTAAGGATCTGGAAATATCTACTGGGAAATGAAAATCTAAACACAAGAAGGCTGAATCCCATGACTTTCCACCACACTCTGCCTTTATTTCTCTGAGCTACAGTTCCTTCATTTGTCAGACGAAGCTAACAGCTGTGTTGCCATCTCTGTGCCTCTGTGAAGTAGAGCCCCAGCAGAGCTGATATGTAGCAGACAACAACCAATGGAGTCTATTGCTACTATTATTTGGAATTAGATTCAATAAAAATATTTAAGCAAACTCTGATGAGTATTTTCATGACACTACAGTGTGTTACATCAGTTCTGTCACTTAACACTTGATTAGTTTTTTATAACCATGAAATTTGAAGATTATTCAGCCATTTTCTTTTCTCTCTTGATCACAGTATTTCATAAGCTGGCTTATCCATATATTTCTAGAGCTATGCTTGATATGTGATGAAACCTCTACCTTTTTCACTAAAACTTGGAAAAGGGGGAATTCAGCTCTCATTGCTGTATATCTGCTGAATGATAGTCAACATGAATTTTGATTTAGTGTTTCCAAATAGTCACATAGGATTAGAATAGTAAGAGATAGTGAGATTCTATTTCATAATTTTCAGAAATTAAGCATATGCTTCATATCACATATACAATTTGAAGTGAGACCAGAAAGATAATGTGTTTTAGATAGGAAGACCAGGCTTTTTGAATGCTGCAGTTTGCCTTAGTGTAATTTGAATATCCATGGTAAACAATGATGAAAGCCACACATGTTAATTACTCTTTTGTAATATGAAGGGGATGCAATATGTGCCCAGGGACATATGATGCAAGTTCAAAGATGACTTTGCATCTGTCACTTGACTCTTCTGGCAAGTTCTGGAGAGCAGAGATCCTCATTCTGTATCAAGTCACACTGGATCACTCTTTTGATTAAATGTATCAAAAGTAATCTGTGATCAATTATTACTGAATTATGCAAATGACATTTATTTTAGAGAAATCAGAGCCTATTTAGGTTTATTCCTATAATGGCACTTCTGTTCTTGGTGTTCAATATTTTACTGAGTAGAATATAGTCTCCAATGGAGAAAGAAACATTATTTATTGAAATCCTGTGTGTACATTAAATCCTCTATGGGGTGGGATCTGATTTGTTTTGTATTTTTTAATATATTATTTTTATTATTTAAAAATTTTTAAATTTAAATATATTTCATCATGTTCTTCCCCTCCCCCAACTTCTTCCAGGTACTCTACCCATTCTACCCACCCACCTTTAAGTTATTTCTCAATAAGCAAACAAAAGCCAAATACAATAAACCCCCCCAAACCAAGAAAAAAATCCCCCCAAGCCCTACCAAACTGTAATTCAGTATGCCTACTACATGTTTTACATGCATCAGTACTTATTTGTCAATACTAATAATATAATATTCATAGGAGAGGTCATTGGTATTTATCGCATATCCATGTGTACTCTAAGTTTATCAGACTCACAAGGTCATGTTAGTATGTTAAACAGATAAGCATTGTGAGAATCATATGAGTCTTGTTCAGCTATCATGGGTAGGAAAGAGTTGGGATACTTACCAAGGCTGTGTTCTCCCAGGTCTCCAGGCCCCTAATAGAGAGAGCTCATTGGCTTTGCATCATACCATGACATGTGCAACATACAAATGATTTACATTAATCCAGTGGAACTATGAGGTATATTTACAACTGCAGTATAGTTTATCCTAATACATGTTTTATAATTTTAGAATATTTTCCATTCAATATTTATTTATTTATTTAAAAGATTGTTTAATGTATGAGTACACTGTCATTGTCTTCAGACACACCAGAAGAGGGCATTGGATCCCATTACAGATGGTTGTCAGCCACCTTGTGGTTGCTGGGAATTGAACTCAGGACCTCTGGAAGACCAGCTAGTGCTCTTAACCTCCGAGCCATCTCTCCAGACCTCCCTCCCCATTTAATATTTATATGTTCACTTTAGGCAACTAATTATTTTTCAGTACATATGAGGAATGAGTAAAGACATGAAGTGTGTGATAACTTCTCTGCATAGAAAAAAATTAAATTCAGTTTTTATTTGAGTATACTCCAATATCTTCTTTGACTTACATTGATAATTCATTAAGCTGTATACAATGTGACTTCCAGGTGAGTGGATTCTTCTCCCTCCTCTTTAGCCTGGCATCTTCCACTACATTACTGTTGTTATCATTCTGGCTGTGTAACCGAAGCCTTCGCTTGTATAAAGATGAAGTCTTTCTTTTCAATGCTAGCTCAATAAGAGTATAAAGCTGCTTCCAATATGCAACAGGTAGTCTTTCTGAAGATATATCTCTTCTCATTACAGTTGGGTGGTTGAGGATACATTGACGATAGAAACCTTCATATCTTGGATACTTGATGGCTATGAAGAAAGTCAGTCCTTCAGTGGACAGTAATCAAAATAATTCCCGTGATACCCATAACTCAGAAAATGTACAAATGGGAATGGTGAGATGGCTCAGCAGGTAAGAGCTTCTTCCAAAGGTCCTGAGTTCAAATCCCAGCAACCACATGGTGGCTCACACCCATTTGTAATGTGATCTGATGCCCTCTTCTGGTGTGTCTGAAGTCAGCTACAGTGTACTTAAATATAATAATAAATTTTTAAAAATCTTAAAAAAAAAGAAAATGCACAAATGGCTTAACTGTGGGAATATTCATAATGTAAGCTGGCTTTGTAGTACTAAAATTGAAGGACAGTTGTCTCTCCACACTTTTATCTCCATGATCAAGGCTGTGTATTTTGAAAGTTTTATTTTAAATATATCTTCCTATTAATGATATAACTTTAAGGTAAATTTCTTAAGTGAATAAGAATAATAGATAGATGCTCTTTCAATCTATTACCAAACCATAATGGACCCACAGTGTATATTTCTAAATTTGTATTACATTCATTTGCTTGTTTGCATGGGTGGACAGCAGATTAGAGGAAATCTTGAGGGAGTGCTTCTCTCCTCCCACCATGTGCATACCAGATTCTGAACTCAGGTCTTCAGGCTCAGCAGCAAACACCTATATTCACTGATCCATCTCAGTAACTCAAAGTATATAGATTTTGTTAACTTAAAATATTAGTGGCATTTTGTTCAAGTTCTGTTCTTCAGACTAAATTCTAATGCCATTGCTCAATTCTATGGTTACTTAATGACTTGGAAAAAACATTCTGAACACAGAAACCTCTGTGTTCACCCTTAAAAAATGGGTTACTAAAAACCAAGATTACGTTCTCTAAGCAACCTTTAGTTCCAACATTTCACAGCTTTAGGAGCATGTGAAAATACCTAGCTTCATATGAGAAGGAACAATAAAATGAAACTTTAATAATGATGGTCTTACAGGTTTCCATGACCTCTTAGAATTTATCCACACCACCTTAATTATCTGACAGTGGCTATTACACCTCTAGAGACAATCAAATTCTTCATATCTCTAGAAAGTCTGTGTCTTATATATTCAACTAGAACAAAATAGAAGCTAGAAGTTACCCTGTGTTCAAAGATGTTTTGATCTGAATATCAAAGAAAGTTCTCCCATGTATACAAACATATGTTCGGTGTATATTAAGCCATGGGTTTTATTTAAGTTTAATATCACGGTGTAACTCAAATAATATTATTCAGTTTTCTAATTTTTATTACTTTTTTTTTTCAATAGTACTATGAGAAAAAAATATGAGGGGAAAATAAATTTCAGGATGGTCACCAAGGAGACACATCAGCCCAGAAGAAAGCATCAGGCAGGCATTTAATTAGCTTGCACCCTTTTTCATCAGCGTTTTCCGGTTCACTCTAATGTGTTTTAACCAGAATTATTATTAATGAGATGAGTAAGGACATGGGTCTTTCCAGAGGAAAAAATCTTCAATCAACAACACAAATGGAGTCATGCAAATAACTATAATGACCACAAGGTGGCAAAGCATACAAATCTACCTCATTCAGCCTGGGATCTTCCTGAAGGACCTGAGTGGGGGAGGGGCTGCTTCTAAGAGGGTCTCCTGGGCAGAATAGCAAAATTATATTCATTTCTCAAAATTGCGCTTGCTCCAAATTCCTGGCTCCTGACATGAATCTATGTACCATATTACTACTCTAGTTTATCATACACATTTCTGTTTTAGGGTCCAATTGAGTTTTAAAAAAAATTCTAATGTGTATGTTAAAAGTAAAATTATTAGCTTCCTCTCTTCTGGTGCAAAAATCTATTTGATGTCACCTTGAGTCAGTTAGACGATAGGCATTATTACCATGTTAATTAAAACCCAACATGTGACTATATGTTGTGGTTATATTTCTACATTAGTTATCTTTGTGAACTGCAATGGCATCACCACTGAAGTCTGGGATTCCACTGCCATGCACAGCCTGCATCCTGTACACTTCCTTGGCTTCAGCATTTTCCACCACTCCATTCCTTCTCCCAACGTCTCCCTGTCCTTTTCCTTTATCTGTGCTGCATTTTTATCATCTAGCTAATATTCTGGGACCTAAAAAATCATCCTAAAAGTTGTGTAGGCTTTTGGGATGTATTAAATATTTTGGGAAAGTAATATATCTGAATTTCCAGTTTCACATCCAGAAAGGCAATTATGAAGAAAATTTACATAATGTTTAAATAACTACTTACTTTGAGAAATAAACAGATTTTTCTAGCCTAATGATATACAGATGCTAAGTGGCATTTTCAAGTACTTTTATGGTCTAGAGAAATTATTTTATTATTGTTAACTTAAAAACTCTAGACTAGAACTGTAATATGTAATCTGTCTAAGTGCCTAAAAAAGCTCAGCTATGCTTCATGTATCACCTTGTCCAGGAGTAAAAGCACTTAAGTTATTTCATGTTGATTGCTTTTATTTTGTTTTAATTTGTTTTTAATTGTTTTAATTTTAAAACTTGTTTCTTGTAATACCATTATCCTAAACATAATCTATGGACTCCTTTCTGGAAACAACAGGTTACTGTCATGATACTCAAATACCAGACTTATAGACTCTAGCCAGATCTATAAAATTAAGGTCAGAAATTTTGAGTTTCTATAGCCTTCTCATGTGATATGATGCTGTGTAGTTATGCCCATGTCGTACAGTTTGCGTTACTTATGGAAAGTAGCTAGCACTCTGAATGTACTGAGTTCTGACTTTCCTTCATCCCCAATTTCTTGCTTCATGCTCCATTTTTTTCCCATTTCAATTGCATTGTATTCTTAGAGCTAGAGATCTAAACTCTATAGAATTTATAGCCAGTCCAAAGTAGAAACTATGTAACAAATTCAGAGCAGAAGTTAGAGAACGGGATATATCTGTTAAGTGTCAGTGGCTAAAAGCATCTTGTTTGAGAGAGGTCTTTTGTGAGCATTCACAGCCACTGTGGTGAAGCAGAAATCTACTTTATCCTAAAAACAATAGGAGAAACAGCCTGAGTGAAGATCTGATAAGGGGAAGCACCCCAATATCTAGACAGAGGGTCCAAAGAAAGCTTCTGGGGCCCCTACAGCATATTAGAATTTTGAGGACATGTGAAGCCACTCTTCTGAGATTTCATGAACAAAATAGGAAGCCTAGGGGGCTATGGTACTTTCTTAACATGCATTATTGATCCTGTCTGTGCCTCAGTTTCCTCTGGTATAAAGCACTGATGAAGATGGCAGGACATTTGTAAACATATTGCAGGAATAAATGCTTACAGTGGCTGCCACATAGTAAATGTTAAATAAATATATGTTAATGGTAGTATGTAGAAGTCAAAACAGATTGCAGTGAACTTTCTGATGATTACCAAGCACAGTCAATGCCTCTGCCGACTCTCATCCCAATCCACATCCATGTCCAAATTAATTCTCCATGCTGATGTAATCTCAGGGGGTGATAAGATAGATCACTAAATCAAGGTCAAATCATTTACCTTTGGTCTGATAAGAGGATCAGTGTACCATCCCTACAGCTCTCAATGCATAACAATCTCCTCAGAGAGACAGCTTCAAAAGACAATGCTCAGACTGAATATTCTAGGTAGAAGCAGGCTTTAATGTTTTAGCTTTTGTTCTTGAAATAGAAACCATGATGCACTCTCTTCAAATGAATATTAATGCATATAATTAAAGACACATTAAGACAGTCTACTGATTCGCTTGGAGGATAGCTGACAATTCTTTAGGCCAATACTAACTTAGACATGCAGGGTGCGAAAGACTTCATATTTCATCTGTTAGTTATATTCTCATATAAAAATAATTTTAACTTGATTAGCCAATAACTTAGAAGTTCCTGGTGTTTCAATATGGCTATGATATTATAGGTCAAAATGACTTTAATATCCTCTTATCCTTCCTTGAACTTATCAAATTTTGAATTTCTTTTAGTGTTATGAGACTATATCAATCTGTAGTTGTAGATATTGAAGTAAGTAATTCTCTAACTCAATTCAGGCAAATTTAAAATTTCTTCAATAATAGGATTTTTCATTCTATTTTAAAATTCATGTGTTTATTTTATAATTATAATTTAATTTACCAGTGAAGTTAATCATATCAATCATATTTAAAAATATAAAAATAATATTAAGAGTGGTCACTATATAATTTATAGGGTGAGCAATCTTCATTCAATTATACTAATTCATTTAAAAAAATCACTATCTTTCATTAATTTAATAGATCTCTATCTTGGTAAAATTATTTTATATACTAAAATAATCATATTTTATGTATTGCACTTATCTTAATTCTATCAAATTTGTTATATTACATATACATATTTTTCCTAGTTCAGCTCATTATCCATGCTCTAAGATATAGTAAGATGATCTGTAGCTCTCAAAAGTGACATGTACAAATCCTAAGCACTTGGATCTGTGAATGTGACCTTATTTGAAAAGGGATCACTGAATGCATAATTACAGGTCTCAAGATGAGTCCATCCTGGATGAGAACAGCTCAATGCTCAACAACACTTGTCTTTATTGGACACAGAGACAAAGAAATGGCCATCTGAAAACTGAAGTGAAGATTGGAGTTATGTGTCTATCAGCCAAAGAACTGAAGCCAGGAGACACTGGCGGAAGTTAAGGACTCCCGGTTACTGCTTCATAGAGCTATTTGTGTCTGCACTAGGACTCAGAGACAATACATCTCTCTTGTCTTAAATTTGAATGGCAGTTTGTCAAGACAGCCAATGTATAGTGGTGTGGATTTTCAATTTCCTACCAAAGCCCCTGTGAATTAAGGTAAGGACTCTCAGGTTGCCATAAGAAACCAGCCCTTTAAGAGGATGATCCCAGGTGTTTGCATCATTGTGGGTGTGCTCTTAGAAAAGCTTGGAGCAACCTAGTCCTTCCTCCTCTTTTTCTTTGCTTGTTAGAGATGAAACAAAAGTTGAAGCTTTGCTCTCCAACCTTGTTTCACTGCTTCACCAAAGGCTGAAAGCAATGACAGCAGCCTGGAACTTCCAAAGCTGGGAGCATATATAACTTTTTATTAAAATTTAATTGTCTTAGGTATTTACTGATAGTGACAGAAAGCTCACTAACACAATGGAAAATCTAATCCATGCCAGATCTCTAGAAATTCATCATATATATATAAATTTCTTTGGCAAATTGTTTTAAATTTTGTGGTAATTTAAAAAAAAATTGAAATCCATTAATATGAGTTATTACTTCTCTGGAAAATATAATTTAAAAATCTATTTTTATTAGATGTTTTCTTTATTTACATTGCAAATTTTATCCCCTCCAAAAAACCTCCCTATGCCACCCCCCCACCCCCTGCTCACTAACCCAACCTGCTCCTGTTTCCCTGTCCTGGCATTCCCCTACACTGGGGCATCAAGTCTTCATGAGACCAAGGGCTCTCCTCTCATTGATGTCTCACAAGGCTATCCTCTGCTACATATGCAGCTGGAGCAATGGGTCCTTCCATGTGTACTCTTTGGTTGGTGGTTTAGACCCTGGCAGTACTGAGGGCACTGGTTGTTCTTCTTATGGGGCTGCAAATCCCTTCAGCTCCTTGGTTTCTTTCTCTAGCTCCTCCATTGGGGACTTTATGCTCAGTCCAATGGATGGCTGTGAGCATCCACTTCTGTATTAGTCAGGCACTGGCAGAGCCTCTCAGGAGTCAGCTATATCAGGCTCCTGTCAGTAAGTACTTGTTGACATCCAAAATAGTGTCTGGGTTTGGTAACTGTGTATGGAATGGATTCCTAGGTGGGACAGTCTCTGGGTGGCCTTTCCTTCAGTTTCTGCCCCAAACTTTGTCTCTGTATTTCCTTCCATGGGTATTTTGATCCCCCTTCTAAGAAGGACCAAAGTATCCACACTGTGGTCTTTCTTCTGCTTGAGCTTCATGTGGTCTGTGTATTGTATCTTGGATATTCCGAACTTCTGGACTAATATCCACTTATCAGTGAATACATACCATGTATGTTATTTTGTGAATGGGTTACCTCACTTAGGATGATATTTTCTAGTTCCATCCATTTGCCAAAGAATTTCATGAATTCATCGTTTTTAATAGCTGAGTAGTACTCCATTGTGTAAGTGTACCACATTTTCTATATCCATCCCTCTGTTGAAGGACATCTGGGTTCTTTCCAGCTTCTGGCTATTATAACTAAGGCTGATATGAACATAGTAGAGCAATGCCTTTCACAATAGTCACAAATAATATAAAATATCTTGGTGTGACTCTAAGCAAGTGAAAGATCTGTGTGACAAGAACTTCAAGTCTTAGAAGAAAGAAATTGAAGAAGATCTCAGAAGATGGAAAGATCTCCCATGTTCATGGGTTGGTAGGATTAATATAGTAAAAATGGCCATCTTGCCAAAAGCAATCTCCAGATTCAATGCAATCCCCATCAAAAGTCTAACTCAATTCTTTACAGAGTTAGAAAGACCAATTTGCAAATTCATTTGGAATAACAAAAAGCTAGGATAGCAAAACTATTCTCAACAATAAAAGAATTTCTGATGGAATCACCATCCCTGACCTCAAGCTGTACTACAGAGCAATTGTGATAAAAACTATATGGTATTTGTATAGTGACAGGAAGGCAGATCAGTGGAATAGAATTCAAGACCCAGAAATGAACCCACACACCCATGGTCACTTGATCTTTGTCAAAGGAGCTAAAACCATCCAGTGGGAAAAAGACAGCATTTTCAACAAATGGTGCTGGTTCAACTGGCAGTTAGAAAAATGCAAATCAACCCATGCTTATCTCCTTGTACAAAGTTAAAAATCTATTTTATATTTTAAATTAAAACAGAATTACATCATTTCCCTCTTCTCTTTTTCCCCTCCAATCTCTTCTAGCTACTTACTCCTCAAATTTATGGCCTCTTTCACTTTACTTCCCTCTAATTATTCTTGTTACATATATGTATTTAAGCTTACATAAATATATAACATGCTAAGCCTGTTTAATGTTGCTTATATGAATATTTTTTTAAGGCTGCCAGTTTTAATTGATAACTAGTTATGGGGCTCATTTCTGGGGCAATTGATTTTTCTTTGCTCAGCAGACCTTAATTGTCTATAGTTCTTTGTCTAGAGTTGAGGTTCAGGAAACTATACCCTTCTTCCATAGCATGTCTATTGATATTGTCATTGTTCCGGTACTATTTAGATAGGCATAGTGTTGAGATATCATGGATGTGGCTCTCTTGTAAATTGTAAGAAACATTAGATCACAGCAGATTTCCTAATCCCTTGGCTCTTACAATCTTCCCATCCACAATTCTAAAATATTTTCCTCTTCTGGTAAATTCCCTGAGTTAAGGTTTAGAAGTTATGGTGTAGATGAATCAGTTCTTTCTGCACTTTGACAAGTCATTGATTCTTGTGATTATTTTCATCTGCTGCAAATAGAAGTTTCCTTGATGAAGGTTTCGAGCTATACTTAACTGCGGGCATAAGGATACATTTTTGAGATACAGTTAGGGATTATGCTATTTTAGTAAAGTGATGATAGCAGATTTTCCTCTAAGGTCCATGACCTCACTGGCTCCAGTGAATTGGGGAGGTTTCAAGTGCCAGACATTTTCTACCTCCTATTGTGTGGGCCCTAAGTTTCAATTTGGTGGATGTTGATTACCTCCAAGATAGGAGTCTACAATGCACTTTAGAGGCAAGGCTCAGAGGATTCAAGCTCCATCTTGCCTAGAAGGCTCCTTTCCGGAAACTAACTTTCATAGTAACAGAAGCAACCAACCATCCTACGCAGCTGTGACGTGTCTGAATGCAGCAACAACCAGCATGGAAAGATACCCCTAAAGGTGTCATAGTCACATGCATCTTTATGAACAATATCTTCAATAAAATTGTATAATTTTAGGTGTGGAGAGATTGCTCAGTGATTAAGAGTATTGGCTGCTTTTTTAGAGGACAGATGTTTGGTTTCCAGGACTCATACCAGGTAGTTCCCAAGTCCTATTATCTATAGCTCTACAGGATGCACCACCTTCTTCTGACCTGAGTAGGCACTGGTACACACACACACACACACACACACACACACACACGCACACATGCACATATATATATATATATATATATATATATATATATATATACATACATACATACATACACATGTTTATACATATATACAGATAAATAGAAATAAGTAAATTTTTTTTTTAGATATTTTCTTTATTTACATGTAAATTTCTCCATTCCCAGTTTCCCCTCCAAA
>NW_022196912.1:65308869-65378818 GCF_008632895.1 Mastomys coucha
TTCACAGTGTCTTTTGCCTTACAGAAGCTTTGCAACTTTATGAGGTCCCATTTGTCAATTCTTGATATAAGTAAATATTTTTAGAAAATATTTGTGTGTGTCTATATGAGGGTTATACAAGCATACATGCATGTTTGTGCATATATATGTGTGTATGTGCTCTTCCTTGTTTCTAAGACAAAATATTCAACAAGAGGAATTTTAAAATGTAATTTTAATTTGAATCACAATTTTAGGACATATAGTCTATTATGACTTTGAAGTCAGCAGTATGAGTTGAACATTTTGGTCACCTGTGCTGACAGCTAGAAGGCAAAAATATAAATGAGAATGTTTTGTGCACAACATCTAGCTTGTTAGTCCAAGAACTAAACCCATGAGATGGTGTTAGAGAGCAATAGAAGTATCCCCATTCTCACAAACATGGCTCCTACAGGATTCTACATTCAGCCAGGCTGACGCCGAGATTTGAAAATTAGCCACCATCCATCTGCTTCTGGTAAGTTTGAAAGTCCTATATATTATTTTTAAATTATTTCATTCCACCCCTTATCCGTAGAGGTTCTCCTGACAATAGAGTCAAGCACAGCTTAAATCTTGGTGCTGAACATTGAAGAAGAACCTCTCCAATTAGATGTAAGAGTAGAATCATGGTGACAAAACAACTGGTTTTGTTTGGGATCACAGTTTCGGAGGTCTCTGTGGCTGCTGGTCCTTCGATTTGGGCAAAGCATCATGGCAGTGCTTCTAGATGCAAACATGGGCAAACATGATTTGATCATGTTTCTAGATCAAACCAATTACAATGGCAGAGGAGGCCTCCATACCTATCCGTGACTCAGAAATAGGGAGAAACAGTAGGTGGTCAAGAACAAACCCTGTGACATAATTTTCTTCCACTAAGCTATACTCTTAAAAGTTCTACCACCTTCCAATGGAGCCACAGAAATACATGAACAATGGTCCATTGGGAACTTCCTTGATGTAACCTTCCTCAGCCAAAAGCCTGCTGAATCCTTGAATCGGTCATCTCCTTACCATAAAGCAGCCACCCCACCCAGGATGAGGCTTCCTGACACAAACAAAGCCCCTTTGTTTTGCCACTTCTCTGCTTCTGTCTAAGTTCCTGCTAGGAGCTACTCCACGCTGAATTGCTTCACCTGCCTCTGAGAAGAGCATCAAGATGCTAATTTGGCCACAGGATCCTGGTGGACTGGGGGAGGGTTTTCCCTGCCTGCTTGATTCGCAGATTAATAATACACATTGGACCTTGATCAAAAACCGTGACTCGGTCTCAGGATTCCTTTTGCCATCCGACTCCTCCTTTTTCCTAGGCCCCTTTCCTCTCTTCCAAAGACCCCGTTCGTGTGTAGCCGCTGGCGGCTGCAACACTTGAATTACGGATTTGAACATTCTGAGACTTGCATTTGAAATAGTGACAACATATTAATAGAGGACTCATGGCCAATCTGAATGTAGGGTTCAATTTAGTACTGAAATAAACAAAAGAAATGATTATAGGCTTACAAAAATCAAGCAACCCACTTATAATTTCTAGAAACACAGTCAAGGAGGCAGATTACAAAGACTGGCAAAAATGTATTATTAATTGGTACTCAAAAGATGACATGGCCTCATGTGACAGTCAAAAAAAGAAGCTACAACATATAAAATAAAGACAACATGGTAGAACATTTAGAGGGAGAATTTGAAACTGATGTTTTAAGGAAATGCCACATACTTCAAGGTATAGAAAAACAATTCAATAATGTAACAAAGAAGCTTAGAAAAGCCAAACAGAAACCTTTGGTCAGAAAAAGGCCTTAGCAAAAGTCAAAGCATGAAAAAAAAAATAAGCATCTACAGTAGAACAGATCGAAGAGAAAAACAAATTTGCAAACCTGACCACAGCCCATTTAAAAATACACACTTGGAGGAGCAGGAAAACTAAAATAAGTGAAGAGTGAAATAGCTTTGAAAAAGTGTCAATGAGAAACTATGTAAATTATGGTGGCTCAAGAGGGAACTGTTAGAGCCACAGGCATAGAAACTCTATCCAATGATATAGTAACAGTGAGATTCCCAAACTTAGCCAAGGATACAAATATCCAGGGAAAAGAATGGCAAGAATCAGCAGTAAGATTGAATTCAGACAGCTTGATTCTAAGATAGTTTAATCAAGTTCTCAAATGTGGAAAGTGGGAAGATCCTTAAAGCAGAAAGTCAAAAACAGGAGACACACATTCACATCCCTATTCAACTGAGAGTAGATTTCTCAAAGAAATGTTGCATGTCAGAAGGTAATGACATGTAATTTGATAAATATGCAGGAAAAGAAATTACCATCTAAGAAGATTGTCTCCAGAAAGTTTCCTTTATAAATCAAGGGGAGATATTTCCATATAGAAAAAAATGAATGAATTTACCTTTATCATGCTTCTCTAAAGAGTGTTCTCAAAGTAAATTAATGACTATGAAGAAAACATTCAAACATATGAAATTTGTGTATAAGGATGACTGAAGAAAAAATTAAAGTGTACTAATTTTATAGACATTGTGCATACGCTATTAATCTTCAGAATGAATATTGAAACACAAGACAAAAATAATTAGCACAATAATATGTTTAAAAAACAGGTAGTCTAGAAGATACAGAAAGAGTTGTTACGAAGTTAAACTGAGGAGGTTGGAGAGCAAATTCAGAGTCTTATTACTAGTATGTTCTCACTGTGTTCTGTACTTAGGTTGTGATAATGTTTCTTTCTGTCACTTAAAAAATACAATGGTATGATTAAAAGGAGCTTTGTAAGCCTCAAAATGACACAAAGGAAAAAAAATCTATAATCAAAAAGTCAAAAGAAGCAAAAAATATAAATATGTTGCTAGATCAAATCAATTACAAAAGAAAACACCAAGAGGAGGAGAAATATAAGTGGAAATTCAAAAAGATTTGGAAAGAACTCATTAAGTAACTGTCATGAGACCTATTGATAATCAAAGTAAAAGTAAACTGATTGGAATCACCAATTCATCAAAGAATGAATTGAACGGTTAAAAAAAAGAAAAGTATCTTCCACTTACATAAAAATTAATTCATTGTGTATTATGAGACTGAAAAAAAAAGAGATGGAACACATTATAAAATGTAAATAGAATCCACAAGGAACAGAAGTAGCCTTACTTAAGAAGAAATAAAATTTAACAAAACTAACTAAATAAATAAAGATAAAAGGGTCTATTATACCAAATGAAAATAATTCTAGGGCTGGAGAGATGGCTTAGAGGTTAAGAGCACTGACTGCTCTTCCAAAGGTCCTGAGTTCAAAGCCCAACAACCACATGGTGGCTCACAAGCATCTGTAATGAGTTCTGATGCCCTCTTCTGGTCTATCTGAAGCCAGCTACAGTGTACTTATATATAATAAATAAATAAATCTAAAAAAAGAAAAGAAAAAAAGAAAATAATTCTAAATGTATTTGCACCTCAAAGGTCAACACCCAAACACATAAAGCAAAAACTAGTAAAGTTTAAGAGAGAGGAACTTTAGTAAAGTAATAAGAGGAGACTTTAACATCCTAACTTTAATATAATATATTTATCTTTATTTATATATGTTTCATTATATATAACATAATACATGAAATTATATTTTGCACAAATACAATATGATATTTAATAAATTTATTGATTCACTAACTATGTATAAATTAATATATAAATTATAGCAGGGCAGTGGTGGCACATGCCTTTAATTCTAGTACTTGGGAGGCAGAGGCAGGCAGATTTCTGAGTTTGAGGCCAGCCTGGCCTACAGAATGAGTTCCAGGACAGCCATGGTTATACAAAGCAACCCTGTCTCGAAGAAACAAAAAAACAAAAGAAAAATTAAAAAATATATATTATATACATAAATTAGTAAGTTTATATATTTATGTGTATGTGTTATATACATAAATTAATAAGTTTATATATTTATATTTAACACTATTTTTATTAATATAAATAATGTATATAACAATATATAAATATAAATATAATAAAAAGAAATCTAAAATATTTCTATACAATATTTTCATATATCATATAGATCCTACATATCCTATATCATATATTATACAGATTTACTTTATATGTAATTACAAATATAATTTTATAATTATATATAATACATTTAATATATAATATAAAAATATAAATAAGTATAATAAAGATTAAAAGTTAAAATATATTTAATTATGTATGATTATGCTATATTTAACATAATAAAAATGATATCATAATATCAGGAAGAAAATATAGTAAATTTGTACTTTGTGTTAAGTAAACCTAACAGATATCTGCAGACAGTCTACCATTCCAAATTCAGAATCTACGTTCTCCTCATCTACACGCAGGATATTTTATAGAGTAACTGTATGATGGCATAGTCACAACATAAACTTCAACTAGTTAAAAAGTTAAAATCATATTGAGCAGATTTTGTAACTATGACTTAAATAAAACTAGCAGAAAAATAACAACAAAACAAATATAACATAAAACATTGGAAACTGCATTAATGTATGAAAACTGAAAAACTTACTCCTCAATACTCAATTATCAGGAATATTTTAAAATGTATGGAATCAAATAATGACAGAAACACAGAATGACAAAACCTATGGCCCAAGAAAATGTACTAAAGGGGACTTTGATGCAATCTACGTCTTCATGGAAAAAAATAGAAAACTATCAACAAATATTCTAAAATTACATTTCAAGGAATTAAAAATATAGTAAAAGTTGAAGATGGAAAAATAATATATAATGTATAATGATAAATAATAAGGCATGAGTAAATGGAACAGAATATAAAAATGCAAAAAAAAAACCCCACAAAATAAGGAAGTTGACTTTTTTAGATAGATGAAAGAGCAAGCTCCTCACTATACTAAGAAAAAGAGATATACAATTCAAATGCATAGACCCAAATTCAAAAAGTTTACATCATACTACGACTGAATTATAAATACATAGAACCTTGATTGGACAAACAGTGAAAAGTAAGATTGGAACAGCATCAAAAGGCCTCTCAATCCAAGGAAAACAGGAGCTGGGGCCTTCAAGCTTCAATGTAAGACACATGTAAAGGAGAACTGGGAGCTAAGGTCATGCTTCAATTGGTAATCTACCTGCTCCAAACATGAGGATCTAAGTTGCTTGAATCCACAGAATTCTTGGTAAAAGTCAGGGTTGGTAGCACCTGTGGGTAACCTCAGCTTTGAGGAAGTCAGAGACAGATCCCATACCAGAACTGTACTGGCTATCAAAGTTACCTGAATCAGGAGACAAAGGCTGAAGGAGAGACCCTGTCTCAAAAAATAAAGGTATGAAACTACCAAGAGCAAAAATCAATGCTTTTTCCACTTCTCAGGAACATATATGCAAACATAACACACACATAAAGCGTACTTGTAATACAATACTCACACACAACTAACTACCTATGTTTGAAAATGTAAGGTCAACCTTTTCTTATAAATCCAAATATTTTGACAGGAAGAAATAAAAAAAAAAAAAACTTTGTTCTGATAACCAAAATGGAAAAGGACATATAGCAAGAAACAAATTACGGGACAATATTGATGAACATAGATGCAAAAATTCTTAATAAAATGCTAGAAAATCAGGTTAGATAGTGGTGACACATACCTTTAATCCCAGCAATCAGGAGGCAGAGGCAGGAGGATCTCTTTCAATTGAAAAGGCAGCCTGGCCTATAGAGCAAGTTCTAGTATAGCCAGGGCTATAGAAATAAACCTTGTCGTCAAACTGGACACTATTGGCCACTGAGGAAACAACCCAAATGTCCCTCAATAGAGGAATGGATACAGAAAATGTGGCATATTTACACAATGGAGTACTATTCAGCTATTAAAAACAATTTATGAAATTCTTAGGGAATTGGATGGACCTGGAGAATATCATCCTGAGTGAGGTAACCCAATCACAAAAGAACAAACACGGTATGCACTCTCTGATAAATGGTTATTAGACCAGAAGTTCAGAATACAGGAAGAACAACCCACAAACCACAAGAAACTCAAGAAGAAGGAAGACCAAAGTGTGGTCATTTAATTCCTTCTTAAAAGGGGGAACAAAATACCCATGGAAGGAGTTGCAGAGGCTAACTATGGAGCAGAGACTGAAGGAAGGACAAGCCAGCCTAATATAGCTATCTCCTGAGAGGCTCTGACAGTACCTGACTAATACAGATGTAGAGGCTCTCAGCTATCCATTGAACTGAGTACAGGGACCCCAATGATGGAGTTAGAGAAAGGACCAATGGAGCTGAGGGGTTTGCAGTCCCTTAGGAGGAACAACAATATAAACTAACTAGTACCCTCAGAGCTCCCAGGGACTCAACCACCAACCAAGGACTATACATGGTGGGACTGATTGTTCTGGCAGCATGTGTGTAGTAGAGGATTGCAAAGTTGATCATCAATAGGAGGAAAGGCCCTTGGCCCCGTGAAGACTCTGTACCCCAGTGTAGGGGAATGCCAGGGCCAGTAAGTGGGAGAGGGTAGTGTGGCAAGCATGGGGAGGGGGAAGGCAACAGGGGTTTGTTTTTGTTGTTTTTGTTTCTTTGTTTTTTTGGAGGGGAAACTGGGAAAGGAGAAATTTACATGTAAATAAAGAAAATATCTAATAAAAAAAGAAAGAGTAAGAAAGTGAACATGGGAGAGTTTGGAGGAAGGAAGAAAGGTGAACGTGATATAATATAATTATAATGTCAACATATAAATAAAATGATTAAAAATAATTCTGAAAAAGGTAAAACAAACACCAACAATAACATAGAAAAGAAACAGGCTAGTCCAATGATTCAATTTGTGAAGGCACCAGGCACTGGAATCACAGGACATCTGACCTCTACACATGCACAAAAATTTAAATTAGTGTAGAAAAATAATGTCCTTCAAATCTGTAGGACACAATAGTGTGATCTTAAAACCAGACACATAGGATAATGGACACAATAGACAGCCTACAAGGAAACATACACCTTCATTCAACTGAATTTTGTTAAAGTTGATAAGAATATAATGAAAGGGCAGTATTTTAAGTAAATTGTAATGGGACATTTGGATGTTCATAGTCAAAAGAGTAAAAGTAGATCCCTTTCTTTAAGCATTTACAAAAATCAAACCAGATGGGGTCTTAGCAATGAGATGAGTAAGTGGACATGAATCAAGAAGCTACTTGCAATTGATACCCACTAGCAATAGGAAAATCAGGTTTCCCAGTGTGTGTCAATAGGTATATTAACTACACTCAAGGGCAGGCCCCATGCCCAAGAGTAGTAGGCCAGCAAAAAATGAACTCCCTGTTTAGTTTTGACATATTGGTCTTTAGGTTGTTTTGATTTTCATTTTTGGTCATTTATTTATTATTTATCTATTTTTGAAAAACAGAGAAACAGAGGGGCATAGGGCATGAGAGGTAAGAGAGAAGGGGTGTGTGTGTGAGAGAGAGAGAAAGGGAGCGAGAGAGAGAGGGAGCGAGAGAGAGAGAGAGGGAGTGAGAGAGAGAAAGAAGAGAGAGAGAGGGAGTGAGAGAGAGAGGGAGCGAGAGAGAGAGAGGGAGAGAGAGAGAAGAGAGAGGGAGCGAGAGAGAGAGAGGGAGAGAGAGAGAGAAGAGAGAGAGAGAGGAGAGAGGGAACGAGAGAGAAAGAGAGAGAGGGAGCGAGAGAGAGAGAGGGAGAGAGAGAGAGAAGAGAGAGGGAGCGAGAGAGAGAGAGAGGGAGAGAGAGAGAAGAGAGAGAGAGAGAGAGAAAGAGAGAAAGGGAGCGAGAGCACATATAAAGTTGGGAGGGTGGGTAGGGAAGATCTAGCAGGTGTTAGTTGGAAAGGGGAAAACACAATCAAAATACATTGTATGACAATGTTATAAAATCAAAACAACTCTAAATGGATTAAAGGTGTAAATGTTAGACTTAATCCTGTGAAACCACTAAGAGAAGACTGTGTGTTGCATAGATTTGTTCAACTTGACACAAAGTAGTGTTATCTGTAAAGAGGGAACTTTAATTTAGAGATTACCTCCATTGGATTGTACAGAGACATGTCTGTTGGGCATTTTCTAGATTAAATATTGATGGAGAAGGGTTAGACAAATGTTGGTGGTACTACCCCTGGGCATGTGGTCCTGAGTAGAAGATGAAAACAGCATAAGCATGGGGAGAGTAGACCTTCGTGGTCTCTGCTTCAGTTCCTGTCTTCAGGCCTATGCTCACTTCCCTCAGTGATAGACGATGAGATGGAGCTGGAATCTGAAACACATCCTTTCTTCCTTAAGTTCCATTTGGCTATGGTATTTATCACAGTAATAAAAAATAAACTGGGACAGTGACAGTACTTCATGATTCTGGTATGAGGAAGGATTTTGTTTTAATGGAAATGGGAGTTTATTTATTGAGATGGAGTATCACAAGCTCAGGCTAGGCTCAACCTCCTTGTATAGCTAAATTGGGCCTTGAAATCCAAATCTTCTAGCCACTGTCTTCCAATTTCTGGGATTATAGGCATATGTTACCACATCCAGCTCTACAAGAATATCTTAACAATACTTCAAAAATACAGAAAGTAATAGTTAAAATGGGTCAACACCATTACATCAAACCAAAAGATTTCTGCACAGCACAGGGCTAGTTCTAGAAGCTGAAGAAGGGTCCTCCACATTGAAAGAAAAATATTTTCAAATTCCATATTTGATAGTAGATTAATATTCAAAATAGGGATTAATATCTGGAATATACCTGAATCTTCAATACCTGAACAGAAAATATAACTTGATTAAAAATAAGCAATAGATATCTCTTTGAAAGAAATCTTACAAATTTCCATCTATAAAAATGCTCAACATAAGTTATTATTAGGAAACTATTATATACAATTGATAAATGCAACCTCATGAAACTTTAAGGCAAAGAACACCATCAATAGGACATAAAGGCAGCCTACAGATCTGGAAAAGATCTTCACTAACCCTACACTTGGCAACAGGCTAATATCCAAAATATATAAAGAGCCCATGAAATTAGACAACAACAACACAAATAACCCAATTAAAAATGTGGTACAGTGTGTACATATATACATATGATAACATATAAATAGAGGCTATGAATTTGAAAGAGAGCAAGGAGGGATATGGAGGGCAGTTCGGAGAGAGGAGATGTGAGAAATTTTGTAATTGTATTATAATATCAAAAGTTAAAAAATTAAAAGAAAAATTCTTACAAAATTTCTATACAACCAAACAATTCTACTTATGTGTACTTAACAGAGAGAAATAAAACTTATTTTCACAAAAAAATCTACACAAATACAGCTACTCTATTAATAATCCAAAATGGGACTAGGCAGTGGTGGTGCACACCTTTAGTTCCAGCACTTGGGAGACAGAGGCAGGTGGATTTCTGAGTTCGAGGTCAACCTCGAACAAGGTGAGTTCCAGAACAGCGAGGGCTACACAGAGAAACCCTGTCTTGAAAAACCAAAAAAAAAAAAAAAAAAAAAAAAAAAAAAAAAAAAAAAAAAGAGAGAATCCTGTGTATTGTAGTAATTTAATGAATAAGCAGACAGCTACATCCACACAACAGAATGTGGCTCATTGATATAATGGTGAAGTATTGATTCAGTCAGCAGCAACATAGATGTTATTCAAAGGCATTATCTTAAGAAATCAAAGAGGACTAGGAAGGGCTTTAGACTGACCAAGGCTTTTGTACCTGGTGTTGAGTAGCTACATTGAACTACACAATTTACAATTTACAGACATGTACAGTAGACATTTTTGTACCTTAGCTTAAAGTTAGTAACGGATATGTATGAATAGCTTACTTCATTTGCTCATAACTCAAGACAAAACACTTAGAAACAAGCTATTTAATGTATCAATTTCCTTAGCCAAGAGATCTAAGAAACTATTTGTATAGCCATCTCCATAAGATTAATGAGAGAATGTTTGTGAAATGTTTTGAGTGCATTAAAGGGAAGCTGCTATGTGAATATAAAGCATTCTTATTACTCAGGCAGTTATTTTTTGCTTTTGCTATGAAGTTTATGATCGTCTTCATTTTTCACTTTACTTTTAATGAATTGTAACAATAAAATGTGGTAGCCAAGTTATAAAATGAAACCATGTGCTAATGAGGCTAAAAAATTTGTAATTAGAATTTGAAATACCAGTCTGTCGAAAGATAATTATTCTAATGATTGTTTCTGTATGTACACAAGCTACAATCTTAGGAAGTCCATGTAGCTTACTTTGCAGTTTTTCTGCAGAGCACACTTCAAGACTTCATGTCCTCTGAGATGTTCTTGGCTTAGTTATAAGTCTCAGCTAGGAGGGAGAAATTCATGCTGATCCTAAAAGAATACACTTCTTTCAAAAAGGATATTGAAGGTGTCAGCAGCTAACTATAGACAATGGCCTTCTTAGAAGACATTTTATCTCTCTGTGAACATTAACTTAAAGGTAGAATTTCAATTTTGAACCCAATCAAAAATTTAATTTTTTTCCTTTACCAAATAAAAAATAAGTGATAAGAATATTGCCATTGTCAAAAACTGCCACTGCTTACTTTATGGCAGAGTGTAACATTTTCCTGGTCTTTGAAGTCATAGATAATCAAGCTCAATATAACCCAGACTGTGAATTTCTCTGTCTATCTATCTCTCTATCCATTGATGTGACTTCCTCAGGACCTTTTACTCTGTTCACATCAAGTTCATTCTTCTTTCTATATTATTATGCAAATGTGTCCTCCTATGCCTCTGATTCAGCACAAAGTGGGACAAAACTGGAAAGCATCCAGAGAGTTTTCATGAGCCTTTCCTGCATGGGAGACACTCAGTGGTAACTCTGGACTCAGCCGCCAATGGTAGGCATTTTCTAGTGCGAGATCAAAATTAAAAGAAAATTCATTTGAATTTCTTTAAAACTCAGATCATTTAGACTATATTTCTTAAGTGAAACTCTATTCATTTTCTCAGAACAAACCAGTCTCCACAACTCCAAAAGAATATTTTCAAAAACATAAGATACAATAGTTCTTTTATTTTTGAATGGTATGTGTGTCGTGCTCCAACATATTATTATTTAATCAGTAGGGGCTGGCTCTCCATAGTCACTTTTTTTGTTTGTTTTTCGAGACAGGGTTTCTCTGTGTAGCCCTGGCTGTCCTGGAACTCACTCTGTAGACCAGGCTGGCCTCGAACTCAGAAATCCACCTGCCTCTGCCTCCCAAATGCTGGGATTAAAGGCATGTGCCACCACTGCCCAGCTCTCTAGTCACTTAAACTACCGACAACTAACCTCCTGGATATAATGCTGGACTTAAAAGAGAACCATAGAAGAGTACATTGTTTTTTTTGTTTTGTTTTGTTTTTTGTTTTTGTTTTTGTTTTTTGGTATTTCTCAATGGCATATTTCTGAGAATTTTCTAATTCACGTGATCCAGTTATCTTGCCTTTTTCAAATGTTGAGATGAATAAAACCATCATATTCTGTGGCTGAGAGATGGCTCACGCAGTTCAAAGCGTGTATGCTGCTCTTGAAGAGGATCAGAGTTTGGTTCCTACCATTCAAGTTTAGTGGCTCAAAAGTACCTGTACTCCAGCTCCAGTAGACCAGACATCCTCTCTGCGACTCCACAACAGGACGAAGTTAAGAAAGTCAACTTGTCTAGTTCTTTATTGTGCTATGCTATGTGGGATCGATATTGTTTATAAGAACTTATCTAAGTTCGTTCAATGAAACTTGGTGCTGGGAAATCTGTGTCTGTCAGTCTCAAAGTTAATCCTCTTCTGGGTACTCCATAAAAATAGACAGAGGCATGGCATTGGAGAAGAAAAGATGTAGAGGAATGTGGGACTTTTCAACTGCTATGTACCAGCACATTGGGGGCTTTCACTTCCATACTAAGAGAAATCCACCAGTTTTATACTGGAAGGCATTGAAAGTTTTAAGAGAAGACAGCCACTGGTGATCCCAACATGAGAACTTTATTCTATGATTTGTAAACTTAGAAATTAAAGAAAGAAATGTAATAAAAAAAGTTATAGAAAATTAAGACACCTGAGGGGATGAAGAGATGTTTGAGTGGGTAACTTGTCTGCCGTACAACTATGCAGACTTCTGTTTGAGTATCTAGACTCGCAAGTCTTGCCTGCATGTGTAGCCCCAGAACTGGTGCCAGAGATTGGCACAATTCTGGAGGCTACTGGCCGGTGAGTATAATCAAAGGCATGAGCTCCAGATACACTGACAGACCTTGCCTCAGAAATATGACAAAGGGTGAGAGAAAGATGCCTGATGTCAACTGCTGGCCTCCTCATGCACAGGCATAAAGGATCATATCTTCAAACACATATGCACACGCACACACACATGTATTCACCATACATGAACACAAACATACATGTGAATGCTCATGCACTTAACACACATGTATACACACACATTTATGCACATACACATACACAAGCAGATGGAAGGATATAGGGCAGAAATCAGATACTAGGTAGAGGAATACGAATAGAGGAAAAAGAAGTGTCTGAGGTTTTTTTTTTGGTTTGTTGATACTGAGAAAGTGAGCTCAATGTAAATCAAAATGAAATTCGCTATTGGATAATAATCAGCATGTATAATAGACTCTGTGGTGGTAGAATATGTCTTGATTGATACCAAAAAGAATTAGTGCAAAGGTCACAAAGTAAATTTATGAAAAAAATTTTAAAATGAGTTATTTTGCTAAACCTTCAATGTTTCTACCATGGAGAAAGAGAAACATCTTAAACATCTTAAACCTTAGTGACAGAGTGACAAAAGGGCTACTAATGCTGAGGAGATCATGAAGAATCCTGGGTGCTGAGTTTTTGTTATATCTTAATATAGAAAACAACTTGGGAGATTCTACCAAGCATCATATTGCCATTAGGGGAGATTAGCTATAAGGTTTAGAATATTTCTGAGACATGTGCACACAGCTGGTTACAGAAAACTATACACACTTAGGTGTAAAGAGCCTTATCCTTCACACATTCAGATCCTGAAAAAAGAAATGCAGTAGATGTAAATTTGTAATTAGGTGGCATTTCACAAAGAGTTTCAAGGCTTAACAACTTGACAATTTAATAGTTTATCAAAAGAAAAAGGAATAAACTTTAGAAACTGGCCAATGTCATACAAGAAAGTCATAAGCATTTATCCAAGGAAATCTAGTATGTTTCTCTATAATGATAGGGACATGGAGCCCCATTTTTGTTCCCATTCTCTGAAACCTTTTGCTCTTTGGCACAGTGTTACATTAGTTAAATATAGACTGGGGAAATGGCTCTGTACTGATGCAGGGGGATGGCTAGCAAACAATCATGGAGAATTAACACTATAGTCCTTCTGTGGCTGTAGTACTTACTCGAGCAATGATCAGACTGGAAGAATGTCCTCATGACATCCTAGTGGCTGGAGGCAATAAGCACATACAAAGCCGCATTCTGTTCCAGAAGACACTGATGGTTTTATGCTATCCTATCCCCTGGCTTCATGAATGGCCTCACAGTGAAAACAGCCAGGGGCAATGTATACACTGTCTAAATTCAACCCATATAAAACCACAAAACAGCATTGTTATACCCATGTCTAAAGGTATGCTATGTAAGATGATATCATAAAGGAAGACAGAAGAAACATCTACAAGGAGGCAAAGTTTGCCCATTTTACCAGAATTAAGTAACTATTAATTTGAAATAGATGACAAGTGATGATGTCAGTTATAATCAGTAAACCAGCCATTAATAACTAATAGAAATAAAAAACAAACCAGCAGAGATGCTAAACTGTTATCAAAAACATGTATCATGCTAATCAAAAGCACAGAAAAAGCAAAACACTGAAGATACAAAAAGAGTGTTATGAGTTGGCATCTTGACATTTCGGCCTAGAAAATGTCTCCAGCAAAGTGAAAAAGTTGTTCTCCTGGCAGCTAAAGGCAGTAAGGACCTTAGTGTGTCTTCAGGAAAACTCAAGTCCTAAGACAAGTATCATTAAAGATTATGCAAAATGTGATTGATTCTTAGAAAGCCAAATCAGTACTGACTGAACAATGAATCTGGAGGGAGTGATGGCTTTCTTAAACTTATGTGCTCATTACACATATCCCATAAACAGTTTACCATGTAGTTCTCAAAATACCTGCATCAGAGTATTCCCTTCAAGAAGTAGACATAAGTAAAGCAACACCAACCAAAATATTTCTCCCAGTACTCTCTTCCTGCTCAGGACCAAGCAAGAACAGTGGTAGGTTCTTTGGCAGATCACAACATGCAGAGACCAGCAATTATGGCCTTTCAAGTGGGCGAGTGATGGTGGAGCTTAAGAACAATTGACTTGTGACAAGTATAAAGAATACACAGCACATCTTTCCCTGTGTTTGACAAAATGATAAAAAACAAAATGTCTGTTGGCTTCTTGTATTAAGCATACACTGGCTTGCTCCTATGGGTATCATAATACACCAGTATTTTAAACTATGAATTATTTTACCGAAAGTGATATTTATTACCAGCAGTGATTCATAGAAACTGAAGCTTTACCGCATCACTGATACTTACAGAGGAAGATGGTTGCAAGGATGATTTGAATTTCTGATACTCCTGCTTCACTTCCCAGTGCTTCCATTAAAGGAGCGTGCCACTGTGTTCTGAATTATGTAATGGGGATCAAACCCAAGACTTCATTCTACTAACTAAGCTACCTCTGCAGTGCTATAGGAACTTGACATCCAAATGTTCAAATTTTAACACACCCTTTGTAAATCTCGAATTAACGCTCTCATAGTCATCTGAGCAAAAACCCAAGGTTCATTCTGAACTCTTTTATTCCACATTTAATCATTAACAAGGGCCACAGATTCCACCTCCCAGCATCTTTTATATGTATCTTTCCCATCTTCCTAGTTCCTGTTGCTTTGGTCAGCCATCACTACCTCTTGGAAGGGTACTTGGCCTTAAGGTCATGCATTTTGCCTTAGTGTTAATCCAGCCTCCATGCTGCAGACAGGGTGAACTTGTTGATGGTGTTCTTATTTGAAATGTGAATGGTTTTCTGAGACTCAAACAGTACAAATTTCAAACCTTTAAAAACAGTATTGAAGAACCTCTGAATCTAGATCATGCTCCCCGCCTCTCAATGTACTACATTACTTCTTCAGTTCTCAGTGTTACACTTTCATGCCTGTAAAGTGTCCTTTTAACCTCCATAGCCCCTGCCATGCCTTCTATGTGCAACCTGGCAGATCTGTAAATAGTAGAGTCTGCTTATTCAAGTCATGCTTAAATATAGACTGGGGAAATGGCTCTGTACTGATGCAGGGGGATGGCTAGCAAACAATCAAGGAGACTGTAGCACACCTCATATCTGTATCTATGATTTTCTAAAGGCATCAGCAATTTATTTGTTTCCATCTAACAGGAAGGAATACTGTCTTAAAAGGAATATCATATTCACAACCTGTACTGGCTGGTTTTGTGTATCAACTTGACACAGGCTGGAGTTATCACAGAGAAGGGAGCTTCAGTTGGGGAAGTGCTTCCATGAGATCCAGCTGTGGGGCACTTTCTCAATTAGTGATCAAGGGGGTAGGGCCCCTTGTGGGTGGTGCCATCCCTGGGCTGGCAGTCTTGGGTTCTATAAGAGAGCAGGCTGAGCAAGCCAGGAGAAGCAAGCCAGTAAGAAATATCTCTCCATGGTCTCTGCGTCAGCTCCTGCTTCCTGACCTGCTTGAGTTCCAGTCCTGACTTCCTCTGGTGATCAACAGTAAAGTGAGAGTAAGCTAAATAAACCCTTTCCTCCACAACTTGATTCTTGGTCATGATGTTTGTGCAGGAATAGAAACCCTGACTAAGATACAACCCAAAATCATACATGTAGCAAGGCAGCGCACAGTAGAAAGCTTGAATAAATATTTGTTGCAGGAGTAATGCACTTTTCTATACTTCTACAATTTACACTAGGTTCCTCTTCCCAATTAGTAATCACAGACTGAAGGATCTTTTGTGGTATCCAGGTTATATAGTCATAGCTTCTTACATCATAGCCACCTTAACTCCCAGAACAAAGAAGTCACTGGTAGGATTTTATATTAAAGCTTCTAAAAGGCAGATATACATTTAACATGAATCATTGTCATTTAAATCATAATTCTCTAGTGTATATTATGCACAAACTGATAAGTAATTTATATACTTATACTCTTTTATTCTCTCTTGAATTTGCCACTATACTTTTGTCACAGAAAGGGTGCTGTTCATATTCCTACAAGACTCATTCTCCTATTAGTTAGCATGTTCTATTCTGTCAACCCAAAGTGACATCTATATGCTTCTGTATGCAGTCACTTGGACATGAGTATACACTTAGATGCTCACATGCACACAGATATAACATACACATATAACCTATATCCGATCATATTTTACCTCATATCACTCCTAAAGTAGTAGATTTAGAAACTGAATATTTCAGACTATTTGTTTAAAATCCAGTAAAAATATAGAGATTAAACACTGAACAGATCAAATATTCTTGATTCGTTCTACTAAATTGAAGTAATTCAGTCTTAACACTCTGATTTCTTCAATGCCTCTCAATACTTATTCTGCGAAGCATTATATATATCTACACACACACAAACACACACACACACACACCCCGTCATATAGTATGCCACTGTTATCTCTCTGGAAAATAAAACCCACATTGCCTAACTCTGTGCCCCTATGAGGCTGGTCAGCACAGTGATAACTTTTTCTTCTCTGACTGTGTAATGTTGTTTGAGTGGATGTGATTATAGGTTGTTGTTTTCTTCAGTTTTTAAGATTTATTTCAAAACCATTTTTTTTTAATATCACATAAAAATAAACCTCTGGCTTAACATCAGTCAGGGAACTACATTGAGTCTGCAACTTGTATATGCCCACTTTTGTCTCCGTGTTCCTGTTTTGCTTTATTAATTTTTCTCTTGAAAGCTTCCTTTCCAATGAAGTGAGGTGACATGCAAGGTATCAATGTGTCTGTACAGGCTAGAGAGATGGCCCAGCAGTTAATAGAACTGAGTGCTCTTGTAGAGGACAGGGGTTCAATGCCAGCATGTACACGGCCTGTAATTCCTGTTCCAAGGGATCGGATGCCCTTTTCTGACCTCCTCCATAGGGCTCAGGCATACACATGATGAACAGACATACATGCGAGGCAAAACATTCATACAATAAAAGTAAATAAGGATATAAAACTTTAAAAAAGAAATGCTTCTCTGCACTTTGATGTACACAGACATGACGTTTTTCCTGTCCTTAAAAAAATTCCTTTGAACTTTATTGTCCTAAAAAGAAGACCATAGACTATATGTAAAAATAATTTGATTAGACTGACACCGATTTTGAAAAGGAGATTTATTTCTTATCATTGAAAAATACACAAAAGGCCAACATTTTCTGGGTCGCTGGTTTTCTGTGGTACAGTTGGTATTGTAAGAAAGGAAGAAACGCATCTGGTATGTATAGCAGTTTACATTCTAAGGCATTTAGGCTCAGAGCAATAGCTCCATATATTGAGGTGCACTTACTAGAGTTTAAATACACTGAGGCAAAACAGACAGGTGGAGGATTTGAAACCAGACAGTCGAACTGTTTTCATGCAAGTCAATCTTAGGACTTATATGCCCTCTCCTCATCTTTCATTCCCCCCACCCCAAACCAACTGTGCATTTTGAGTTGTTCACAGAACACCGGCAGATTATCTACTCCTCAAGAGTTTGCTTACAACACCACCATCAGTGGGGGCACACCAAACACAATGGTATCATGGATAGGTGCTGGCTCTCACCAAAATGGGGCTCTGGTAGGAAAAACACTGATTTGCAAAGGCACAGTGGAGACAGGTTTAATGTATTAAATATAACATAAATCATTCACAATAACAAGTTTAGTGTTTCCGGGGAACTTTTGTTAATACAACACAGTTGGTCACACAAAATACAAATGCTTCTGTTGATTTGTCTTGGCAACTCAGATGCATCAACAGTGCTAACAGTTTAACAGCTTTGTTCTCATCTGACAGAAAATAATGGCAGTTCTGCAAGGCAAATGTTAAACCTGACCGTATGTATTTATTAGTTCCACAGTGTTTTGACAGATTAGAGGGGATGGAATCAGAGGATGCTGACACGCTCACTGAGGGCTTTCATCTCTCTCTCTTCAGCCTCAGGACTGTCGCTGTGGCTAGCACTCAGACTGATCAGGTGTGCAGGGTACTGCAGCCCCTGCTCGCCTGCATACTGTTCCCACCTGGAGTCATCACTTTCATGGGTAATATAACGCTCTCCAATTCTGCATTCCAGCTCTCGTAAATCTAACCAGGTCTGATAGTCCTGAAGAAGAAATGCCAAAATATCATCCTAGAGATCATTGCAACTTGACGTGCTTTTCCTCTGTTGGTAGTTGTTCTACTCTGTGCAGTGACCTGTCCTTTCTGTTCTCTCAATGCTGAATCGCCATGCATTCACAGGCAGCATCAGCACCAAGGTCATCTTATTTGCTTAGCCTTAGACCATGCATGCTGCTTGGAGGATGCCATGGCTCCTAGTGTGGATAATTAATGCTTGCAGTCAAGCAATTAGGAATGTTGACATTGATTTGCAGTTTAATGGCTATAAGTTATCCTTCATTATTTCAGAATATCATTTTCTAAACTTTAACACTCAATGTGAAAACAGCAAATATTTAAGAGAGAATGCAGTACACACTCATAGACTTTACATTGGCCATGTATTTATATCCATACATAATATACTGAGACTTGAAATATAGCTTCTAAATGAGACCAGTAAATGGGCAGATGGGCATCTATTGAGACAACTATCAGGATTAAGCATACAGACGCTTTCCAAATCTGGTCTTTTGAGTTCTACTATGACCCTTGGTGTGTGTATATGTCTGTGTGTGTGTGTGTGTGTGTGTGTGTGTGTATATGTGTGTGTGTATGTGTGTGTGTATGGCAGGGGGAGCTCTGTGCATATGTTCTGTGTACATGTGTACCTTCATCAAATCTTCCTGATAGAAAGAGGGACATTTAGAAATACTACACTGTTATTAAATCCCAAGAAATCACATGCATTTTGGATAAAATAATGTTAGGGTAATTACACTTGTATAAACATGACAAAAGATTTTTACAGCTAATATAAAAATCTTATAATTGAAAACACCCACAAAAAATAAACCACAGATGACTTTTACCTGTAGCCAAGGGTGACTCAAGGTTTTATCCACACTGTAGCGTTTTCTCATTTTCACTTGTAGCAAGTTATTGATAAGATCAGTGGCTGAAAATGAATCATTATTAAAAATAGTTACTAATTATGTAATGAATATGTAATTTACATAGTCTTAATAATATCTGCTATTATAGAGATATAAGAGCAATATAGTGGTAATAGTAAAACCTGAAAGTAATTACTTGAGAATTCAAAATCAAGTTGGAACTCGGGAGGGAAGGGCGAGTATTTGAATTTATTGCACAATGTGAATTTTAACTTGTGTACTCTGTAATATGTTTTTTAAATTTTAATATATGTATTTTTATCGTGTCTTAAATATAGGACTAGTATTGAAGAAAGAGCATTGCTAATTTTGTTATAAAATACAGTCAGTATTTGAATACATGTGAAAGGAATTTCAGATTTCAATTAGTTGGATGTGGTAGGTCAAGAGGCCAAGGCTGAAGGACTGTTACAAGCTCAAGGAGTGTTTGAACTATAATGTGAGTTCCTGTTTTGAAACAAAAATAAGATAAAATAAAATAAAATAGGAAGTGAAATAGTTGGTTGAAGATGTAGATATGTGGACATCATATATCCTAGAAATAAATATAGTAAAACATGAATCACTTTTCAAGATTCTGACCTCAAAACAAACAGTTCCATAGGAATTTGAAATTTTCCTTTTGCTTTTAAAAATGGCAATGAATTAGATTTATACTGGCAATCATTGATTTCCTAGTACGAGCCAAGTACTGCCCTCTGAGGAGTTGGAATCACTGTCCAGTCAATCTCCTGCTCTGCCTACTTGGGGCTCATGTGCACAGACTTCACAAAGAAAAGATCATTATTCTCTCTATCTCCTGTACAAAGCATCCAACGGATACCATGTGATGATGTTCTTAACATTTAACTGTTGCAGAGTTGTCTTTTCAGCTTACACACTACATTTTATTCTTAAATTAAAATCTCCATTTTGAACTCATTTTCATAACTTTTCTCCTTTTTTGGCCCCCTCCAAAGTGAAGTATACAAAGAACACAAGCTCTTACAGTAGAATATGTGACCTCTCTCAACTCTAGCCTGCCCGAGGCCTGGAGTCTGACAGATTTTTCTACTGAAAGCCTTAATATGTAAAAAACAGAGAAGTAACTCCCCAGGTTTCCTCAACCACTAAATTTTAATAGGGAAGTTCTGAAGGTCTCCAGTGTCTGATCCACATCAACTTGCACGGTCTTGAAAATCTAGACTGAAAGAACTGGCCACAGTAACAAACTTGAAACGTTCAGTCCAAACAGGTTCAAACCTTCTACTATTAAGCAAAGGAAATTAAGTTCCATAATCTTTTGGCATCTTGGAGTTTTCCTTCGGTTCTAATATTTACATATTTTCCCATACTGAAGGGCTACATAATCAACACAAACTTTTTGATTAGGGAAATTAAATGCAACAACACACCTTTAAAGGTCCCCTCTGCCTATCAACCCTGCCTTGGTGAGGGTACCTGAGAAAGTAGGGTACTTAGTACAATTTCAGAGTCTAAGCATGCATTTCCTCTGAGCTTTTGAAAGTATAGTTCTCTCTGTGCACAGTGTGTTGGGCATGAGCTTTAAAACATCCATTCATATGATTTACTTGCTGGAGAGTAAAGTGCACCTTCCATTCTGGCTGCTGAGAAGTCACAGTTCAAAAATGGAGGCCAAGGGGTGAAGGGAGAGCTCATGTGCTATGGCAAGCATGCAGCAGCATTACACTTCTCCAAGCACGGCAGGGCATAAATACACGTTATTAATTCACCCGTTCTGCTTTGAATTCTGTAATTAGGAAGGTAGGAGTACAGTAACTCAACAAAAGGTCTGGTTTGTGCCCAAATGGGCCCCAGCGGTGAGGCACACTACCTAATGGATAGAGAAGTCCTGGCAGAGGAGGGACTACAAGTGTCTACAGAGAAATGGAAAATGGAAAGATGGAAAAATTGTTCTGAATGAAGCTTATGATCCCAGGACTGCCTGCCAGTCCTCTTGTGACCTGAATAAGCACAGTGAAGCAATGAGGTACTTCTATGAGAAAGCACTTTAGGCAGAAGGAGAGAAGTGGTGGAAGACATGTGTGGATCAATGTGCCTTTGTGACTCTTAAGAAATAGAATATAAAACAAAACAACAACAATAACAACAACAAAACCCAGAAATGTAAAAAATCTCCAGTCAACATTATAGCCTTTTTGTTTTGTAGAAAAATAAGTTTTCATTTCTGATACCGGGAGCATCCTTTGTTTTTCACTGCCTAGCAAACTCTCAAAACAATTCCACTAATCAAGTGTCATACAATGTCGCCTCAACTGCGTGATCCAAAATGGCTTCCAGTAAATCTATTGTGAGTGTGCATGTGCATATGTAAGCATGTGGAATATCACACCAAGATTGTTGACACAGTTTCTGAGGATTGAACTCGGGCCATAGGCTCATAAAGCAAATCTAAAGGAGATTCTAAAGTTCTCTTCTTCCCCTTTGACATCCCACACCCCTTTTCTCTTTACAGCCCATATCTAACCTAATACAATACTGGGTAATAAGAGTTTATAACTTGGGGGACCAGAGAGATCGCTCCATTTTTAAGAGCACATTCTGTTCTTTTAGGAGACTTGCATTTTGCAGCAAGCATCCATATTGCTCCCAACTGTTTGTAACTCCACTTCCAAGACATCCTACCCCCTCAATTGGCTTTTAAGAGCACCTGTGCACAGATGCAAGCCACATACTCAGGTACACACACATATATACAGAAATTTAAAAACAAATTTAAAACATTTATCATATACATGTATCAATTACTCATTCATTAGTACATTCACTAAATATTATCTAGGTAACTCCTGTGCAGAACTAGTTTGAGAAGCTGGCAATTCAGCTGCAATCACATAGGCACTGGCCCATGTTGCTCAGACTACAGAGTGGCAAAACTTTAACATCCTTCTTAGTTATAGTAAAGGGTTTTCTCTTCTAGATTACCTAGACTGCTCCTATTTATACTTTAGATGTTAAGATAAAGAACTACATTGTTGGACACAGCAGCTTCTCAGTCTCTCTCAGCCTCACATTAAACAGTGGTTCGGTGGTTTAGTAGATCCCAGTCTTTCAGCACAGCCTTCTGCTAATAGTCACTAGACTTTTCTGACAACCTTCTAAATTTTTTATTTTTTATTGGCTAGTTCGATCTACACATGGACATTTCTTCATATGATTTAGGAGTCAAAGGCTTTAAAAAAAAAAAAAAACTCTTGCATCCATGTCTGTTTTAGTTTAACAATAGCCCTATGAAATGTAGTTTCAACTTCTAATTCTAATGGAACAAAGGAAAAGGGGAAGCTACAATTACCCAAAGCCCATAACTTGTTCAAAGTCAGGTAGTTTAGAGGCAATGGTGTTGAGGCTGCAACTCAGGGGACCCAGCTTTCCTGGGCTGTGCTACTATACAATATGGCAAACAGAAGCCATAGTATACTGTAACTATAATATTATTAACTGATAAGGTCAAGATTTAACAATTTTATAATTGTTTTATAATCATGGACTTTAGAAGGCATTAAGCCAGGAATATGGGAGGAAAGTGTGTGCTAGCAGCAGGGAGTTTTAGAAGTACTCAGCCATTGAGCTAGTCAAGGCATATCAAAATTAGCTGGTGCATGCGTTCATGTGTGTGTGTGTGTGTGTGTGTGTGTGTGTATGTGTTTCATTCATGAATCCAGAGAGTTCTTGGGCAGGTGCAACATGCATATGAACCGCTGGTAGCCAAAGCCATTTAACCAATTCACTGGTACAATGGACATTAAATTTTTCATTATGTTTCTATCATACTTTTACATACTGAATTCAGAGCTTCTTGTGTTTCATTGTAACTGCAGCCCACAGTTCAGCCCTCAAAGATTATTCTGAATGCAATATGATTTCCTTCTGTCAGATTTTTACCCTCCCCATGAATAAGCCCATGTGCTATGTGTTAATCCCATCATTAGAAAACTTTTGGGGCAAAGTACAGAACTTTAAACGTAGAACTTTCTGGCTATATCCTAACTCACACTTCTAACTTCCAGGGCTATTGATTATTTCTTGAGCAGATTTTTCCTACTGTAGTGTTCCCATCTAGTCCATACTTCATTATCCCCAACTGGCTATTATAGGTTTATCACCTCACAAAATACATGGCTGTGGTCAAGACATACTTGTCTGTGATGCTACTTTATCAATCTGGCAATTGCATGTAAAATGAAAAGTAGGCATTCTAACACACTACATCCCTGGCAAAGGGATTCTTACAAGCACTGACTCTTAGTCTTCCTCTAAGGACCAAGACTGGTTTTCTAATTTTTTTCAACTATCTATTGAATTATTTATTATGAGAGTCTATCAGAAATAATCTAAAATTTTCAGAGAATGAGTTCTGCATTGAGGCTCTTTTCATGAGACGCAGTCCACTATAGCCTGTCTCACACACATTAGTATCTTTTTCATCTCCATCCTGGGTCACTCAAAAGCACACTAGCCATAAGCCCACACTGGTTAACTCCTTAAGGGGTTCAAAATGTATCTGTGTCTTGTCTGCTATTGAGAGCTCTAAGGATACTTCCATGTCCCCCCCACCCCCGTTCCAGCTCCCAGCAGGCATTGCTGTACATATTTCAAAAAAGGAAAAGGGACCAAGAGTAGGGAAGGGAGTGGCAGGAACAAAATAAACTCTCCTGCCGACAGATCCCAACGGGAACAAAAGAGGCCAAGGTGCTCAAGCTCTATTTGTCAATCTGAAAAAAAAAAAATCAAAATGCTAACGTTCACACATGGAAGAAAACATCTGTCGGTTTGGATACGATTACCTCCATGGTTGTTGCAAGCTCTACCCCTTGACTTGCAAATTTCACTGTTCTTAAAAGCTGAATAATATCCTATTTTATAAGTATATTTAAGTTTTCATTATCCATTCCACAATTGATTAGAATCAAGGGTATTTCAAACTTTTGGCTATAAAGAGTAGATTAGCTTATGAACACAGAAGAGCAAGTATGTCTATAAAAAAATGTTAGCTTCAGGGGTTTTAATCTGAGCCACCCAGCAATTATGTAGATAATTAGGGCCTCCAAGGGAAGGGAGATAGAATAGAACAATGAAGAGATAAAGGAAAAACTAGGAGAATTAAATGGGAGGGGAAATAAAAATTCAGGCTATATAGGAGAGAATATGGGAAAGGACAACTAATACCAGAGGCGTATGAAATCCCATTACTCTAGAGGCTTCCTAAATATATACATATGTAAAATGCATCCAAATGGAGTCACCATATTGTATGGAAGACAATACCACAATGACATCTTATGTCACCAAGGAAAACCTCTTTGTTGAGTTGTTAGCCCAAAGGGTCCCACAGACTCCCCCAAAACATCAACCAAGGCTATTGGTTGCTCTCCACAAAATGATGGTAAATCCTTCTTGCTGAAGACACAATTGAGTTATGCTATCAAACATCAAGAAATTAAGCTGGCGTACGACTAGGCGCTTTATTCCTTCGGTGGAGCATTCGTGCTGTTGGAAGGTACTCTGCATGCTACTGGAGAAGAAGGTTAATCATCAATCTGACTCAGCAACAAACTGAAAACTACAGCAGTAATCTCTCCGCAAGACATGTTGCTGTAATAATGGCACAAATGTTATAGTACTTACCAATAATTTTTAATTGAATTTAAGACCTGTACCATGAGATGCAACCCATGCCTGAAACTACTAATGTGGCTGCAAACCTGAGACTCCATAGGACATAAGCTCTAGGAGAATTCTACTTCTTTTTCTTTTTTTTTTTTTTTCTGTGTAAGGATCATAGTAATAAAATGATTACAAATGACATATTCTGATGCTCAAAGATCAGTGCATCAATTAATCATCATAAAAGAAGGCTTTTATTTTTGAGGTGCAACATAATTAACACAGAGACCCACAACTGGACAATGTGTAAAGAGTGAACGACTTTGGAGTACTTAGAACTAATTGGGATGTCTTTTTAACATCCTTTTGCTCAAGGCTCAAAGATCTACATAAAAGAGAGGCAGAGACTGTAAGAATCATAGATGATGAATTACTCCAAGAAAACAGCATCTTCCCTAGGCAATGACTGATGGACATAGAAGCACACAGTGACTGTGGCAGCTTGACTAGCACCTGCATGTGTTTAAACCAGACAAAATTCCAGCATCAAGAAAGTGTGTGGACACAAACTTTCAGCCTAAACCAAGCAGTTATTTCCAACTGATACCTGCTGGGAAAGAGAAGATCAGTTTTTCCAATGGAGGGTTACTAGTTAGTTATACAACTACACTTCAGGGAGGAATCTATGTTCAGGAGTAGTTGGTCAATAAAAAATAGATTCTATGTTTTTGATTTTGGGGAGGGAGTGGTTTCTGTTTCATTTTGTTTTATTTTTGGCTTATTTGTTTTGGTTTTCAGGTTTGTTTGTTTGTTTTGGTTATTTTGTTGTTGTTGTTACTGTTGAGCAATGTGAGAAAGAACATAAAGTTGGGTGAGTAGGGAAGTAGGAAGGATCCGATAGGAACCAAGAGAAATTATTAGTATAATAAAAATGTAACATATTGAAAAAAATGAAAAGATGCAGAATGCTGATCTAGAAGAAACTGCATAAAGCATGGCTTTGGAATGAGGGTAAGCGGAGGGGAAATGGAAGAAACAGATACAAGAGTAGGTTAGGTTGTGATTTCCTCTAAAAAGCAAAGTGACAGAAAACATGTTGAGGAGGTGGGCAAAGTAGGACATGAGATGGAAGAGTGGTGTGATGGCACCTATGCAGGAAAAGAAAGAGACATGCAGGGCACACAGGGCTCCTTAAGGATCTGGAGTGCCAAGGTAACTTAGAAATCTACAAGAAAAGGAGATATGGATATCCTACACTTCTTTCTACAACACCAGAAAAACAATTATTTCAAATGTCTGTTTTTTTGTGGGACAGGGAATGCTGTTACATAGTACTGGTCTCTATGCTATATGGGATAGCGAGCTGATGCTACCTTGAGTGGCTGGATCTCATCTAGGGTCAAAGCAAAGCAGGATATGAGACCCTCTGACCTCTTCACACTTACCACCCCTTATTCTTTCTATCTTGGCAGACAATAGGCGCAAACTGGATAATACCTACATTTATTTGTAATAAATATGACAGCAATGTTTGCATTGTCATGATTACATTCCAACCATCCCATCCTATTTATCCTTGGATGCAATCCTGATACTATTCTGCCAGTTCTAATCTCTTATTATCCATACGTTCAATCCCATTAACAGTTGGCTGTCATATAGTCTTTAAGCAGCCATATTAGAACAATGTAGGGAGTTTTTTTTTTTTCCAGTTGCTTTTCTTTATGAGAACATTATCAGAAATGCAAATGTTAATTTTACATTTATCATTCATGATCCAAGATTTTGGTTCTTTCAAAAATGTCTGTAGCCATATATCAATGTTTTCCAAAAACGGAAAAGGAAGAAATAGAATTTTTTTTTTTGTTTTTCTAGACAGGGTTTCTCTGTATAGCTCTGGCTGTCCTGGAACTCACTCTGTAGAGTAGGCTGGCCTCGAACTCAGAAATCCACCTGCCTCTACCTCCCAGGTGCTGGGATTAAAGGCGTGTGCCACCACTGCCCAGCTTAGAAATAGAGTTTTTAAATCTGTGTTTTACCTTTTTTACTTTTTTTGTTTTTTGGTTTTGTTTGTTTATTTTAAGTTATTGGCTTGCAAATTTCTGCCCAGTAATTTTTCTCATTATTCTATTAAACAAAAGATTAAAGTATCCGTAAAATTTTACTACACACTCATTTTTCAACAGAATGGGTCCTTTGGGAAGTATTAGGATAGCTAAGGCTCCATGGGGTTCATGGCTTGGTGCACAAGGACATCTGCATAGCTAACACACAGGGCTCACAGTTCACATCTCCCATCAAATCCTATCCCCATCTTTGATCAAGTCCTTAGATCAGTATAGTATGTGGCAGGTTCTTCCTACTCTCTCCATTAGATTTTAGTTTTGTTGAGGTCAGGCAAAGTTTTTCACTAAACTTGATGAGTCTCTAAAACAAAAGATGAATTGGAATTTTGAAGTATGAGAAAACCCTAACTAGCCATTTGGTAGCTTCAATGCATTAACCAGAAATTTAAATAGTCTATTTCTCAGCTCTAAGTTTTAATGCCCATGTTTTATGCACGTAGTCTATGTGTTTTAGTTATAATTTTTTGGATGATGGGGCACCACAAGCTGGGTAGAGTGTAATGGATCATGGGCTTAACACTGATCACTGTCAGGAAATCTGAAGGATACTTGCAATACATAGTATTTAATTTACAGCAGAGAAAGGACTTCCAACACCCCAGTGTTCATCGTTTTCATCCAGACATATCACTTTTTACTTTTATGCTTTCTATCCTCACATCTCTCCATGCCACACTATTCAGGTTGATACTTTCAGAGGGATGCTAATTTGATGGAGCCATCACTAGCCACCCTCTAGGCTTTTCTCTTCAAGGCCGTGGTCCACACTCTTTCAGTTCTTCCTCTCACTGCTGAAGTGCAGTGCTTACTTCTTCTCTCCCTTTGCTTGGCTTCACGCTGATGGGAACTTGTGTGTTTATTTTAAAAATCGTTTTGCAACCCTTCACATTCCAGCTCTCAACCCAGCATGCCGTTGCCCAGCAACACTAACTGGGACGCTCCTCGCAGGGGCTGCAACCAGCGGCTGCCAGCAGCTAACAAGGCCACTGGAAATCATCATCTCACTCGTTCCTGAGTCAATTACCGGAATCCAATGAAGTGTAAGACCTTTAGAGACTTGAGTTGATGGCTTTGCTGCTCTCAGTTCTTTCCTCTGTAGAAAGTATTCCATCAATGGTTACTTTCTGTTTCACATTCAATCGCATTTTTCTTCTGAAGATCGGCAACATGATCTTGGAAACCATGAATTGTTTCAACACAAGCATACAGAGGTTATCACACCCGTGCCTGCCTGACTCCAAATTTAAGGTAGCACCATAAATACATTTCTGACATAGAGTGTTCTCTATTTTCACTCCATGCTAACATTCTTTTAAGAGAGTTATGTTTCTAAAAAATGAGTGCTTAACCCGAAGAAAGGTAAAACTTCTTAGCTGAGGAGTCTCTGGGCAGGTTCTGGGAGTTTTAGAAGTGTTTTGAGCATTTCTATTACACTCAGGGCTTGAACTTGGCTACTAAACATCTTTGTAGACTTTCACGTATATTTCAATAGAAGTTTGAGGATTTAAACAGAGGATTCCGGTTTAGAGGTTTAGGTGGAGGATGATGTTGTGCATCTGTCCATGGATCCCTGGCAGTGCTGGCATTGCTGGCTTTTAGGACAGATTTTGTGTTGCAAAAGGTTGAAGGTACAAGAACATTGAAAGTGTTTAATAGCTAGGTTACTATGGACCATTAAATAAATATATATAAACATTAAGAATCTATTCTGAACCATATCTTGCTCAGTGTTTTAGAATCAAGACTTGGAGGGGGAGGGAGGGGCTTTCAGGCTAATTAACTGTGCAGAAAATGCTGATAGTAATAGTAAATGAGTTGGATTACACAAATAATTCCCCAAATGGCTACAGTCTAGAGCAACGGGTGATTCTGGTAAGAAAACATTTCATTGCCAAATGAAACTAGATCCACTATTTGGATACCTTAATCCTCTATCCACTAACTTTTAATTGAAGAATTGGGAAATGTGGGTTAGAGAAGGGGAAGGAGGGTAGGGGGAAGGACTATGTGAGGAGGGACCAGGAGGAGGGGGGAGTGATCAGGATGTAAAGTGAATAGATAAATAAATTAATGAGAAAAACATATATAAGCATGAGTCAAAAACTTAAAACTCACAGTTACTCATTATGATTCTACTTATTGTCCCCAAATCAAATGTTATGACAAAGTAAATGTGCTGAGATTACAGGAATGTACCACTATTATACTTATTATAACATTATATTTAACAAGAGTAATTGAACCCAAAGGTAGATCTACTCTGAGATTCTGTTTAAAAGTGACATAAGCAAAGAACATTGTTCTTGGGTCAGAATCACCAGGAGGAGAGGGACTGTGGCCCTCATGAAGTCTTATGAGCCTTGATTTGGAAAGGAGGAGATGGTTAGAATCATTCCACCAGTGTGCTGAAATGCAGAGATACTCTAGTCATGGTATTAGGCTTTAACTAAGAGAACTTGGGCCCTTCTAATCCTGCATACTTTCTATGACTAGAAGAACCTAAAAATATTCTGAATAATTGCTCAGTGTCTTGGTATACTCTAGGTCAATATAAGTACTAGTTAAGATACTTTTTATTTTTCTTAAATTATTATTTATGTTTGGAACTATTCTCTGTTGCTATATGAATAAAGGCAAAAATCAAATAATTACCCACACTTGAGCCTTTACTCTGACATCTACAATGGGTGTAGAATCCATATTTCAGCTCAACTATGTTGAGCATAATTTTCAATTTCTATTCAAGATTACACAAATATTTTATTTTTGTGGGGACAAATAAACAGCCAATTATGACAAATTATAATATCAACCATCCTAATAAAAGTTCTGACCATTTTCTCAAATGGCCATATATTAGAAAAAAACTCCTACTAACCACATTGAACTTGCATTCTTGATAAATGAGTCCTTTCTTTTTGGACAGACTTCCCCATCTTACCTCACTGCAGTAGGAACTATTGATGTACATAGAAACATATGAACTCACTCTACTGGTGGACATTTTTTCAATTCATTACATACCATAGACTCAAAATTTTAAATTCCCTTTAAATGAATACAATGAAAGGCTCTTCTAAAAATTAAACATAGTTCCAGAATTTTAAATTGAGGTCATTTAAAATGTTACCCACCCTGCCCCTTCCATAGAGGTTCTGACCTACATAACTCAATTCACTTTATCAACTGTGGCTGCACTCCTGGCACCCAGGCAGCAGTTGGAAGCATTTCTCTGGCTAGTCCCAGCACCTCTCTTGCGTCCTGTTCTGTCTGACAGTGGTGTTAATATGTTGACAAATCAATCTATTCATTAATATTCAGCAGGCTTGTGGGATCTGCATGCCTCATAAACTGTTACCACACAACTTAATCAGTAAGATGGCAATTGTCTTTCTTTTGTTTCTCATGCCATCGGATGTCTGGGTCTTATCTAACCAAAACTTACATTCGTGAGCTTACTATTTTGTTGTTGTTGCTGTTTTGAACAAAATGTTGTGAAAAAAGGACCTAGGCTGGTTCCATTTCATAACAAAGCACTATTTATGAACTGCTTAGCATTCGGGAACACTGTTGGGTTCTGAAAGCATACCATGTGCTGATGGTGCTCAGCTTTTAGTTAGCTTTTCTTTGTATTGATACTGGCTGTATTTTCCAGTTTTGTGGGGAAAACACACTTGCAGCCAATTTTATTTGAACTTCTCAAGTCGAATGGCAAAAACTACTTTAGTTTTGCTTCGTGGTGTCTTACAGCTATTGGATACTTTGAGGTATCACATAATCTGGGAGCTGAGCTCAACTGGGAGGACCCTTCAGAGCCCTTGCCAATAAGCAGTACAAAGAGGCATGAATATAAGGTTGGCACGGTAGGGCTCATCAGTGGGAGAAAACTGTTATCACCAAACCATCCCAATTTGATAATTAACTAATGTTGCGCTGAGGACTTGAAATCAGTGCAAGGGTATTTCCATTTTTCCTCATATTTATATATGTGGCATGTCAAGCCTTTCTCTTTGATCAGAATTTTTAATAATACCAACTAGTCGTGTGCCTCTAGGTCTGCACAGCAACAACACTGCAGGTGGCCTGGGAATAGGTGCTCTTTCAGACTTCACCTGTGAACACAGAAAATGATCTTCTGTCTGCAGGGGTCAGGGTCTCCTTGTGAGACAATTTCCCAGGCTGCCTCTGTGTTGATTACTGCCTTTTCGCCTCCCTAATGGCATATGAGGGAGTATCAAAACTCAGAAGGAAAAAAAAAAAAGTAATCTCTTCCCTGCCCATTACTAACCTTTCTCAAATGTAATGCACATCTCTAATTGAACACATCAATTTGATGATGGCAATGTACTGTTACTTGAACAGATGCTTTCAAATTCCTCACTGCAAGGATGTCCTTATTCATTTAATGAGGCAACTCACACTGAAGCAGACTACATCTCTCTTTATCAGCCTTCAGCCCTCAGAGTCTGGTTATCTATATCACTCTCTCCTTCTAAGAATAACTCTGTCAAAAGCAAAAGCTGGAAAATCAAGTCATACAGATAAAGGCGCCACATAACCTGTGCTATGATTCAGAGCAAGTGAAAGGATATGGGAAAAAGAATTCCACTGAAAATTCTCCTTTGTGTGGACATGGCAGATACAGGGTCATGATGGTGTTCTCATTTATACACTCACTATGACATTCATGGCAGATGTCACAGAGAAGAAAATGGAACCCTAGGCCATGGTGGTGAGTGATATGAAATACTATATATCATTTATTTAAAACTTTGAACAACTTCTAGACCACTTATGGCAGAACTATATTTATACAAAAAAAACCCCAATCTCCCCCCAAAACAACCAAAACTAAAACAAAACAAAAACAAGCAAACAAACAAACAAAAAACAAACTTAGTCCTTATTTCATTTTTCAACCCTTATCTTGGTCCATGAGGCTTTGTTTGCTTATTTTTGTTTCTGATTACTTTAAAAGCTTTCACACACTCCAACAAAAAGATTCAGGTCCATAAGGAAAATTTAAAAATCAAAATAAAACTCCATCTTCTCACTACTTAGAAAACACCTATTTTCTCTATTTTTCTACTGATTTCCTATAAACTTCTAAAGGAAAGCATGGTTACATATTTCTAAAATTTCACTTATTTATTATTTTATGTAAATTAGTATTTTTCTGGCATATATGTATGAGAACTATGTATGTGCCTGGTGCTCAGAGGGCAAAAGAGTACATCAGAATCCCTCAAAGTAAGATGCAGACCTTAGTGAGATACCACATGAGTTTTAGGAACTGAATGCAGGCTCAAGGTAAGATTAGCCAGTGCTCTTAAATTCTGAGCCATCCATCTTTATATCTTCACAAATTTTAATTGTACTCATTTTTCCCTGATTCTAACCCTGTTTTTTTTTTTTTAAAGTTTTGTCCACGATGAGATAAATTCAGAAGGGCAGATTGATTATCTTCAGAAACTGTTGTAGCTATTTTATACTGTTGTAGAAGAATTTTAATCTAGCAACATGGTTAATCTGGCAATCAATCCCATCCAAAGACCTTCTGAGTCTGTATGATCTAGCAGAATGACAAGCCTTTAATCCTTCTAGCTGGAATATAGACATCCGTTTAGAACACACCATTCATCAGAAACAGCATAAGTAAGGTTAGTTTGTAAAAGAAAGCAGCATGTTTGAAAGTAACCAACAATAGAAGGGCAAAGTGACAAATGAGAGAAAGATTTGAGAGAATGAATCAGAGATAGGAGATGCCCAACTCGCAAGAGAACAGAGGAAGGAGGGGCTACTAACGAGCAGCACAGAGTGAGGCAGAAGGGGAGGGTAGCTCACTTGCCTTCAGTTGAGTTTATTTGTGAGTTTTGTTCAGTTTGTGCAGTTCCTGCAGTGCAGGTAGGTCGGCAGAGGCAGTTGAAGACAAAGAATAAGAAGGAGCAAGAAAATTAGAACTAACTGCCAGAGTTAGTTTGAGGCCAAGCAGAACAATTCAGTCAGAAGTCAAGAGAATCTAGGTCAAATCAGTCATTTAGGAGAGGAGTTTTGAACCTGAAAAGCTGAGTTGAACCAGACAGCCAGAGTTCAGAAAGAACGAGAAAGGGTGAGCTTATTCAGCAATAAGCCCCAATAGAACAAGTATATCTGATAAAAGAGCTACATAGCACAACTTTTCCTAAAGAAATGCAACCACAAGAAAAGACTTGCATCACTTCAGCTTTCTTGACATTGTCTTGTCCCAATTAATTTACTTATTAAATTAATTGTACTGGCCACCTTTGTCATTTAGAACAAGCCAGGTACAAATTATGGGCAAGTAAATTCTAACATTCACAAGTATATGACATTATATGAAACATTAATTTTGAATTCTCTTTTAGTATGTGTGTGTGTGTGTGTGTGTATGTGTGTTTGTGTGTGTGTGTGTGTGTGTGTGTGTGTGTGTGTGAATGCGTGGGGATGTGGGCACGTGCCACAAAGTGTATATGAAAGTCTGAGGACAAGACTTTACCATCTGGGTCTGGGGATTGAATTCTATTTTTTAGGTTTGGTGGTGAGTGTCTTTATCCTGAGCAGCCTCACTGGCCATTTTAAATTCTTTATCATTGGTTAAACTACATATTAAATCACATACACACACACACACACACACACACACACACACACACACACACGTATACCACTACATATATGTAGTATTTTATAGGTCTCTCAAGTTGGGTCTCATTGATCTCCTATAGCCTATTCTTAGTGACACAAAAGTTCCACTATTCACATTATTTTGCATGATTATAATTAAGACATCCTTAATTTAAAGGTGATCTATAGCCATCAATGAATAGCAATATGTGAATAATTTATATACATTTGCTGTTACTTAATAAAATCTAGGTCATAACTCTCTGTCCAAATAGCCTACTGGATACAACCCTTCTTCTCTATACTGATGCTCATGCCAAGGATAATTGAAGCATTATGGTGATGGTGATTCTTTTTCTCCACATTTCCTGAACTGCTTAAAATCATATCATGTGGGTCAGCTTCACTTCCCTGCACATTTTCTTGTGTTGCCTTAGATTTTGTGTTTCTTTCCTTTTGAAGAACTACCCCAGTCTTGTTTCTCTGGTAAAATAGTGAAAACATAATAAAAGTAAATACAGCAGGATAATCTCCTAAAAGAACACCAAGAGGCTGGAAGTGTTATAGATAAGAGCATCTATCCAAGGGGAGCAGCTGGGATTTGAAAGTGCCAATACTCACACAGGTTACTTAGCTCTATTCTTGTGTCCCTGCATCTTTAAATTAGAATCAATAAGAATATCTACTTCAAAGTTAGTGGCTGATGTATGAATTCATGCATGGTAAGCATGTTCAATGTGTGGTTTGTGGCAGATTCTACTTAAGTGTGAGCTAGTCTTATGTCTTCACTTCAGTTTGTTAACATGTGATGTGCTATTTTTCCATTGTCCAAAACTTATATAATCACACACACACACACACACACACACACACACACACACACACACACACACACACACTACCCAAATCCTGTTTTCCAACCTGTTAATGCCTTTGTGTTTGGTTTTAGGTTAGGACCTCTTTTCTTTTCTTTCTTTATTCTCTTCTTTTCTTTTTTCTGCAATTGCTTCCTTTCTCTTTCTTAGTCAACTTTAGCAACTCTGGGGGAGCAGAGATAATTGGTACCCAATTCAAAGACTGTCTTCATAATATGCTAACTTCCACTTGAGAACATGTATAGCAGTCAGGAGCAGATAAGCTTGGAGAACGCAGGGGCAGAATTTGCACCACAAGAAAGATAACCTGAGAAGAAAGTTACCATCAAATAAAGCAGCTTTGAGAGAGTGTGAAAACAAAATGTGGGTTGCAAGAGCCAGCTGAATCTATACTTTACTTTTTACATTTACATTATCTTATTTTCTTGCTGTAGGTTTCTGTTATTGAAAGTCCTGTTATTAAAGCAAGTCCTAAAAATTTAAAAACAGAAGTTTATACATAGTTTCTAAATATACTGAGTCCCGTTTTTGTTTACCAGTGACACCAACTGCTTAGCTTCGGGTCCTACAGTCTTACTTAATATTCACAAGCTTGGCTGGACCTATCCTAGCTTGTGCAGATGCTTTTAAGACTTTACTTCATTCAGCCTTAGTTAGAGTTACTATTGCTATTACGAATCACCATGGACAAAAGGGACTTGGGATGAAGAGTGTTTATTACACTCACAGTTCCATGTATCTGTTCATGATCAACAAAGGCAGGAACTCAAGCAGGATAGAAACCTGTAGGCAGGAGCTGATGCAGAGGTCATGGAAGGTTACTACTTACTGTCTTATTCCCTGTGTTTTAGCCTTTTTTTTTTTTTTTAAATAGAACCTAGGACTATCTGCTGAGGGATGGCCTGACTCACTGGTCTACAGGCTAGCCTACTGTCCAATCTTGTGGATGCATTTTCTCAATTAGTGTTCCCACTTCTCATATGACTCTAGCCTGTATCGACATGAACTTAGCAGCACATAATCTTATCAGGTAGGTAGGAATCATGACCCCATTTTACAGATAATGTCATGAACAAAGATGGCAGATGATTGGTTAGACCGTCAACCTGAACTGTATCTCAGATTACTGACCTCTCTCCTTTTGCTATTGTAATCATGACATTGCCTCGTTTCTCACTTTACAGTACCTTGATTTTCAGCGACTGCGATGTGGTTTAAAGTATCATGAGACTTCTTAGTGGTCTATTATAGTTGTGTTCACCATACTAGTTTTCTTGTAGGTTTGTCCGTTTCAATATGCTTTAAATTACCCACTACTAGTCTTACTGAAGCTTCTAATCAGTTTACTGTCAGTAAGACAGTGGGAAAGAATGATTTTTGTGCCACTTCAACTGATACTGTGACATAAGTTATGTTTTTATTTTCTTTATTCAACCATAAGTACATTCAGAGGCACAGAAATAATTCATATGCCATCCAGACCTCAATAAGCAATTAGTCCAGCTCCTGGACCTCTCCAGCAAGGACAAATCAGGAGCAGGAAGGGGGCAGCGGACAGGTTATTTCTGAGTTGATGCCCAGTCTTTTTGGAGGAGAGTTTCATTTTCAACCTGGTCTGGTATCACCTGGGCTGGGTGATAGGAAATCTTCTGAGCTTTACCCAGCCAAGTAAAATGTGTATTTCTTGGTCAAATACAAATGGCTTTTGAATTATTCTAGATAATTCTCTTTACTAAAATGTTACAGATCATATTTTCCATTCTTCAATGATGACTTAGTTCTATATCTCTTTTGAAAATGCAGGTCTGATGAGCTAAACCAAAGTGAATCTTTATCCTCTAAATTTGGAGACTGTAATTTTAAATTTAGCTGAAAATTAAAAAAAATAAATGATCATCTTTCCAAATGCATAACTCATTACTAATTTTGTTTTAGAAACAAATTTTTACATTCTATCCTGAACTGTATTGTGGGTGTAAACTTGGATTTCCTAATTACTGCTTTTTAAAACCATTAATACCTATGTCTTTATCTGTTCCCATTGATAAGAACAGGGAAGCATCCGACTGGTGTTAAGGAGGGAATCTTTTCGTTTGCATCTGGCAATAGCATAAAGGTATTTTACTGCTTTAGAGATATGAAGCATGAGGGCTAACCTTGTCTAACTGGCAATGTTTGCTAACAGGAGACATGGTCGCTGGAAAAGAGTGACTATTACACTTCGGGTTTGCCTTTTCCTAATTTCTTAATTCCTTAGCCATGCACCATAGTTCTTTTGTAGGTATTCCAGATTCTTTTAAGATATATCCATCTAACTCTAATTCAAAAGAAATGCAGAAGCTGTGAGAGGTTGTTGCTAATGGTAACAACCACTAAAGCTCTAATAATGGAGATATCCCTTGCCATTTTACACCATCAGTACTTTTGGCAGTTTACCTACACTCTTCCCATGTCTGTACTAATGCATTCATTAATTAATAGATATCAGTGTGAGGGCTATCTATGAATGTGTCATCTTATATAAATGGTGAAATCTGAATACTTACTGTGAACTTTGAACTACATATCACCTAGAAACTACCAAGAATACAGGGTTATGGCCAATGCAGCATGCTCACACTGCCTATGAGTTCCGGTCCTGCCGCTGACTAGCTTAGTGATTTGAGTGTCTGGTATCACTTATTACCCTTAGTTTTTATGATACATATTTAAAAACAAAACCTATGCTTATGGGATTTTAATTTAAATTAAATGAACTACAAAGTATATTCACTGAAAATTTGCTTTTAAAGCATTGAACTAATCATATCCTATGGCCCACCAGGCCCTGCCATTTAAAGTAGGACTATTCCATTAAGAGGAGACAAGTATGGATTAATGAGAATATAAATTTAAATACTGTAAGACTGCCAAGGCACTATATTCTAAAGGAATCATCACATATATGTATGCTCTCATACTGAACAACAGCAAAGCCCTAACTATTTCTAGGAAGTGGCAAAATAAAATATTCATTCTCCACTGCCACACAAAGTAAGACAGGAGAGAAAGTGCTTAGAATATTAATGGATACAGTATGATAATAAAAATGTCAATGTCATAACTTGTGTTGGTAAGACTTCAAAAAAAGCATAATTTAAAACCCCAGTAAAGGCTCACTGCTGTCACATCCATGACAACATGCCCAATGGGAACAATTCTTCTTGGCTGTTTCACTTTCTTTTTAGCATAAACGTACCATTTCTTTACTGGTAAACACACATTTCATCAAAAGACATTTTAGATTTTGATTTTTGTTACTGCTCAACCCACTTTTATACAGTTTTTTTGCTTCCACTCCAATAAGTACAATGAGCATGTTTTTTCATGTTAATAATTAAAATTCAATTAAAAGCACAACACTGACAATTGAAGTCAATGCCACCGTTAGAGCGAGGGAATTACCTTCATGGGAAATCTCCTTCCAAGGGTTGGGTGGATACATGAAGGCTGCATTCTGGATCTGGTCATGGATATCTTCATCTTCATTAAAAGGGAAGGTGCCACTCAGGCTCACATAGATGATGACCCCAACAGACCACATGTCTAGGGAGCGGTTATAGCCCTTGTTCCTTAGAACCTCAGGTGCCAGGTAGGCTGGGGTACCTACCACTGACCTCCTGAAAGACTTCTCTCCAATGATCCGGGCAAAACCAAAATCACAGAGTTTCACCTGTTGACGGTAAGAATTTGCTGAAGCAGTGAGTTTGGATTTACATGTAATCAATTCTGCCAGAGTATAAATGTATTATACAAACATCAATTATTCCTGGTAGAAGAAAGGCTACTTTCTACCTTCTAATTTTGAAGAAAGTAGTTTATAGTGCAAAACAAAACTGGTTTTTCATTCATGAAAGTATTCTGTAAACTCTTTCCTCCCTATCCCAAATATCAAAAGATTAATATGGAAGTAAAGCATGATCCATTTTGAGAATTGGTCAGTAGGTAGGAAAACACGCAAACTGGTTATGATGGCCTTACCTCAGAGACTTATTTAAGTGAAGAATGAGGGATAAGTAGAAAGATGACTCAAGAAATGGTGACTATTAAAATTAGCTCCATATTGGCCAGCAGGCAGGACCTGAAGTTGTTAGCACAGCAAAGCCAGACACCTGCCCTGGCGAAGTACTGTAGACTTCTAGAAAAAGCTCCAGTTTTTTTTCCTACCCCTGTGTATAGGAAAGGGAAGCTTGCCCTTGTCTCTAGCCTCAAGAAGTAGTCAGCATCCCTGGGATCCTAAGGTATCCTCAATGTTGGCGTCATGCTTTCAACACAGGGCAGGGTCCAACTTTGCCCATGCAGTCAGTCCAACAGCAGACTGAGAAAGCCCAGGTGAGTATTAGCAGAGCAGCTTCCTAAGGAGTGAGTTGACACAGTGTGGTCCAGGAACAGAAGGCAAAGAGGGAAGGAGAATGCTCAGGGGAGACTTCAAACAATTATGAGTTTAAGAGGGAAAAAAACCGGAGGTGCGGGGAGGATGCATGAGGCCAGCTGTCAAGCTGCTTTTCTGCTGAAGGTGGCTCTGTACTTGCCTGAGGGAAAGGGTCGGCTGATGCCAGCAACACATTTTCTGGCTTGAGGTCACAGTGAACGATGTTTTTAAAATGAAGATGTCGCAAAGCCACTAGTATCTATAAAGAAGAGAGTCATCCAAATAATGTTATTTTATGATATTATTAATTCATTTCAGGATATACAGCTTATTTCAAAATATTACTGAAATGAAATGGAGCATACACTTGAAATATCAAGAAACCCCATGATGACCATTCACGGCTATTTATGTTCAAGACCCCCAACTAGTCTACAGTTAACATAGCAGGTTGCTAGGGGAAAAATCCATGGAAGAGGTAGCATACTCTTCCATGTATTCTATAGCAACAAACACAGGTGTGGACAAAGAAACTCACCATAAGGGACAGAAGTCACTGCCTTAGTTATCCGTATTGAACTAGGTCTAAGCCATGGTACTATTAAAATTTCAAGACTGGCATTAATGGCTAGTCAGCTTAAATGCTACTAATTTTGTACTAATTTTGAATGACAAAAATATAAGGAAGAAGATAGACTTCACCCTTGCAATCTCTTCTAGTGTAGTTTAGATCAGAAACCAAGGCCAACCAACAAGGCTAGAGAGCTGTAGTTAAACAGTGCTAACATCTGATATTGAACAGTTTTTTTTTTTAATTTTTTCTGTCTCTAATTGATTTCTTACCTGAGTAATTAAAAACTTCGTTATGTGTTCTGGCAACCTGCCCTTTTCACTTGACAAGATCATCTCCAGCATGTCTCCATGGAGTTTTTCCATAACAACAAACACTCTTTCAGGCGTCTCAAACATACACTCCAAATTTACAACACCAGGGTGATGAAGGTTCTATTAAAGATAAATAAAGCACTTGAAGAAAATGAGTTTTTTGATACTGTTTGGCAAGCTCACTGATTACATGAAACTGTTGAAGCTTAAAGCTTGGAGAAACCAACACTTAAGATTCTCAGCACCTCTAAATTCCACATGTGCTGCCTTATATTTTTGAAATTCTAATGTTTCCAAAAAATATATCTTTATTTTCTATGCACAGTGAAGTTATTTCTATACTGAAAATACTAAGTTCTAGCATGGTGAATTGCTAATTAGTTTTTAATTAGAATACCATATTGAGATATGTATAATTTCTTAGGATCATCTCCAATATTAAGCATATTGTCTTAAAAAAGCATACTAGGGCACATCTACATAGTTTATATTTAATGCAGAAGAGATAAAATTCATACATGGAGTACACATGACCATCTGAAGGGGCATCTCAGGTAGAATCTGCCAGAGTTGTTTGGCCCCACAGGCTGTTGGAGGAGGCAGAGTTGTTACAAAGTGAAGATCACTGTGAACAGGTGAGCTATTATCACTGAGCCTCTGTGTGCTCAAAACAACACACTATTCAGGGGGGCTTCGTGGCTTAACCATATGATAAATGTTGGCACAAGAAAGTAGTGGGTAGCCATGGAAAGTTACATTGTGCCTTATATGCTGTCATATATGATTCCTCCAAGTATTATATTATTCCCTCTCTGATGTTTAAATTTCAGTGATGTTCTGGCTCAACAAAAGCCTTTAGTTAATTGACTTTTATGTATTTTTTTTTGTACAAAACAATAAAATTCTAACAGCACAAAACAATGACATATTTTAACTGTATTTCAATGAGAAACAATAACAATATCAATATAACGTATCATGAACAAAATTAACAATCCTACCACCACAGGGAAAAAAATGGGCAGAGAAGAAGCCACAAGATAGTTGTGCAGAAGTTCTGATTCTTCACAAAGAAGTTGCCAAGTGCACCATCGTATCTAAACATATAATTACTTTATTTCATCTAATTATGCATTTCTGCGGTGTTTTGGGAAACCTCGGATCCTTAAACCCCAAAGCCCTGTGTACCCTCAGAGCTCCCAGGGACTAAACCACCAACCAAAGAGTACTCATGGTAGGACTAATAGCTCCAGCAGCATATGTAGCAGAGGATGGCCAAGTCGGTGATCAATGGGAGGAGAGGCCCTTGGCCCTGTGAAGATTCTATGCCCCAGTGTAGGGGAATGCCAGGGCCAGGAAGTAGGAGAGGGTGGGGTGGTGAGCAGGGGGAGGCGGGAGGGAACAGGAGTTTTGTTTTGTTTTGTGTTTTTAGTTTTCCTTTTTTTCCCCTTTTTTTGGAGGGGAAACTGGGAAAGGAGATAGCATATGGCATGTAAATAAAGAAAATATCTAATAAAAATATCTAATAAAAATAAAAAAAGAAAAATAAAGGAAAGAAAAACAGAAATATACTTTGCTACCTAAGCAATCCGAATGTATGTGTCAATCTGTAAGCATCCCTATCTATGCTTCTTAAACTAAACAAGTTCTTAGTGGTTTAAATAACTTTCCACTGATACATTCTTTTCTTCCTTTCCCCATTCCGAACCATGACTTTAACTCAGGATAGGGCTTAGTATATGTAACATAGACTGGAAAGAGTCCCAAAATGTCTTAGCCTAGAAATATGGAACAGATTACTAAAGTTTTTCTGTCATCTGCTTTGTGGCATGTTCATTGCAAACTCAGAAGGACTCTACAAATGGCCACTATTAAATATTTTTACAAAACAGACTAAGGGATTTTTTTGCTTTTTTCTCTACAAAGGACATTACATTATGTATAGATAAATATACATATTTCAAAAGAAGCAGACTATTCAAGACAGGATCCAAGTAAAGGCCATACATACAAACTAGGAAAGACATTTTAGAAATGTAGACTCATGCTTCCACTGCCCCCGGCTTTCATTTTACAACAGCCTACTGCTTTATAGGTTTCCTAAAGAATGCATTAAGTGAGAGCTGAAAACTCTTCCCCAAAGTCAAGACTTTCTTCTAAACTATTGAGGACTGGGTCTTACACTATGTCCTAGTCTGGCTTAGAATTTTCTATGTAACTCTGGCTGGCTTTGCACTCATGACAATCCTCTTGCCACAATCTCCTTAGTGCTAGGATTATAGGTGTGAGGTACCATGCCCAGTTATTTTTTTACTAGATAATTTATAATGTATTGTTCAGACAAGGTCATACATGTTCGTGGATTGGTTTTATTATGGTCCCACTGAGCTAAGTGATCGAACCTTTTATGTCCGATAAGAAAAAAAAAATGTATATAAAGGAGCAGGACTATCTTATTTACCCAAGCTCCTACATAACATTCTTTGAAATATTTATTTAGCCTGGAGAATAGATTATTTAAAAAGTATAAGTAGGGAAAAATCAATCTTTTATCTCCCTGTGTAATCAGTGCTACACATACAATTTTTAATTATGGAGCACATGGTAATTAATTAAAACCTAGATATATTCCAACCAAGTCCATATCACTTGACCAGTGTTATTTTTTAATATAAACATGAATAGATCTGGAAAGTCTTCTTCCTGATTCCTCCCAGGTAACTGGCTTTGAAAATGACTGAACATTGCAACGGCAGAGGACGGTAGCCTACAGGAAGAGGCCTTGCTAACTTCTGAAGTTTGCAGCAGGAATTCAGAGCATGCATTTCACAGAAGAGCCACATTCTGCAGGACTCTGACCATCTGTTTGTTGGATTTCAGTAATTGAATTTTCAGGAAATGAAACATTTGGTCAAGTGCAGGAAAAATGGTGCACTTTCACACATTGCAGACTATGACATCTCTATGGAGGGAATGTAAAGCTTTCAAATACTGGGAGGAAATACCATTTGGAGATAAGACAAGAATCTCTTTGATCTAAGGATCCTAGAAAGACATGTGCAGTGAAAGGATATTCATCCGTAGAAGCAAGGCATTTTATTGAGAAGTGAATTTACTAAGCTGCACTTTTGGTTTCCATGTTTGTGCTACGTTTCATATACATCTGACTGCATAGTGCTACCTCAGCCCTTCTTTAATGATAACGGAGTTGCTTTCTCTTATAACCAGAGTATTTATTGCTGATATTACATTTTTATAAGCTATCGCTGCCATATTGTCACCTTCTTTCTCCAACACTATTCTATTGAAACATATAGGGGCAAGAGATAAGAGAATAAAAGAAATTAGATTCAGCATAGCATTCAACATTTTAGGAGCAGAGCACTTCTGTGAGGGCTTCTGATTACTTCACTAGAAGGCTACATGATTCAGTCCATACGGCAATAGGAAAAACTACTAAAACATGATAACTTCAGACACGGGATTCAAAACAGCATGATGAACTGAAGGAGGGACAGCCCGCTGCATAGAAGAGCTCAGGAGCGTGAGGTGGCATTACTAGAGGTATGGGACTGGCTATGTTCAGGAGCGTGAGGTGGCATTACTAGAGGTATGGGACTGGCTATGTTCAGGAGCGTGAGGTGGCATTACTAAAGGTATGGGACTGGCTATGTTCAGGAGCGTGAGGTGGCATTACTAAAGGTATGGGACTGGCTATGTTCCTGCCCCTTCTCAGTGGTGAGAAAAAAATCACAGCATTCTATCCATTTTCTAATTACAGTCTCTTATAATCTCTGTTCTATTTAGTGGTCCTAGAAGTCATAATCACTTACTGCTGTATGAAAAAGAAGTGGCTTATAATGCCATGATAGATATGGAAAAGTGATTTTGTGGGGGAAAATATGAAATGCTGGTTAAAAACGGTATCCACATTGGTTGGAGGCTCCCTTGATTTTCAGAAATTTATAACCAACAATCTGTCTTGTGGAACATATACGTAATGAAAAACTTCCAGCAATGAACCAGTGTCTCTCTATCCACATCTGCCATCTTTATCTTCTTCTTTGGCATCTAGTGAATTCCTGAGGCCTGATAACTGAGGGTTACTCTAAAAACAGACTTGTTCTGAATCCCATACTGTACTTTACAACTGAAAGGCCCACTCCTTTCAAATGGATCCCCTTGCCTTTGCCTTTGTCCTCCTCATCAGTGTGCCTCGGTTTTACTCTTACATATTTCCTTAATCAACTACTGTCTCTTCCCTCCCCCAGTGGATCTTGTTTTGGGGTTGTTTTCTTCTGAGGTAATCATTAAGAGAGTGGTACTATGATTTTCCCAAGGTGATTCTGGAGTATAAGGTGGTCATCACTAGCTTCTAGAATACCTGCTTCCTTTTAGCAAAGCATGGGAAACCCATCAGTCCCTGTTCGTTTTCATCCTCCAGCTCAACACTTCTCTTCAAGTATCTGCTCTTCTTCCACATACTACCCTTCTTTTCTTTTCCCAGTGTACATACCTATTATTCCCTCAGCCTACATGAGACGATTGACTTGGTACAAACTCAGTTTTTTCCAGACAGGGTTTCTCTGTGTAGCCCTGGCTGTCCTGGAACTCATTCTGTAGACCAGGCTGGCCTTGAACTCAGAAATCCACCTGCCTCTGCCTCCAGAGTTCTGGGCTTAAAGGTGTGCACCACCACTGCCTGGCTTGGTACACTCTTCTTTGATAGCACTTATATTACATTCTTATTGACTTCATTTCTCTACTAATAAGACAGCAATCTCCTTAGTGTCCATACCTAATCAACTGAATTTTCTGCTTAGCAACTAGAATATATTAGATGCTCAATGTAAATATTAAATGTTATTGAAAAAATGGACCTCTGTACTACCTGACTTTATTATTACTTGAATAATATTCCTTATGAGCTAAATGATTTTATTTTAGATATGCTACTATATATGTAATATTTGGTGATGATATACTGTCACCAAATTATATACAGTGATTTCTTATCTGTAGAAAACATACAGTGTATGAATTTTCATTGTAAGTTCACTGAGCTGTTAGTAAGCAACCTCTGGACTCACATGATGAAATGCTAACTAATGCTTTTTTTAAATTACAAAAACTAATTATATAGAGTCAAAAATCAGAAATGCTACTGCCAAGATGTGTTCCAAGTGACTTTCCTAATAGCAAGGATATGACAAAGCCAGTATCATTTACTTTCTGGGGATCAGCCCTCAAAATATGGCAGTTCTGACACCTGTTTGAAGAATTTCATCATCTTTCTTAGGAACAAACCCATGTTTTCCCTCTCATCTAGATGATATGTACTTGGTCCATGTCTTTTTTTTTCATAAATAGTTTTCCTTTCACATTTGTCTAAAAAGCACTAGAAAAGTGGTCAAAAAGAGACTGGCAAGACAGCCAAAGCTGAAGGACTGAAGATTTCTTCTATGAGATCCCTCCCATCATGGGTATTCTTTCTTACATGATTCATAATTTCATTACCTTCCTAAGGATGAAAGGGAAAACAGTAGGCTATTTGTACAGTACCAATTGAGGTACTTGTACTCATTAGAAACCACTTTCAACTACCTTCATTTGGTTGGGTTTCTGTTTTAACTTGGAACAGGCAAAGCTCCAAGTGCAGCCTCAGGGCCAGAAGCACCATTTCTGGAGCAGGTTCTTCAGAGGCAGTCCCCACAAATTTGGATTCTGACACTGTACAAAGAAGCGGGCAATAATGTCCTCTTTAATCATCGACTGAACATTGATGTTGCAAAGGATATTCCCTTTGACCTGACAAGAGCGCACATCAGGGGAGTAACAACTGCTATAATCTTGCCCTTCATCTTTCCCATTTCCCCATCATTTTCCTTGCTACTGGCACATACTAAAAGCACCACAGACTGTTACCTCATAATTCTGTAGGTCAGACATCTTATGAGCTCCTCTGTTTTCTCTGATATGGTTTCCCTGTGCAGAAATTAAGTTGTTAGGACACCGTTCTCCTACATGGGGTCTCTGAGGGACAACCTACCTCCTAGCCTGTTCGGGTTGTTGACTAAGTGCCTGAAAAGTGACAGTACTTATTCCCTAGTGGCTGTAGGCCAGGAGGCCCTGAGCTCCCTGAGCTGCTCAACTTCTTCAGCACTGGTCTTCCCCTACTCATTATATGTTGAATTTTCACATTCAAAAACTCCCAGCAAGCTGGGCAGTGGTGGCACATGCCTTTAATCCCAGCACTTGGATGGCAGAGGCAGGAAGATTTCTGAGTTTGAGGCTAGCCTGGTCTATGGAGTGAGTTCCAGGAGAGCCAGGGCTATACATAGAAACCCTGTCTCAAAAAACAAATGAACAAACAATAAAACAAAAACAAAAACAACAAAAAAAAAACAAAAAAGAAAACTCTCAGCAGTGTTTTGGTCCCTCCTAACACAGCTACAGGGGACCCTTTACTTTTAAGGACTTATGTGTTGGCTTAGGCTAACCTGACTAACATAAGCTAAGCATCCTATTTTATTCTCTCTATATTAGTTACTTTTCTATTGCTGTAATAAAGCATCATGATCACGTAACTTATAGAAAGAAGGGTTTATTTTAGGCTTACAGTTTCAGAGACATAAGAGTCCATCACCATCAGAGCCGGGAAGCATGACAGTAGGCAGACAAGGTACTCAGAGTAGCACCTGAGAGCTCACATCTCAAAACAGCAAACAGGAAGCAGAGAAAGAAAACTGAAATGGCACGTGTCCTTAAACTCTCAAACCCCACCCCTAATGATGTGTTTCCTCCAGCAAGACCACGCCTCTTAAACCTCTCAAGAGTGTTTAACTGAGCACTGAGTATTTAAATGCCTGAGCTTATGGGGCCAAATCTCGTTCAAACCAGCACATTCTACTCTTTGGTCTCCATAGTCTCAAGTCCAAATCATGCTGAGAATACATTTAGTCAAATTACAAACGTTCCATCATCACTAGTCTTAACACTACTTAAAAGTTCAGTCTCTTCTGAAATTCAAGATATTCTTTTAATTGCAAGTCAGTATATAATCTAAAAGAAAATTACATACTTCCAACATACAATGGCAACAACTGTATATTACTATTCTAAAAGGGAGAACTAGGGGCAGGGTAAGAATATATAGGACCAAAATCTAGCAGGGAAAACTCCAAATCCTTACGCTCCATGTAAGGTGGCCCCACCTCTCCATCTTGTTTGCTTTCAAGAAACATCTCCCTCTTGGGATGGCTTCACTGCCTGTGTGCAGCAATCTGGTGTCTCCTGCCTCTGGGGTCTCCAGTGTAACCCAAGCTTCACTTCTACAGCTTCATACAATGGCCTCTCAGGTCCATCATACTTCCTGCCTGGCCTCAGAGGTTCTCAGGAACTGTGGGGGAAGATTCCATAATTCTTAAACTAGGATATCCTTCATGACTGTAAATCCATCACCACACAGACATGGATGCAACTTCCAACTTTGGCCCCTAGCTTGGGGTGGAGTCTGGCACACTGGGTCACATTTGTAGAGCTTTTGTTTGTTGTTCCTTTCTAAGAACAGAAAGTTCCTTAGGCCTTTTCTTCTCTCAACTTAGAAGCTTAGCTGGGTATAGTCTCACATTGAGGGTACCTAACATTTATTCTAATTCGAGTATAGAAGGCCAATTCTTACACACTGATATACTGATTTATTAGTGATTTACTTAAAGCGCTGCTTGTACTACCCATTGGCCAAGCATGACTTCACTTGCTACTTGGAACAGACTGACCTGGAAAAACAGCTAATACAATGGGTAATGATTGCCTTTAACAATCTTTTGACTGCCATGTATGCTTCTATAAAATCATACTTGGTTGTTTGCCCCACTTTGGTTTTAGAGTATAAAATGAAAATATAAAGTGGACGTAGGATTGAAGCCTTTCAGAAGCTGTCCTGATTCTGGTCCACCATTGAATTCGCCTTTCTTCCACTCTCATTGGTGTTGGACTGCTTATTCCAGAGTCCCTTAATAGCATCTTTGAAGTCTCTTTTCAAAGTGCCACTACCTGGGGACAAAGTATTCAAATGCCAGAGTCTAGGAAGAGACATCTTGTTTAAAACATCTGCCTTTAACTTTAATTGTATCTACAAAGTCCCTCATGCTGCCAAAATAGCATACTGAATATCTATCTATCTATCTATCTATCTATCTATCTATCTATCTATCTATCTATCTATTCTGTCTACAATTCCAATATCAAACCACCATTATTTAGTAAGCCTATCATATTCCTCATTACTTATTTATAAATATGAGATCTTTGGCTTTTCCCTCTGAAAAATTGGGGGTCAGGAAAAGACTACATCCACATCTGTAACAAATAATACTTAATTGCTTCTTTATTTGTAAATGAACCCAAGCATTGAAAAGCAGAGTGTACATTATGAAGAATTTCCTACATTATCTGACTGTAACCAATGTTAATATTTTGCCAATCATGACAGATCAACTTTTCATCATCCTTTTGGTTTTGATGTATCTTATATGGAAGAAATATTATTTTTAAAAAGTATATGTTGTAGGTGTAGAGCTTAACATGAGGGCAACCATCTTGACATAACTAATCTGACCCCCTAGAGTTATCCTACTCAGTTTTCTTGCTAGGTTCTCAGAATAGTATAAATAAGCAAAAAGGATTAGAGAGTTACATGTACTTTTAAACTGGATGTCTTCACTAATAATATGCCCCCGTGACACTAGCTCAAGAAGACAGGTATATTCTGCTCTGAATAATCCCCTTGTTACTTTTGTGTCAATCAATGTAGGTGACCATATTTATCTGGAAGCACAAGATTCTACTCTTTGTTGTTGCTACCCAGAAATGTTGCTACATTTCTCTCAGTAGACACTCTATGCACCATATGCTTTTGCCTGCATCTGTCTATATCTTTGTTTTTAGCCCCAAGGCTACTTGGGATTGCTATCACATAAACAGCCAGTAATTTATAGAAGAACTGAAAATCCCTATTAGGAGTAGGGAAAAATAAAATAGACAAGAAATATATAAAGAAATCACAGATTGCTGCTGTATCAGGATGAGTAGTCTCTTTGTGAAATGTAGACTGATGTGTGAATATGAGGAAAAAAAATGACTGGGTTTGGAGAAGACTATTTCTGAGTGCTGTTTATCCAACATTAGTGAGGATCACTAGTATCTCATCATGGCTATGGAAATTTAATTGGCTATGAGAACTAGCTGAATGAATGAAAGGATAATAGAATCAGGGAGTTGCAATTAGAAGGAGATCTGCATCTCTCTAGCTTTATCCAACCTGAGAACATGCAAAACTGAATCCCAAGCGCTTCTGCTTTGTGACTTGGGAAATTTTCAAGGAAAAAGTATGAGCTATGATTTTTGAGATTAGAATAAAAGAAGACAATTGGAATTCTTAGGAGGAGGAGAATGAAGAACAGCCTGTGGCAGAGCACAGGCCTCTCCAGCTAGTGAACTTGCATTTTTGTTTTGATTACTATCCCCATGTAGACAGGGCTAGTGGTGGTGCTGGGGTCCTGCAACTCCTTACTTGTACACTCTTGCAGTTGCTAAACACTGTAGAAGTGTGTAAACTTTCTAGGGAGATTATAAGTGCCTGGGTAGTGAGGCTGTTGGTGGGAACTGAAGCCAAGAAAATGAATAACATTACTACTAACCCCATCTTTAGATGGCACCTCATAATACCAAAGGATAAAGGAACCATTTATTTGCATATTGGATCATTTTGGGTACAAGACCTAAGTCTGATAAAGAGGTTCTAGCAAGGCAGAGGCCTCCATGGAAAAGTGTGGAGGAAGTCCAGGGCACTTGGCTTGAATGTGACATGTAAGAAGTCATTTATACCCTGGTGTTTGTTTTTATGCCCAGAATAAAAGAACAGCATGGCCCTGCCATTCTTCCTCTTTAGCCCAGTTGTCACCGAAAATCATCTGAGCTACAGATGTTCACTTAGGTGGATCTCGTTGCTTCATTGTTCTTAATAATCAAAAGACTATCCTTGATACCAATGTCCTCATCCTTAAAAATGTTCTATAGGAAAGATATTACCAGAACTTGGTAAGGGAATTTAAAGTCAGTATTTAGGTAGTAAAGAGAGTACTTGGTGGTATACAAAATGAGACTTTAAAATCCTTCCTAGGTGAAGAGGGGTATTCAACAATAGTCGGGATACCTACCAGTCTAACACACTAAGCCTAGAGAAGCCATAAAACGTCTTGAGCAGGCTCAGATTTTGAAAGCTGCCAATTGTACCTATATGGCCCTGCATAGCTGGTAAAGACAGTAAAGGATATCAGGGGATAATGGCTGAAATGAATGGAGTTGAATATGATGTGTGAAATATGAATATGTGGAATGCTGTCCTTAGGCAGGACATGAGAGTTGTCCTGTCATACTGCCAGCAGCCAGGAGACTAACATAATATTGGTACTAGTACCTCTCCAGTGAAGGTAAGGAGAGGCTACAAGGACCTATCTCTCCCTAAGGCTATAGGAAGTCAAGGGTTGTTTAAGAGAGAGATCATAGGGTCCACCCCTCCTCAAGGTATATAATTAATAGCTGCTGAAAAAAAAAAAAGGAGTTTATAGTGGTATAGTCCACATGCTCCAGAAAATAAACCTATTTAAACTTATTGCCTCATTAAACTAGACTTGGGTAGAATTCTTTGTCTATGTGCTATCTGTGGATTGCTCATCTGCCTAGGAAAACACATACTAAGAACAACAAAGTGATGCCTATTTAAGCTGTAGTGTATTATACATAATCCAGGTCCTAGAAAAATATCATGTCTTGCATTGCATATGCGTAAATAGCTCTTCACTTTAGCTAACGGCATTTTCAGCACTGCTCTGCAAGCAGTATCAGACCAGTATATGGTGTATGTGTATGCATGTCTGAGTTTGTATGATGTGTAGAGTGACATGTATATGTATATGTATATATGTGTGTATGTGTGTGTATTTGCGTGTGTGTGTGATGTGAATGTGTGTGATATGTGTACATGTGTATATGTATGTATGATGTGTGCATGTGAGGTGTGATGTGTGTGTGTAACTACGTGGGTATACACACCCTATATATGGAGGTTAGAGTATAACTCTGATGTTAGAGTGCTGGCCTCCTGTCTTGTTTGATGAATAATCTCTTGTGGAGATTTTTGAGGGGTAGATGTAAATGTCAGGCTAGCTGGCCCATGAGTTCGTATAGACACTCCCCACTGCATGGCAGTACTTTATCTATACTCTGGAGAACTTCTATTAACTGTTAATGAAAACAGACATGCTTTATCTTTGCATCAAGAAAGGGCATGGACTTTGGGCAGTTATCACATGATTAACAATCCAGTGTTTTATATATACTTTTGTGAAATTTACTGTAACTCTTTGCATTCTACTAAGTGGAATTTGCTCAGTAGCAGGTATGGTTTGGGTGAGGGGAACAAAATCAGTCTCTGTTTAGTAGAAAGGTTACTTAATGCTGTCATCCATATATATCCTCAAACATGCCCAGACATTGCTCAGTTATTCTCAAGCTCACTAAGCCTGGAATACTCCCATCAAGCTTTAGACCTCAGAGTTGCTACAGAGACATGGTAAATATAAAGGAGTCCTCTCCTTTTCTTACAAAAGGAGAGACAGCTAAGTGCAAATGGAAGCCAGCATGCTGAGAAGAAATGTAGGCAAACCCTCTCATCTCTCAGGCTCTTCTGCCCTTCCTTGATTTTTCAGTGTACAGGATAGTATAAAATGTCACATTCTCTACCCAGCATCAGGAATCTTTCAAGAAAATCAAGAGAATGAGAAAAAACTCATAGACTGTGAGAAAAGATTTGTAAAAGATGCATTTTATCAAACTTTATAAGGGATTGCTCCTAAATATATCCAAAGAGTTTCCAAAATTTAATGATATAAAAAAATTAATAAAATAAAATGGGTGAAGTTTTGGCACTTCTCAAAGTATACAGTTGAAAAGAAAACCCCTATATTTAATATATCTTTACATCACATATCATCAAGGAAATTAAAAATAAGCTACATATTGGTACAGACCTGTTAGAACTACGACCCCTGGATATCAGTAACAGCAGATTCTAATGAGGAGGTGGGGCTGCAGTGCTCTTGGTTCAGAGATATGAGAATGCAAACTGGCCCCACCACCATGGGAGACAGTGTAACAGCCTCTTGTTAAACTAAGCACATTTTGACTGCATGCTCTAACAATTATGCACTTTGGTACTTATACACAAACATTCAAAAGAGCTTATACATTAATTTTTAAAAGGAGCTTTACTTACAACAGCTCAAACTTGGAGGCAAGATATCTTTCAGGAGATAAATGGATAACTCATGGAATATACTTTGTTTTATAGTTCCAACAAACAATAGCATATTAAACAGAATTACATTCATACATATGAGCTAAAGCTTTGCATGTGCCCTGATATTGATATGCTTGGAGATAAATTTCATCTTCATTCAACAACTTTTAGAAGAGGATTTATATTTCATTAAGCATATTGTAACACCCATATTTATTACTAGATTTTGAATGTAAAATATTGAATGATATAGATATGTTAGTTTGATGTAATCTTCTAGATAATAATAAATAAACTTCCTTTAATTCTTATTGTGCTGACATGAAAAGAAATCAAAAAATATGAATGTATCCCTTGGGAATTCTATGCAGTAACTTTATACTCTATAATTCACTAACTTTCTCTAATATATCATAATAATATATCTACAGGTAATAAAAATAGTTATAAATGGTCTATTTCCCTTACTTTCTGCTATTAACTCCTGTTACTCAAAATTAGCTCAAGAGCTTATAGTTCTAATGATTGAAGAAGATAAACTACACAGATATCTATACATCTACACAGAATAATAAATATGGAAAATTAAGGAGAATTCTGCTTTTTCTCACACTATACTTGCTTTCTATAACTAAATTTAGTTTAAGGCTTTCTATAACTAAAATATGCTACTTTACAGAGTCAGAAACCAAGCTCGACAAGGAAGAGTTGAGAGAACTACCCAAGGGCTATTTTTCTCCACTCAGTACTACAATCTAGTGTCCTATGGACTCCTGAATGCTTCTCAGACTTCAGGAACAATAGAAGCCAGTGCACCTGCTCCCAGAAGTGAGAGGGCACTCATTCCATATCTGGGAGTTCTTCCTCTATAAAAGAATATACCCCAGGAGACTCCATGGGAGTGGGTACTGAGGAAGGAGGAACCAGTCTTGATAAGATGTCCTTTGCTAAATTTATAGATATTACTTATTCCTAATATCACAAAGTTAACATTGTGTGTGTGTATATGTGTGTATGTGTGTGTGTGTGTATGTATGTATGTATATATGTATGTACGTATGTATGACTGGCTGTCTCTGTGTGCAGGTGTATGTGCAGGTATGTAAGCCTGTTTATATATCCATGTGTATCCATAGAAGCTATTTTTTGACATAGACTCTTAAAGGATGGAGCTCACTCACTTGTTAGACTGACTGGCCAGGATTATAGAAGCATTTTTCCTTTATGTCAAGGTTTTTATTCTAGGTGCCAGTGAACTGAACTTTGGTCCTCATGATTTTGTGACAAGCACTTTGCCCACTTAGCAATTTCCCTAGCCTCAGCAATTAATTTTTTTTTCTGGTCACAGACTAGAAAGTACCAAGTCATAAATACAAGAACTGGCTGTAACTGTAATTACAGGATCATCAAAAGATCTTTGTGAACAGATCTTTGTACATTGCATTATTGCCCAAAGGCACAAAGCAGCAATTTTAGGAATTCTGACAATCAGAAAAATGTTATTTTTCTATATAAAAACGCATCAGTTTTTGGTTGTCCTTATCTCCTTTAGTTCCTTTTCTCCTTCCCTTTCTTCATCTCTCTCTCTTTTACTAGGTCTCCTTATGTAACCCAGGTTGGTGTTCACCTAATAATCCTACTGCCTCAGCCTAATCCATGTGTTGAAACTGTATGCTTACACAACTCAGCCTGAGCAAATCCAAATCTGTTACATTTACATGCAAAACTCAATTAATGGCCATTAAATGAAACAGTAGATGCAGAACAATAAACTGCTTTGTTATTGACACACAATTGAAAATTTGAACAAAATTGTGGGTCAAAACTTAATATTAACTTACAAAAGTAGGATATTTTGGCATATATATTAAAACCTATACTTATCAAACATAAATTGAATAGACAGCTATGTTAATCAGTTGGCAGACAGCTGTTCATTTTCCTTTTCATTTCCAGAAACAATTCAAACAATTATATACATTAGACACACAATAAGGCTTATAAAATATTCTGGTGTTATAGGGCATTGTTGTGGATGGGAGTTGTGACATTTTTTACATCAGAGAAAAACTCACCTTGAGAAACATGAAGGGCATCAGGGAGACCTAGACAATCTATTTCTCAGACATGTGTTTCTTATATACCCTATTTGCTGACAACCACAAATCCCATTCATGTAAAGGGGAAAGTGTTTATGAAGGTAAGGTCAGTTTGAATCTAAGACAAACTGCTCTGAGCACGTCCATCCTGAAAATATGCTTATTTAATGAATATTAATGATATGTTAAACTGTGGTACTAAGTACATTAAAAAGGACAACTTTTCTCCACTCTGGAGGGTACCGTTCAGTTAAGTCTGACTCACTTGCCTTTCCAGTTAACCTGCTCTGAACTATCTAGGCTGTAGGTATCTGGATGACTTTTAATTGTTTTACAGAAGTCAAGGAGGGGAATTCAGAACTCTCCAATGAGAATCAGTTTACCTGTAAAATTGCAACTTCATTACGAAGCTGACTTTCTTGTTTTGTTGGAAATCTTAATTTGTCAATAATCTTAATAGCTACATCTCTTCCTGTTTTCCGATGTTTACCTTCAAGATAAAAAATGAGAAACATTAAAAGAATTAATTAATTAGCAAATTAATAGTTGCAGTTAGTGAAAAGTGTTGGCCATATAAACTACCTTCAAATTATGTTCTGTCAACAACTTTGATTCCCATTGACCTCTGTTCTTCCATGCGTCCTGTTCTCATGGTGCTCATTGGTCCCTTCCAGATGGTCCCTTGTATCACTATATTCCATTGTATTTATGGTCTCACTTTCTTGAACACCAGTGCTCGTGTCTTGACTCATACAGCCTCTACCTCAACTCAGCAATTACAGCAGCAGCTCCTGACATAGAGAGAGCTTGGGGTAGCTCATTTCTCAGTTGCTGTGGGGACCACGCACCTCTGAGAGCCTACCCTCATTGCCTCCATCTCTATGTATCTATTTTTCTCACTTCCATTCTTCCTTGTGGAGCTCCACCCGTTACCCACAGTATTTTAGGTCCGTCATTTTCTAGTGTCAAAACTCCCTTCTGATTGCTGCTCTCTCATCTGTCTTATCATCACCCCTGCCTCACCATCAGCTATATGTTGTGACATATATTTTCAACACTCAATCAACCATTATATTTTTATGCAATTATTACATTGTAGAAAGATACACTAAACTTGGTTTCTCTTATTACAGGACTATACATTAAGACAGTGGTTACTACTTGTTTTTTCAGTGTTTAATATTCATTATGTTTTCATAAAACATTGGAGAATTTTTATAAGAATCAAAATCGCTTTGAAATAAAGAACAAATTAAATATTCATATTGAAAATTCAGTATTTAAAGTTTTTGTAATTTTATGATAAAAGTAAATACTAAGTAAACATTTTAGACATGACTATTTTATAAAATTAAAACTCATAAAAATGATTTGTTAATTATCAAAATAAGAAAAGTTACCATTTTCTAAAGCAGGTAAAAGTTTAAAATTAAATGTTATATAATAACTTGAAAAATTTGCCTGAACTGTCTAGAATCTATGTAAAAAAATCAACATTGACCTTGAAAAGCTAAAACATTTAGATATGAATTGGATACACAGGGAAAATGTTAGAGGTCAAGGGTTTCAGATTCACTGACAAATAGTACCTGTAAGAATCTAGTCCAAGATAGGGAGAGAAAAATGGAACTGCTTTGCTTAGAAGCTACAGCTTCCATGTTTCCTCAATATTTTCTCTAAAAAACAAACAAACAAACAAACAAACAAACAAACTACTCCAACACCGTGAGGAGGGTTTTCAAATACAAACCAAAACAAGTTTGTCAGGAATAGGGAACTTTTAAAACTTACGAGTTTTTAAAAGAATGGCTATCTCAGAAGATTCTCTGAAGACTCCCAGATACACTGATACATATCCTTTATTTATTTATATTTTTCTAGGTAATATAATACTTTTATAACAGGTACTTACATTTTTGTTTTGTTTTTGTTTTTGGTGACAGGGTTTTTCTGTTTAGCCCTGGTTGTTCTGGAAGTCAGGCTGTAGACCAGGCTGGCCTCGAACTCAGAAATCCACCTGCCTCTGCCTCCCAAGTGCTGGGATTAAAGGCGAGTGCCACCACTGCCCGGCTGGTACTTACATTTTTAAGCTCATAGAAAAATACTTATTGAACCTACTCACCTCCATACACAATTCCAAACTGTCCGGAACCCAGAACTTCATCAGGAAAAATTTGATAGACTGTGCTGATATCCTACAGGAACATACCCAGAGAAAAACAAAGATGGGGTGGGAATAAGCTTTAATCCTATTGCATTTTATAATTATAATTACTATTAGCTGATTGAATAGAAATACAATTAAATATTCCAAAGCTCATTTAACACTTGTAAATGTTGGATAAAATTTCAATGGCTATAATATTCAAATTACATTCATATAATATTTTGAAAACTATTCTGTTCTTAAGTACTTGGGATATGGCATATTTTAATAGAGAGAAGGAAGACCTAAAACCAGTCATTGGAATTTACTATAAATATCTGAAAATGTATTCTTATTTTTACACTAGTAATTTAGAAATTTCATTAACTATTCCATGGACCCATCACATGTCTATAACAATCCAGCTTCATCTTCAGGCCAGAACAGTGAGGCTACTCCTAGTTATGTCTCATTTCTACAAGAACCTAAGCTCCAGACAACCATTCCAGGAATCCCAGTTACTACATAAATAACCCAAGTATCACCACGTGGGAGACTATAATGGCTGGATAGAGAGTGAGCTAATCTGGGTTTCATATTGCACGTTTTGGTAGGCATCTTCATGGAAACACTACAAAGCTTTTACTTTTTATTTTCCCGAATCGTAACACATTTTCCGCCTATTTCAACTCTACAAACTCTTGATTTTATAAATCACTTTTCAGCCACATTCTCCTGTCTGTAATGAAATCACACCACTTTCCTTCTGTTAGAAAGCAACTGGAAAGCTTGTGTATTATGATTCCTTTGGAGCATTCAGAAGGTGAATTCAAAACTCTCTTGCAATGAAAATCATTATTCTGGTCCCCACCCTCCTTTATTTTTTTACTGCAGCCAAGCTAACTAATGGACTCTTTAGAATTTCTTTGAAAATTCACTTCAAATTTTCCACGGGACAAGCAAGGTAAAAGGCCTCTGAGATCCCCTGGAAACTACCGAGGAAGCATTAGGGTAGTCCCTGCTCACTCCCCAAGGTCTTCTCTGTCTATCAAGGGCAGCAGAACCCTTCAGCCTTGAGGTCTGCATCTCAGGAGGGACACCATCCATTCAACCTTCACTATGAAGCTGCCTCCTAGAATTCACCTTTGCCTTTGTTCAGTGTAAACCAGGTCATCAAGAATTCCAGGGACAAGAGCAGTACTGACAGATGACATTCACTGAGTGTGTTTTTTGATAAACAATCTCAGGTCACTGGAAGCAGGATGGTACATTGGTTTATTCAGGTCTTAGGTACAGAGCAAGCAGTTAATGCTGTTGGTCATGACACTGAGGTAGGAAAAGGCATTACTCCATTTTGAGTACTGAGATGAAATCAAGTGAATACAACCTCTTGTGAAACATCTCACAATGTAATCTGTAACTTCTGAATTTTCAAAAGTCTGTGTTAGGTGGCACCGTGATCTAGGGGACATCTTTGAGATCTATAATGTGGCATGTATACATGACTAAGGGTATTTGAAACCCCTTTCATTTATCAGCACACCTTGTTAGCAAGGAGGTAAGCAATGGCATGCTTAAAAAGTCTATAAATTAAAATTTATATTATTAGTGTATCTATTTTACTGTGCAATACCAACATTAAATTTCAAGTATCACAGTATAGCTCAGTGGCACTCCTAGCTGTCACTACCAAGCCTGCCTCCTTCCCGCAATGTTCTTGGTAAACCATTTATTTTATTTTGATCTAAAAACAAACAAACAAAAAACAAAACAAAAAGCCACAAAACAAATACACAAAAAAATAAAAACAAAAAACAAAAAGAAATCCAAGATAAATATGAAAAATTATAGATCACATTACAATTGTCTGTTATGACAAATAGCCCTTGGTACTATACTATAGAATATAGAAAAAATCAGTAAACAATGTACTGTTTATAAAATATCATGGAAGAAAATAAACAGAAAATTAGATAAATGAAAGTCTATCACGTGATACCTTCTATTTTCCAGTAGTCACATTCTGAGATTTATATTAATAGACACAGACTTACCACATTTTCCTGAATCTGGCAATTTGAAACGGAAATGCTCACAGAAATATCTTCTGGAAATGCATGTTTAAAAAAACAGACATAAAATAGTTAAAGTATATTTAAAATAGATCCCAATGGGCTACATTTACTGTATTTACATTAATCACAGCAATTAGATTTTTCTACAAAATTTCTATTAAAATATATTAGTTTCCTTAACATTTCAAACTCTATAATTTGTTTTTAAATATGTATTTGTCAGCATAGCACTCAGATTAAAAAAGACTTCCAATTCTGGCTTTGCCATGCAGCAATTCTGTTAGCTAATATATAACTAACTTTCTAAAAATTAATTGTGTCTGTTAGAATGTACACAAATCATTAAGGAATGGGGTTTTAGGAGTTAAAGTAGAGGTCTCTGATTAAGTGCTTGGTTTACATAAAGATATGTTCTTTATAGTCAGAATAAGTTTATTTATCCTAATAACATACTGGCTGAAGAGAAAAATGATAATTATGACAGATCAAATATACTATAATGTTAAAACAGGTTAATCTGCAGTTTGCACAATTTATGATGAATTCCAGATTATAATTTCATATAGATAGTCCTCTATTTTTGCTTTTAGATCCTCCTCAATATTTCATCTTGCATATACTCTGGCTGAATCTATTTTACTAGTGAACAGACATTTCTTCCTGGGATAAAGTGATCAAGGGGCAACACTGGTCATCTACCTTGGGGAGAGAAAGAGGAGAGGAAGACTTACTGTGTGAGTTGGTTCCAGAGCCCACAGAGGAGCCCTTGGGGATGACAGGCATGAGCGCATGCTGGATGGCCACCTCCCACATCCTGGCCACATCTGGACCGATGCCGCTGGGGAGAACACTGTTGTTTGGTGGGGGGCTTGAAGGGTTGACCACGTTTTCTCCCACATAATATACTACGTTTGCTGTAGTGATTTCAAAACAATGAGGATTCGCTCCAACGGGAGTTAATGCTGAAGGTTTTGCTGGTTCCAGACATAAAATTTCTGATAAAGGAATTTCCTATGGAAGACAAAGTATGGTAAATGTAGCTAACCAAAAGCATGCCAATTATTAAATAAAATCCATGCCATGTAAGAAAGGAAGCTACAAATAGAATATAGAGAAAATATTTTATAATATATATAACATGCATAAAATGTAAATTTTATAACAAGAAGCCTTAGCACACTTTCTAAAAAATTTCCTTCCTCTCCATCTTTCCTTCCTTCTCTCTCTCTCTCTCTCTCTCTCTCTCTTTCTCTCTCTCTCTCTTTCTCTCTCTCTCTCTCTTTCTCTCTCTCTAATACTGGTCCTGTGGCAGATGGAAGAATCTAACAAAGCTTTGAAGCAAATTATAACATCTTTAAAAATGTATTTAGGTGTTCATGGCTGTTTTGTATTTCAAGTGTTTCTTTAATTACTTCAGTCAAACATATTTTGATTCTACATATGCTAATATAACATAGTTATATAAAAGTGTTCACTGAAAAAAAAACCCCAGCAATTAGTTTGCAAAGTAGTTTTGTTTTTAAATAATGCCTGTGCCACTATTGCCCATCTTTCAGACAGGATTTCACTGAACTCAGGCTTACTGATTGGCTTCCTGAAATCTGCCTATATCTGCTGCGTCTAGGGTTCTAAGACATATTAGACTATTCCTGGATTATTATTATTATTATTATTATTATTATTATTATTATTATTATTATTATTATGTGTTCTGAGAATTTAAACTCAGAACCCAGATCCTCAGGCTTATGTGATAAGTATTTTATTTAATGAATCATCCCTCCCAACCCCAAAATTAGTTGTTTTTTTTATAGTCATTTAAGTATTGAAAACATGGGGTGCTATACTATACTACAGGATGCATAAAGTAACTAAAGTAATACTTTTGTGTCACAGCTGTGTAACAGAGACCATGAAGTACCACAGGAACTGATCTAGATACTACTTGTATATTATTTAATGTAGAAAGACAGACAATTGCTGATGGGTGTGATCTTCATAACCATGGAGGAATGGTTCTACCCGTTAACCTCCCGTGCTGGGTTCCTGAGGATGACAGATGTACTCTTAGTCACTGGTTGTGACCACTGACTCTCTAGTGAAACCAAACAGCTCTGTTAAATGGCTTCACTTAGCTTCCCCTCCATTTCCTTCCCCACCATCCTACTCCTTGCCATCCCCTGGACCAGCAGCACTTAGCTGGCAATCGTGAGATGCACAGATGAATCAAGATGTCCTATCTGAATTCCTACAAAAACTGCATACCACTGATTAGCAAGTCTCTCTCAGGAGCCCAGAAATGGTCACACTGGTGGATGTGGACCAACTTCCTGAGAACCTTAAGGAACAGCATGAAGGAAAACTGGAAGACGCCACCCTCACCTTGTAGTACCGGCTCCCTGTGTCATTTTGGAAGAGTGTAATGCACTTGCTGTCCAATCTCCAGTAATGCCTTTTCCGCTGAAATGGAAGTTACAAAACTTTAAGGATCCACGTGCTTTATAAAAACAAGTGCAATTTCTCTGAGGGAACATGGAGTTGATGGTGAAAAGTTTAAGGGGATTAAACTAAAATGACTCCCAATTTAACTCAAGAAGCTGCTTAATAAACATAATGTGACATGTTTCTGTACCTACTTTTAAGACTGTGAATTATAACCGAGACCCTGGGTTAGCATCCTGGGAAGTACCTGGTTTGCCATTCATATGCATACAATGAATACCAAAATGCTCCCATTTTTAACATTTATTTGCTTAACAAGCTAAAGGAGATTTTGTAGTCTATAAAACAAAACAAAACAAAACAAAACAAAACAAACAAAAACCAGGACTTAGTAGCAGGTAGAAGGCTTGTCTGTGTTTGTCTTTTAGAGCATGACAGGCCCTGAGGACTCAGCTCAGCATTTTCACTTCTACTCTCCATACAACACTGAATGCTACATCACTAAATGAGTTTCATTTGATGGAAGGTTTGACCTCATGGTTCCAAGTTTAGACAAATCATTTGACACTTACATCCCCTTCAGCTGGCTCCTCAGCTCATCCCTGTGACTTAGGGACTGTGTTTTTGCTCTCTCTGTACATCACCTCTGCAGGATGTGTGCATCAGCATCTTTTCAGGAGCAAAGTCTCAACATTATTTTTGGTATCTCTCACAACCACTCTTAGACCAAACAAACAGTAAATATACCTTAAATATTTTCCTACTGGCCCAAAAAGAAAGTTATAGTGTTCACTTGAGTCCTGAACTAGTTTTTCTCTCCCTTAAGAAGGTGTAAATTATAAATGATCAATTAAAGTTACACATGTTTCTCTATCTAAAGACATGATGGAAATCCTACTGGAGGGTAGAGATAGAAAAAGGACACTGAAAAGCTCTCACAGAATGTCAATTAGTTAAACTCTGAACCATGCTTCAAGGATGTGCTCTATTTTGTTTTGTTTTGTTTTTAATTGGATATTTTCTTTATTTACATTTCAAATGTTATCCCCTTTCCCTATTCCATCCCCTTCCCCTGTTTCTATGAGGGTGCTCCCGCACCCACCCACCCTCTCCCGCTTCCCCACCCTCGATTCCCCTATACTGGGAGCCTTCATAGGACCAAGAACCTCTCCTCCCATTGATGTCTGACAAGACCATCCTCTGCTACATATGCAGCTGGAGCCATGTGTAGTTCTTGGTTGGTGGCTTAGTCCCTGGGAGCTCTGGGGGGGGGAGGGTCTGGTTGGTTGGTACTGTTCTTCCTATGGGGTTGCAAATCCCTTCAAGTCCTTCAGTCCTTTCTCTAACTCCTCCATTGGGGACTCTCCGAGATTCAATGCAAGCACCATCAAAATTCCAAATCAATTCTTCCATAGCATTTGAAAGAGCAATTTGCAAATTCATTTGAAAGAATGCACTCTTCTAGCCAAATCTACAACTTTATTATTCAGCTATTTGGGTTCTACAGGTAAGAAGGGAAACACACTACAAGCTTGTCACACACCAGGGTGGCTAAACTTTTAAACAATACCAGTCAGCAGTGTTCTCTCTTGCTTCTCAAAAGGCACAGTTTCTTTGGAACCTAGGCCACAGAGGGACACACTAAACCCATGCAGTACTCCTTTCATGGCTGTCTTTGAAATGATGTAGACATTCTAGTTGTCTGTAGATTTTTTTTTTCTGTACTGGAATTGCTTTGTACAGTTTATTCTAACCCCAGTACCTATTCACCTACATTACACATCCAGATAGCATGTGCTCTGCTGACACTATGCCTCTGCTGGGAGGTCTACTCCCAAGAACTCTCTTATCCCATAGTCCCTCGAGGCATGAGATTCATAGGGAGCAGTTCTGTCTGCTTACCAGTGTGTCCTTGCTGGTGTAGTGGACCATCCACCCCTCCTTCATCACCGTGCTGCTCCTCCTCTTTGTGTGCTTAACAGACTGCACTACCCTCATGAGCGGGATATTGTTGCTCGTAGAAGGGCTTGAAAAGTCAAAATATGTTAGCAGGGAGATATTTTCACATTCAGATCTTCCCACGAATATAAACTCATTTAAACTATTTCAAAGCACAAGTCAAAAAAAAATGCATGTCTCATTTTCAGTGAAGTATACTGTCAGAGGTTGATGGCTCAGAAAGCGAGTTTCTAGGGGGAGTGACAGGTACTGCGGATGTTCCGTTTAAAACTCCCTAGGCAGAGTCAGATACAGAGAGATTTTCTCATTGATCTTGATGGCATTCAAAGTTTTAGGAAAACAGCAGGGTTTACTGTCAGTGTTTGGAAGCTACAATATTCAAAATCACAGAGGAAAGTTTATTATATGCAACAGGCATGATAACAATAATTTATAGATAGTGGATTTCTATACAACCTATGTCTGAATGATTTCCTTAACAAATAATAAAACAAAACAAACTAGAACTTCCCAGATGAGTTTACTCCTAGTCTTTTATATATCTAGTATTAGTGGAGTTATTCTCATCCTTCACTTTCTTCTGTTTTAACTGACTCTTTTTGTACCCTTCTCCTCCCCTCCCCTTATCCTTCCCTCTGTTTCCCACAAATCCTCAGGTACAAAAGAACTGTATGCTCTTCAAAGTCATAAGACTAATAATTTTCCCTACTAAAAGAATGTTTATTATTCCAGTAAATAGAAGACATGCAACATAATCTTTGCACGATCATGATTAATCTCAAGTGTTAATGAACTTGGGATTTGTAAAATGGACATAAAATTGTTAGTATGGTTTACAAGGCTGATCAGTTAGAGTGGGAAACTTCTTCTGTAAGGGGTCAGGTTGAGAGGATTCTGGGTTTTGTAGACTTCACCATTTAACCATTGTAGTATGGAAGCAAACAGAAGACGGTGTGAACAGGCATGGCTACAGTAAGATCTAATTACATAGCAGGAAGCAGTTCCATTTGACCTGGTGGCCATGCTGGACTGGCTACTAATAGGAAAAGTGAAGATCACCTAGGGCTAAAATAATAAATGTAGATAATAGGTAGAAAATGACACATATTTCTGAAATAAAGTGAAGAACAATGAGGTGCATACAGACTGTGAACTGTATAATAGGGGTCAGTTTTAAAGTAAATGATGTCTGCTGAGGCTGACCCTTGAATATTACATTTCCACACAATGAACTCGGAGCCAATATTAACTATTAACTTAATAGTGACCATAGCAAATATGTGTATTCCTCACACTCAAAGGAAATGGGTCAACAGATAAATAATACCAGGTCTGAAACAAGCTCCTCTCCTAGAGCAACCAGGCCTCCTCATTCCATAGGGTTTCCTCTATAGTTCATTGCTTTTCATAATGTTTCTTTTATGGACTGAAACACCTAAGAGCTTGAGTCCTATAGGAGTTCTGACCTGATGGTTCTGTTGGAGTCCTCTTGGTCTGCATCTGGATCTTGCATCTCTGCACCATCGCCCTGGCCCTCTGTCAAAGCCATCTCAGTATCCTGGACCATGGCCTCATCCATGTCATCCATGAGCCCACTGTTCCGCTCACTGTCATTGTCATCACTCCCTTCTTCCATGACAACATCAGATTCTGCCCCAGGACTAAGTAATTCTGGAAAATTGTTGAACCCAAGAAGGTAAGTCTCAACTCTTGGAGCCAGTGCTTTAGAGAAAGGTAATCTTAATAAATCAATTACAAGTTACTCCTTGCCCCCACATACCAGCTGAATCATAGTATGTGAAGATATGAAACAGTACACACACAATTTAACAGCCCCATACTTATTTCCCATTCTCCAAGGCAAATACACACTAAATTGAAGAAACTCTAAAATGAAGAAACTCTAAAATAAACCCCAGGAAAACAGTTCGGGGAGACCCCATTCAGACAAGTGAATTGAAAACTAAAATATGACATGGGACAGGCCTCCTATAGAAAGAAAGACATGTGGGTGGGTGTGGGTGGGTGTGGGCTTCACATGAAAAGGGGGCCACCTATAACTACTATTGCAGATAACTTTTAAATCCTATATCTCAATATATCAAACTGTCCTCACGAGCTCTAGTTTTTAAATACCTCAAGTAGTTTGCTCATTTTAAAATGAGAAAAACAGATCAATCAGAGACTGTGAGCCTCTACGTCTGGGAAGATCCCATTTTACCACCTTGCACTGACTACATGGGAAAATGCAATCTTCAAGTTATCAACATCACAAACTTTTCCATGTCCCCTGGGTTCTAGTTATCAAGTCCAATTGACATTCCCTGAGATTGAAAAATAGTCAATATCACAAGCTTCAGAAAGTGGGAAAATCACCAAGCTTTCAATTTTCTCACTTAACTTTGGACCCCTATGCTGGAAATCTGTATGCATAAGAATGTTCTCCTAGAAAGTGCCCCTTCCTGCTTTTGGCCCCCTTGAATGTATATTTCTTTGAAAATAAATATAATAATATATTCTTTAGCTTTTCATAATACAAACATCTGTTTACCTCGAGTTTCTATCACCAGAGGATCTAGAAGTCTCTTGGTGTGACGTTTGAACCTAAACAGTTCACAGTCTGTGGAGAAAGGTGACCTGGGTCCTAAGTCCCAGACGAACAAAATAGCCCATAGGATACTACCTGGGCGGCAGGAGGGCACCAATGTTCATTCACATTGTTGAATTGTTCTCAAGAAAATATTCCGAATCCAGGAAGATGGTTGGCCAAGTTAAGATGTTCCTCGTGCTTTGGATTCAGGCTCATATCCATGTATACCCTGGAAGCAGTAGCCTGCAGAAGCTAGACATCTGTGGCTCTTTGCCTCTAGACCAGTCTGTGATCTTGCCCTTCATCAGCGGGTGGGGCGGAAGTTAATTTATGCCTCAGTGCTTCAAGGAAGCAGGGCAGAGAAATTGCATGGGAACACTAGTTTGTAAGTATTCCAAGAAGGAATTTCTGAACAAACTAGGCTTAGACAATGAAATAAGAAGGGTAGGCAATGCAAGCGTTCAAAATGAATTGTGTACTGTGTGAAGATTTGTTATTAATTATTATTATTATTATTATTATTATTATTATTATTATTATTACTATTACACCAAAAACCTAATGATCTGGAGTGAGCCACTGTTTATTTGGAGCTGAGTTACAAATTTCTCAACTGAAAAATAAAAGAGAAAACCCCTGATAAATCATAATTACCACCTTCTGTGATTGTCATGCAACACAAAATATGGCTACGAATTAATTGTCCCCTACCTCCATTGATGGTCACTTCACCCAAGCAGTTGTTCGGTACTTTTGGTGCACAGCGTTTGTGACAGTTGAATCTGCAATCTAATCATGATGATTTTAAGATGCAACAAACAAACAAACAAAAAAAACCACATAAATTCATCAGATAGAGAAAAGGTAGCAACGTAAAAATATAGCAAGGCTTCGCGTGGCAGGTGGCCAGTGCCTGGTACCCAAGTGGCCCTCACCTTTGCACTGCAAGCCCTGCCGGAAGAGGCCCTTGAGGAGCTTCTTGCAGAACTGGCAGACTGTGGGCCGTGTGTAGGAGTGGATGACAAAAGTGTGGGGCACCTTCACCTTAGACATCAGGAGCTTGTCGAGCTGAATCGGCCGTCCGACATACGACTGTGAATTTGACCTCTTCTCGCGACCAATAAATGACTCTGAGGGAGACTTTTGCTGTTTGGAGAAACCGGAAAGGGTGGTAAGGTGTCAGATACTTGAACTTGATTTAACTCTATTTTTAAGTTTCATTTTGTTTTGTTGCTGAATTCAGTGATTTGATCACCAATATGAGGCAATCTGAAAGTAGATTTCCGTTGATGAATGCAGCTTACTTACTCCCACTTCTCTCATATTTGAGTTACTCTGTCTAATCTGAACCAGGCAGGAGACTGGAGACCTAACTCTATGAACCCAATTTCTAGGACTTTTAAACCATTTCTCTTTTCTTCTCTTTACTTTAAAATGTTAATTACAATTACTTTTAACATAGAAATACAAAACTGGAAGGAAACAAATTATGTTCCTCAAGCCCACTTCTGTCCTCTTTCAGGAATTCTCTAGATCACCATATTCACATGGAGAGAGGTACCATTGGATCACAGAGGAAGAGATGGAAATTCAATCTCTAGACAGTACTCGCTCTGAAAGATGTCTCCAGTTTCTTTGGGTTTCCTTGAGGGAAAAAATTAATGTGATTTTAAATAATTTCTCAATTATATCAAAAGGAAAAGGGCTAGAGTGAGGTAACCCTTCTTAGAATTAAGAAATATAGCAACTAATGGGTTTCATGAGGAAATAAAGACTACATAAAGACTAGTATTTGGAGTAATAATAATACCACCGGGCTTTACTGTCTATCATTTGGGAACCATTTAATAAATCTAGTATATAGATTTTAAAACTGTATTAACTGAAATGAAATATTACTTCAATGCCTTTGAACAATTCCATGACTATGTACTTGGGAATATTAGAATACATTTATCTGGAATAAAAGATGAACAGAATTACATGTTAGTAGCCACTGTAATTGTATAGCTAATTAGTTAAACTCCTACTCTACATGAATAACTGTTAGCTGTCTTAAAAGACAGTCCTACTTATGAGAAGTTCACACACCAAAGCTCACACACTTTAAATAATTCTTTTACATTAAATGCTAACAAAGACTGGAGCCAAAATATTGTACTTATTTGTGCTAAAAAGCCTGTCTTTTTACCTTGCCATGCTAACTTGAAAATTGAAACAACTACTTACGAGTTAAAAATTAAATCCCAATTGCATAAAAATCTCCATCCATTTTAGCTTCTGGTTAACTAAAATCCAATGCCACTTATTACTCAGTGAGGAAATGAATTTGTAGACACACCAGCTGCAGCAAAATTAAATCTGCTTGGAATGTTATGTCCACAGCTATACTCATAATTAGAATTCAATGGCAGAAAACTAGGCACGTCCTGACGGCATAGAAAGGGTCTAGGCCGCATCTGGGCCAATGACTGCACTGACCCATAGAGTCAGGGATGCAGTGTGGGCACACTCAGCTGAGACTTAGGTAGCTAGGACGTTCATCCTCCTTCCTTTACCTCTACTCTTATCAGACTTCCACTTAGTTTTGCTGGAGCTTATATGCTTAAACCCCTCCTCCCACAGCACCATCCTCCCCTAGGATGCAGGACCCTGGATCTCATTAGCTCTTCCTGGTGGCCCCATTCAGTCTTTCTGTCTGGCCTACCTCCGCTCCTCTGTGAGTATTCTTATGCAAAACGGCCCTCTGCTAGAAAGCACAGAGCTACCACTTGTGGCTGTGACTTAGAAATCCCCGACACCTACCACACTTGGTTAGGACCCATTGTAGGTAAAAGCAACAAAGGACAGAGGACCCATCCAACAAAGACAAGATATTTACACAAAAAAATTCAAACCCTATCTCCAGACCCTTAGACACTAGTAAAAAACACAAACACACAAACAACCAAGACAAAATGCTTCTAGAAGCCAGCAACCCGGTTGGGTGAGACCCGAGGAAAGCAATTTAGCTGAAGCATGAAGCACAAGACAAGGACTTCAAAATAGTAATTAGGAATGTGTTCAAGAGCCTTAAAGAGGATATGAATAAATGATAAAGGCTGTGAAAATGCAAACAGTTGAAATAAGATAATGAAAATAATGCAAGGCATGATAGTAGAAAACGCAAACTGAAATAAAACTGGAAATGAAATACAGGATATCAAAATAAACTTCAGAGATAAGCCTCACTCACAGAGTATAAGACATGGAAGAAAGAATTTTAGATCTTGAGGACAAGGTAGAAGAAATGCTCAGTCAAAAAAAAAATAAACATAAAACAAAAAAGACCACAGGAATGTAACATCCGAAAATGAAGGACACTACAAAAAGACCCAATCTATGCCATATAGGGATACAGAAGCAACTTTTAAGAAAATCATAGAAGAAAATTTTCCAATTTAAAGAAAGAGGTTCCCATCAAGGTACAATAGGCACTCAGATGAACAAATATACAGGCCAAGAAAAAGAAAACTCCACAATACAGAATAATCAAAACACTAAATGTGCAGAACAAACCATGCATATAAAAAGCTGCAAGGGAAAAACACCACGTCACGTATAAATGTAAGCTCATTAGAAGAATGGCTGGATTTTCAGTAGACATAATGAAACCCAGATCCTGGACAAACATATTACAACCTCTAAGAGTTTATAGATGCTGGCCCAGGCTGCCAGAAAAAGTAAAACTATCAATCACAATTGACAAAATCAAGGAAAACATCTCATGAAGGAAGAATCTGAAGCAGCTTCTGTCCATCAATCTTCTCTACTAAATGCTCATGAAGTAAAACTTCAGCCTGAATTTAAGGCTAACTACACCATGAAGATGGGACACAAGGGGTCAATAATCCCAAAACAGTTAGTTAAAAGGGGAAAGGGGTCTCCCATACAACAAAAACAAAATAACAAGTATCAGTAAACACTTCTCATGAATACTCTCAATAAAAATGGCCTTAATTCCTCAAATAAAAAAAAAAAAGATACCACACAAAGACTTAACAAAGAAAGAAAACTTCAGACCAATTTCCCTTATGGATATCGATGCAAAAATACTCAATAAAAATCTTGCAAACCGAATCAAAGAACACATCAAAACGATCATCCCCCATGATCAAGTAGGCTTCACCCAGGGATGAAGGGAGGGTTCAATATTCGGAAATCCATCAACGTAATTCACTACATAAACAAACCCAAGGACAGAAACCATATGATCATCTCACTAGATGCTGAGAAAGCATTT
>NW_022196912.1:65380713-65394751 GCF_008632895.1 Mastomys coucha
ACTAGTACCCTCAGAGCTCCCAGGGTCTCAACCACCAACCAAGGACTGCACATGGATAGGTCTGATTGTTCTGGCAGCATGTGTATAGTAGAGGTTTGCAAATTCGATCATCAATTGGAGGAGAAGACCTCGACCCTGTGAAGGTTCTGTGCCCCAGTGTAGGGGAATGCCAGGGCCAATAAGTGGGAGAGGGTGGGGTAGCAGGCATGGGGAGGGGGAGGCAAAAGGGTTTGTTTTTGTTGTTTTTGTTTGTTTCTTTGTTTTTTGGAAGGGAAACTGGGAATGGAGAAATTCGCATGTAAATAAAGAAAATATCTAATTAAAAAAAAGACTAACAGACTGACTTATAAAACAAGATTAATCTTTCTGTTGCAGTACAGAAACATACCTTACCATAAAGGATGATAATCATTTCAGAGTAAAAAGATAGAAGCAGCAAATGGGCCCAAGAAGTTAGCAGGCTTAGTTATTTTAATACCTGGCAAAAAACTCCAATACAAAACTAATCAGAAGACATGGGAAATGACACTAGATAGTCATTAAAAAGGAAGCATACTAAGATGGCATTTATGGACTGAACAAAAGATCATCCAAGTCCATAAAAGAAAAATTACTACAGCTAAACATTACATATTGATACTCACATGGTGATAGTGGGTAATGTTAATACCCATCTTTCACCAATAAATAGGTTATCCAAGCAAAAAGTAAACACAGAAACAATAGAGTTTTATAATAAGTCAAATGTGCCTAACAGCCATCTACACAAACACTAAAGAATGTATTTCCTTCTCAGTAGCTCAAGAGACAGTCTGCAAAACTGACCACATACTAAGACACAAACAACTCTTAACATACACACACACACAGAGGGAGGGAGGGAGGGTTGGAGGGAGGGAGGGTTGGAGGGAGGGAGGAAAGGAGAGAGGGAGGGTGGGTAGAAGGGAGGGGAGGGAGAAGAGGGAGGAAGGGAGGGTGGGAGAGAGGGTGGGTGGGAGGGAGGGAGAGAGAGAGTGAGAGAGGGAAGAGCTGTATTTTATCTAACTCCAACAGTTTAAAGCAGGATATCAGCAAATAGAACAGGAAGCAAAACAACTCACTACTGAATCAAAATTGGGTCAAGAAAAATCAAGGAAATGAAAAACTTTTTAAAAAACAAATAAAAGCGAAGACACAGCATACTAAAACCTATGTGACAAAATGAAAGTAGTTCTAAGCAGTTAAAACATTCAATGCCTATACTTAAAAAGAAGAAAGAAGAAAGAACTCTCTTATTAGTTACTTAACAACACACCTGAAACTCCTAAAAATAATACTTTAAAAGAGTAGAGAGGATAAAATAATTTTTAAACACACAGAGAAAAAATCTATATTATTAAAATTAGAAGTAAAAAGGGAAACATTCAATAGACTGAGAAAACTCACAATCATGAGGACATACTTTAAAATCTATATTCTACTAAACGGGAAAGTCTAAGAGAAAAGAATTAATTTCTTGATACATACAGCTTATCAAAGTTAAATCAAGATGAAGTACAGAATGTAAGTAGACCTATAACCACTAGTAAAATAGAGACAGCTATTAAAAATCAAAAAGAAATGGCCCAGGGTCTGATGGACTTAGCTCAGAAACAATGTTAAAAAAATACACTATGAAAAAAGTAAAGCAAAGTTCAAAACATAAAACTATAAATGTTAACTACTCTGGAAATTCTTTGTACAGACCTTGAGAGAGCTAATAAAGATAGGCCAACAGCTATTGAAACAAGAATCATAAATATATTAAAGCAATGCCATCAATGCTATTGAAGAATAATTAACTGTGCAGGTTAGAACCCTGTTCAGTATGTTTAGTGACTGTAGTCACTGGGCCAGTTTCAAGACTCCAACACAATGAAAGTGATACTGTTTCCATAGTTGGAGAGATAAAGAACAGAATAAAAGATTAGCTAATGTCCTTACCTCCTTAGCAGACTTTAAATGTTCTCAAATTTGAAAAATTCTATAAAATTCTGGCCAAATCACACTCTATTTACTATACTTAATTTAGGGTTTCGAATTCTGAGCTGTGTTGTGGCACAAAGCTATCACAATAGCATGGGTCTGCCTCACATGAAAGAACAAGAAGGAATCTGACAAATAGGTGGTCCAACTCACCCACATTGATTTTCTCCTCATAACTGCAGGAACCTTGGTTATTCTTAAGAAGTTGTCCAATTTATTACTTTGAAAACAGACACTCTTAAAAAATTTGAATAAATATTATAAATTTAGAGAACAGAGACTGGTTGCCACTCTGGCCCAAAGACTGTTCTACAGTGGTGGGATTCACAGGGCCACATGACACAAGAGGGCAGGGACAGCCAAGCCACAGATTTTATAGTCAGAGACTGACTGTATTATCTGTAAGAAAGTGAGCTTTCTGGACAGTCATGGCATCTGAAATTTTAAAATCAAGTGGTATCTCAATAGATACATCTATTATTGTCTTTTTAAGTCTCAAATATAATTAATAATATCCAATAGAACCTATATTTCCAAATGAAAAAGCAAGTTTCACAGTCTTGAAATAGAATACATATATATGGTGCCTGATGTAGAAATTGATATAATGATGGTAGGGGGTTTGCACTTTCAATTTTATCAGATGTTTGGTACCTTAGTAAATAAGGAAACAGAACATTTGTCTGAAGGCTGGTTTACAGTACTGTATTCTGTTTCTGGAACCATATATACATAGACTGTATGAGCTGTCAGAAGGAAAAGTAAAAAATAGAAGACTGGGTTATTACCAGTTGATGTCCTAAGAGCTCATAAGGCCTTGGTCTCCTTTTCAATTGCAGAAAGAAGGCTTTACTAATGTAAACTACATAACAGTAACAGATCAAAACTTGGGAACTCATGAAACGAGGTACACACACTTTGTGGATCTCAGAATTCCCATCAGTATTTCCTGTTAAAAACATTATGATCATGGGAACAGATCTCTGAAATCAAAACTTTAAACAAGCTATGGTTGCCCAAAGGCTGCAATTCCTCCATTAGAAATCTGAGGCAATAGGATTGTCAAGTTCCAGTCTTGGGCTAACTGGTATTATTTTAACAAAAACAAACAAATAAAGGGAAACCTGAAAAATTGCAAAAGTTGTGAAATTTGTTGATTTCAAGGTACTTGAGGTACCCTCTTTATGAAGCTGGTGAGAGCCCAATGCGGAGGTAACTATTTTGCTTCTAATGCATTAGATACAGAACATCACCTCCTTTCTTCCTTAAATTGCTTCATTTTCTTTTATCACTAGCACATTTAATTGTAGTGGACTCAATATCTTACACTACTCTAGATTCTTGTATTACATTTTTCCCTAAAAATAACTTTTATGCAGAGCAAATCCTTGCATACCCAACAACAGAAAGGAGGGTGTTTATTCTGAGTTTATTCAGCTGGTGAACTTCCATTGTTGCTTACAGCCTAGTTTGGCTTCATGTATTTGGTAAACCTGGACATGCTGCACTGGAATATTTTTTTCATAGAACAGGAGAAATGTTGAAAGGCTCTGAGAACAAAACAGCCGAATGATTTTTTATTCTGTTTCATTAATATGTTCAGAGCAAAACCTGGCCCAGATTTCAAGAACTGATTTAAATTACCTTCTCTATAATTACCAGAAGCACATGCAGAAGAATGCACTTCAAAAATTTACATTTTATATTAGTCCTAAGTCCTATGAATGAAATTCCAGGTGTCAAATTTTTATCAGGATCAATATGCTCATACAGTAAGGTTTGGGGGTAGATGCATGCAATTATTTGATTTGGCAAACTAGACAATGAAGTGCTTACACAAAGTGCTATTTCCATTCTCAGTATATGGGGAGAATATATCAGAACAGAACAATGATGTGAACTTAATTTTAAATCCAGAAATAAGGGCTAAGTACATGTAATATTATAGGTTTTTTTAAAAGAAGTTCAGCTTTCTAAAATAAAACTCTAACTGTATTTTGCATGAAATGACTGCCCTCTATAGAAGCCTCAGTGTTGGCGGCCTTCTTAGAAAGACAGCATACCCCACTTTTATGAGGAAGGATTAGGACTTGCTTTTAACTCGATACTCTACATTAATGACTTAGAAAGGTTGGCACCATCCCAGTGAAGAATGCTCTGATTACATCATGGGGCTCCGAGTGCCAGTTTGTCTTTACATCTTGAACAGGATTCAAGCATTTCTCCCAAACAGCATATTCGCTTTGAAATGAAACATCCATTAGTTCCCTGGAAAGCAGGGTGGAAATGTTCCCTCCCCTTGTGGTTCGCTCATTGCTAACCATGTAAACATCCATTGCAAGTCTATCAGTGAGATAAACCTTAAACATGATTCAAATAAAGCCCTACAACACTCAAACCAACTTCTTATTAAATAATATTCAATCCATATAGCCACTTGTGCCTAGACTTTGGAGAAAACTTTCAAGTTAAAGAGAAATAGAAAAAAAATGGAGAATAGCATACAATGTAGAAATTTCTTTATGAATCTGTTCCAATTGTTAAACACCAAAGCCCCCAAGACGTAAGACTCTTCATTATATAGGTGTTCTACAGTTGTAAAGAAGCAATGGTGTTTATATCTAATATAGAAAGAACTAAAAACTAACAAAGTGAAACCATATCAAGATAATAAATAACCAAATTAAAAACTAGTGAACACAGCTAATGAGAGGTTTCAAAATATGAACCACAGATGGCTGGGAAACACTTAAAGAACTCTGAGAGGCTCTACCAGCTGCTGACTGAGACAGATGCAGATACTCATAGCCAAGCATTGGATGGAGGTCAGGCACCCCTATGGAAGAGTTAGGGGAAGGATTGAAGAAACTGAAGAGGATGGCAACCCCCTAGGAAGACCAAGTGTCAACTAACCTGGACCCATGGGAGCTCCCAGAGATTAAGCCACCAACCAAAGAGCATACACAGGCTGGTCTGAGGCCCAAAGGCACAAATGTAGCAGAGGACTGCCTTTTCTGTTCTCAGTGGGTGAGGAGGTACGTAATCCTACAGAGATTTGAGGCCACAGAAAGGAGGGATGCCTGACTGGAGGTACTCTCTCAGAGGCAAAGGAGAAGAGGGATGGGGAAAGAGCTGTGGAAGGGGGAATAGGAGGGCAACACTGAGAATGTAAATAACAAAGAAATTTTCAGTATCCTTAGCTATCAGGGAGATGTGAACCATAACTTCCTCGGGATTTCATCTTATACTATCAGAATGACCAGTATCGATAAAACAAGTTGACAGCTCATGCTGGCAAGGGTATGGACTAAAGTGAGCACTCAGCTATTGATGGAGGGAATATAAACCTGTCCCAAGATGCAATGGAAATCAGTGTGATGTTTCCACAAGAACCTGGGAATAGATCCACCACAAGATACAGTGATACCCATGCTGGTCACATACCCTAACATCTCTACATTTTATGACAGAGACACTTTTTCATTTATGTTCATTTCTACTCTATTAATAATGGCCAGAACTTGGAAACTGCCAGAATGACCATCACCAGATGGATAGACAATGAAAATGTGTTATGTTTACTCATTTACTCAATGGGATATTATTCTGCTGTTAAAAATAAACAAAAACAACACTCCATGTGTATGTCTGCATGTGTGCATGTGCTCACTGTGTTGTTTTCTAATTCTACTTTGTTTGTGTATTGTTTTTTTCCCTTGCCTGTTTATTTTCCAAAAAGAGCAAGAAAGAATGAATGGAGTTGGAAGGGTAGGGAGGTAGAGTGAATCTTTGAGAAGTTGGAAAAAGGAAAAGTGGGATCAGCATATATTTAATGAAAAATATTTTTAATAAAAAACAAATATCAGGAAAACAATACACACTTCTTCTACAAATAAAAATATTGTTTCAAGAAGTGTGTGCTTGAGAACAATGGGTGAGATAGTTGAAGAGATCCTCAAGTACAGGCTTTAATATCTTATTTAAATGTTACCACAGAATGTCTTTGACATATTCATTTTGTTATTACAATGACACAACTTATGTCTATGCCAAGTCTCACATGAACATGACATCAGGAATTAAAAACAATTTTGATATTTTGTTTTTATTTTATATGCATGAGTGTTTTGCCTACATGTTTATCTAGGCACCAGTTATATACAGTGGCCACAAGACTAGAAGAGGGCAGTAAATCTTTTAGTTCTGGAGTTATGGATGTTTGTGAGCTATGGGTTCTTGAAACTGAACTCAGGTCTTCTTAACTGCTGGGCCATCTCTCCAGCATAACACTGGCAATGTAAGACAAACCATTTCAATGAAGAAAAGAACATGCCACCAACCAAATGGAAACCACAAATATGTAAAGTTTTAGAAAAACAGTCTCCTGCATATGGTTCCTGTAAGTAAAATTAAAAAGGTTGGATTTCCAGTTTTAACAATGACTATATAAAACTACAGCCAACTGTATAAATTCCCACCTGATTCTGTACAGTCCTCTGCTCTGGAAAAAGTGAACAAGATTAAATACACACAGGCAGTTAGCAAAAATGTCCAGGCCTGCATGACAAAGATGCAATAGATGGAGGCTGCAGTAAACTGGAGACGAGGGTATCAGTGCAAAAGGAAGGTCACTGTTCAAATACTGCCCTCCCTCCCTCCCTCCCTTCCTTCCTTCCTTCCTTCCTTCCTTCCTTCTTTCCTTCCTTCCTTCTTCTGTTCCTTTCCTTCCTTATTGTATATAACTTTTAAACTTATTTTCTTTTAAAACAATGTGTATGATTGTAAACCTGCCTGACTGCAAGTTTATCATGTGCATGTATGTATGTATGCATGCCTTAATACAGGTACCCACAGAGGTCATAGGAGACCACAGGAGAGTATTGGACCACTTAGAACTGAGGTTACATGTTGTTGTGAGCTACCATGTGGCTGTTGAGGATTTGACTGGAGTCCTTGCAGGAATATTTAATGACTTTATCAGATGATCTATCTTGGCAGCACTCTTTTAAGTTATACTAAGTAAGCAGGAAGCCTAGGTATACAAATTATAAAGCAAGTCAGTCTAGATGTTGACAACATAGAAAGAAAAGTGAAATGAAATATCAGGAAGGGAAGGGGCATTGAGTCACCTCTATGCCAGTCACCTCTATGGGGAAGAAATATGGTTCACTCAGAACTTTGAACAAGGTGATAGTTCAAAAGGAAGAAAGAAAAGAAAGAAAGAAACAAACAAATAAGCAAACTTTTGTAAGATATAGATAAATATGTGAAACCTTGTAACCACATCTATCATCATCTCCATCATATTGGAGAGAAAATTCAATCACAGAAGGTTATAAATAATTGACTCAACACAGCTTTAAGTGTAACTATGAACTCATGTAGTCTCATTTCAGATAATGTTCTTTCTCGCTACCCACCTGTTCCTGCATTCCTGAGATTTATGCTAATATATCATGGCAATTATATTTTATTTCCCTCATATAAATGAATGAAGGCAGCACAGGACATTATGAAAATGAACAAGTCCTCTTTATACCAAAATTCAACTGATGTGGGAATACTGTGAAGCCTTCACTTTGGCCTCTATCATGTATTTTTCAATTAATTTGCTCTGTTCAGTGAAACACATCTGAATAATGGGTATTTTCTTAGACACAATGAATCAGTAGCTTTTGTATGTAGGAGCCATCAGTTATCTGCCTACTGTCTAATCCAGGTATTCTTTTACTTGAACAGTTTTTAATAATGACTATAAAAAACTATACCCAGCTGTATGAATTCATACTTGATTCCAGAAGTCTGAAGATGGCCTGACATTCCAGGAAACTATACAAAATAGTTCAAGTTTTCCCCACTGCCCTTAAGTTTATCCTAGTACCAAAAGCTATCTGGAGTGTACTAACCTGAAGGTCCAATGGGATGCTACTTGATACATAAAGACTAGGAAAAACCCAACTCTGTGTGCAAGCAGTTATCTCTTGATTAGCATTCTATACCCAGCACAACTGTCTCTGTTACCTTTCTCTCTCCTTGCCTTTCACATCAATATAGAGGGTTCTTCCTCATTCATTTACTTTTTACTCACTATCTTCTAGAAGAGGTCCCGTACCATATCTACACTTTCTGTGTCAAAACAGTCTGTCTCCCTAAACCCTAACCCTAACCCTAATCCTAACCCTTGAGTAATTACCCAAGCTGTGGAATAATTGGTCTACCTGTCCATTGTTTTTAAATTGTCACCAGAATAAAAGCTCTGTGAGGGAAGGACCTTATCTACCTTGTCTTTCTCCAAATTGTACACTTCTGGAATTCTGCTTCACTCAGGGTGTGTGCCAGTAAAGGAAGCTTCACTCAGGGTTAAGCAATGCTCACAGTGTAAGTGAGAGATGGTTCAGAAAGGAGTTTTCCTGAAACAACTGTATGCGTGGACCATAAATTTAGTCTTGCAGATTTTTGACACCATCAACAAGTAAAAAAACCTGTCTAGAAAAACAGAGCCCTTCCAATCTTGAGACTACACAGGGGTTTCCCTGATTGTACACTGACACACAGTTTTACAGTTATTTGGCAATGACTATACCCACCTGCAACAGGTGCTAGAATACATACTGGCAAGCTTGAGTGGATACTTGTGAACAAAGATGAAACATCTATCTTTCCTCAAACAAACATTCCCCTTCACATAGGGAGTAAGACATGTTTCCAGTACAGAGCCATCTTTAACTATAGGCAAGTATGAAGCCATGAGGGATGGCATTCACATTGGAACGTACATGCTGTGCTGAAGGTAGGATGTTTGCTGAGTCTCACAGTTTTTTAATTGTATTCTGACGCCATGTCCTTTGAACTTTATGCCAAATGTGCCAGATAAATGAGTTTGAATTCTCAGTTGGATGTCCTAAATACACAGTATAAATAAAAGCTGATCAAAACCTTTTCATAACCGTTAAAAGGGTTATTATAGGGCAGGAAAAAAAGTATACCCCCTGCTTAGTGGTGACGGATGCTGTGTTTTACAGTGGCAAATTCATTTCTTAATGTTTTGTAGCAATTTATGAAAGCTTTCAAAGTAATGACACATGGAACACCCTTTGAAAAATACAAGGAGATCTAGATGTGCTGAGTGCTAAAGTAGTCCTGGAAGTTACATTTACTTTATATTGCCTCACGCTTTTCAGTAAACAGAAGGGAAGGGTAAAAGAGCCCTAGGTTTTCTTAAGTGAGCCATCCTTTGCAGGGAAAGCATCGGGACTGTTGAAGCATTTTCACAAATTGCAGGCCCTGTTCTTTCAAATGTCAGTTACCAACACCCTACAAAGCTTGGTCCCAAAGGGAAACATGATATAAGTAGGTTTACCTTTAAAAAAAAAAAAAGAGAGAGAAAGAGACAGCAATGCAAACTTAATGCAATGCGCTCTAAACCTATAAAATGGGGGAGAGGACATTTCCAGTGAGAAAGACCATGAATGCAAGTCCACAACTTCTACTCTGAAGCTTTAAATGCCAAGGTGAGTCTACATATAGAAAGTAATGGGGAGAAAACCAATTACCTAAGTAAAATCAAGCACAATCAAATTAGTGATATTTATTCCCATAATTGAGTATTTGACTCAACTTGAATAGCCGGAGCTGGGCTTATTGTTAATACCAAGGAGAAGTTGGGGAAGTACAAAGATGGCATGATGTTTCTTCTGAGAATCAACCATAAAGTTAAGTTACCTTTGCAGCCTTTCACAAAGACCTAGCTTGTGTTACTTTTTTTTTCAAAGATTTATTTATTTATTTTATATATCTGAGTACACTGTCACTGTCTTCACACACACCAGAAGAGGGCATCAGATCCCATTATGTGGTTGCTGGGAACTGAACTCAAGACCTCTGGAAGAATAGTCAGTGCTCTCAACCACTGAGCCATCTCTCCAGCCCCTAGCCTATGTTACTTAATGCCATATTGTAGTGCCAGTGCACTCTGTGTGTGTTTGTGTGTGTGTATTGTATGTGTCTCTGTGTGTCTGTGTATGTCTCTGCATGTGTGTGTGCATGCTACCCTTCCAAGACAACTTAAAAAGGCAAGATAAGATTTTTAAGCCAGAGGCCTTTTCTTCCACCTATAGCTCCCAACACACCCAAGAACTAAGCTCTAAAATTACTAACTAAATGACAGTGATATTTCTAGTGAATGGCTATGAGAAAAAAGAGAAATAAATTATTATCATAAGTTGGGCTATTTAGAGAAGGTGACACTTTACTTCATAAGTTCTGCACATTGCCTTATCTTGTATTTTATAAATTTATCTTGAAAAGGAAACACTTTTCCTATGAAAGGAGGAAAATTTAATTAAGTTAAAATGATTTCATATTAGAAAACTATGTTTAATGAAGCATATTTCTGGGGAAACAAATGTTAAATATAGTATAATAGTGCACTTCTGTGTGTCTGTGTGCTGTGTACATGTATGGTGCACACATGTCATGTCCCCTGTGTTGAGGTCAGAGAAACGTTAGTAGGAGCTGGTACTTCTGCGAGGTGAGTCTTAGAACTTGAATTCAGGTTGCAGGCTTGAGGACAAACACCTTAATCTGCCGAGCCACCTACCTGCCCGTGAAAACATAAATATTTAAAACTTATAAAGTTTTAAATTCTAACTTCCCTTGGTACAATTAGTTTCATACTGATGTTTTCATATTTTCCTGGGTATGAGAATTCCCCATGACACATAGCTCTCACATACAGCATAAGGGTCCTTAAAGAACTCAATACTTACAAGCGGTTACGAGTTAAAGCAATATCCACTTGGCCAGACTTGGCAAGGTGTTCAGTAATGAAGGTGAAAGAGCAAATATCTACTGTTGGGTTTTGGGGAACTTTCCAGAGGCCATGGCATATTACCAGAAGGATGAACATGGCATGCAGACTCTTTGTTCAAGATCCAGCTCTTCCTAAAGCCTAAGAAAGTATGCATAGGTGATGCATGATGCCCTTTCCAAGTAGGCTTCCTGTAGTGCTTGCATTTATACTCACTCTTCTTCACGTTTTTATACAGAATATATACTAATTATGTAGACATCTTCTACATGAGTTCTATTGACTAAGATCAGGCTACCTCACAGGAAGCTCCATCATGTTATTTAACTGCGGGGTTCCTTCCCCAGAGATCCAGCATCATTTTTTCATCTAGGTTTTATTGTCAGGAAGCAGGGAAGTGCTGGAAAAGCATCTTTGCACAGTGACCCTCACGGAAAGTGCGCACTGCTCTGTTTTGTATATGGAGAGCTCACTCAGTCAGAAATCAAGAGAAACCTCGTGGCACCTGGCAGGACAGCTATAGTGCATGTAAAAGTGGAAAATGAATATAAAGTAGATGAGTCACCAGGATTCCTGGAACTCTAGAACAGAAGAGTACCAAGGGAGTACCTCTAGATAGATATTTGCTGTGCTGAAAAATGCCCTGGAAATGTTCTTTTGGATAGAAAATATCACCATCATTGCACTTAGCATAGGAACAGCTATTTCTCATTATTTGCTCATCAGAGAAGAACCTACTTGAATTCTCCTAATGTATATCAGGTTCATCACCAGTTAAGGATAAACTTCATTGTTAAAAACTAATGAAAACAGCAAGTGAAGTAACCATTCTGGGGAGAACATTTCTATGAAAATGTGCAGGCAAGAATTCTTGCCGCAATTACACATGAGTCAGTGTACTTTATGAAAAACACAAGCTTATGGCAAATTGTTTATCTGGAAATACATGCACTCCATAATAAGGAGAACTGAATTTTGTTTAAATTTCACAAAAAAAATAAAGGTTGAGGATATTAAATGTTCAGACACAGCACAAGCTTTTTAGAAGGGAGCTCTATGTTCCCAGACAGTTCCTCTAAGGTTTATAAGATAATCTGAATATTAAGAATAAACAACAAGGCTTGCAGTAGAAGAAATTAATGTTGCTAAAAGAAAGCTTTATAGAGGTCATTAACTTCAAAACTATACTAGTAGATGCCTCTTCAAAGATATTAAACATATTTAAAATAACTCTGTTTTTTTTTTTTTAAATAAAGCTATAAGGCCTAAGTTTTGATTTTGGTTGTTGTTTTATAATTTTTGTCTTTTATATTATATTGTATCTACAGAGGCTGCCCACTCACTACCTTCAATCCCTTGTTTTCTACCTTGGATTTTCCTCCTTTATTTCAAGGAAAGATCACTCTGTTCTCCTAAATCATTTGATAAGGCTGTTACATGTTGGTGTCAGCTTATGTTAGTATATCTTCAGAACACCTCAGACTGTATAAAGCCAAAGGAAAATGAGTGTTGGATGAAGCATCACATTATAGCCTACAGCATGCGTCCTTCTCTCTGTAGATGTTGATAAAGAGAAAATTGGTTATCACTTTGAAAACCTGCATATAAACAAAGTTCCAGAAAAATGGGTTATGCAGGAAGCTCTTCTTATTTCTATCACGAGTTGTACTTTGAAGAAAGCCAGGTTTCCTTTAACAGATAAAAGGTTCACGAAGTTGAAATCTCTCCTCATCTTTCCCATTCAATTCCTGAATGCAAGTTTTGAGGATTGAGAATGCCTCCCACTTCTTTTAGGTCTCACGAACTAGGGATTACTCCCAGGGAAAAGTACACCTTATGTCTAAAGACATCTAGGAAAACAAATTACAAATATATAAAAACTACACATTGTTTATACATTGAGCTTCTCTATGCAAGGCACCTTTCAGCAGAGGTAATTTTCTAAAAAGGAATTTACCATCACTGCAGCAGATTTCTTAATCAAATATATTATACACATGAAATTTTGATTTGACAATTTAACTTAACCTGCAACATATTCTGGTTGTCTTTATGTTACTGTCTTCTGCTAGAGTAACCTAAACCGAATGATCTGCGAGTGGGTACTATCAATGGTGCTTGAAGTCCTATATCCTCGGCAGGGAAACAGCACTGGGCCACCTTCCAATAGGCACGGCCCTGAAGGAAGGGGAAGTATATTAGCAAGGTAGTTGGCTTGAGAATTATCCTAACAAGAGTATGGCTGCAGGCTTGAAAAACATTCTACTAATTATTTAAGACAGGTAAAAAGCCAATTTTACAACATTTTTGGGGAAGGAAATTTGGTCCATATCCAAGGGCAATTTCTGCCTGAATCAGAAGCTTGGTGTTTTCACTTCCATTCTGCCTTGGAGAAAAGAGCTAATAGTTTGTGATTTACACAATGCTAAATAAATAAATAAATAAATAAATAAAAATAAATAAATAAATTTCTAAAAAATTGAAGCTCAAGAACTAGAAGAGGAAGTCATTTTCAGTCATGCCTTTGTTTTGACCCTATATTCTCAAGCCACCCCAGGCATGGGGAATGGGGAATGGAGAATGGGGAGATAGTCAGTGTCCTTGCTTTGCATGATTCTGTGGTATCTGGAATGAGAACATAGCTCCAATGTGCATAAGTTTCAGCTTACTATATAGCTTGCCTTGTCATTTTTAAAGACAAGATACCTATGTTAGGAAATCAAGAATGTAGGGGGCAAACTTTGGCCTAAGAAATCAACCTTAGTCACCTTAACGAAGATGTCAATTTTTGTCAATTTGAGGATTTTCTTTAATTATTTCTGTAACACTCCACACTAGTCTTTGGAAACTGGCCCCTTATTTTAAAGAGAAAAAAAGGAAAAAAAGAGAGAGAGAGTTTGTTACCCGATTGTATGTTAAAAAAGAACTATAGACTGTGGAATGCAGTTTAAAGATGACATATGCCAACAAATGCCTTGTATTATATGGCACTGCCGTAATTAAAATTTGTTTTTTTATTTTAGAAATAAAAGTTCACTGTAACTTGTTTTCATCCTCATTGTTACATGATTTTTTTTTTAAGGAAAAGAAAATGTGAAACACAATTTAGTCCTTGTTATTTATTTGTAGATCCTGCAGCATCATGTCATAATTAAGGTTTTTGGAGATTTCTGTTAAATGTAATGTTACTTCTCTAAATGTAATGTTACCATACTGATTTCCTTT
>NW_022196912.1:65395123-65422202 GCF_008632895.1 Mastomys coucha
ATGTGCTTTACACAGTTGCCTATAAAAGTCTATGTTATCCAAGCAATTCACTCTAGAAGCTTCGGTCTTGTTGTTGTATGCAATTTTTACTATCATGCAAGTAAGTTTAGGTAAATAAAACTAATAGATCACCTTAGAAAATTATGTAATTAATGTGAAAATAAAAAAAAATTTACAAAACAGCGACAAAGAGAAATGACAAACAATGACAGGACAGTTATACTCCAGAGCTCTGCATTCAGTGGACTGAACTCTCAAATAAACACTAACCATTAACCACAGCTAATGTAGCTATGGAGCAGTACAAGGTTGATTTGAAGACACAATGCTGCATATTCTTAATGCCAGGTAGTTTTGTACCTACCTCGAAGCCAGGGCTCACAGGAGACTGAAAGATGAAGTTGAGAAAGCAAAGAGTAGGCAGAGGGGAAAAAGAGAGAAAAACAAGGTTACTAGGGAAAAGTAATGCATATTAGTCAATGCTGATTAACACACACGCATTTGTCATCAGACCAAAGCAAAACACAACACTAGTCAGCTCTGTGGACACACAAAATTCCAAACTGAAAAATGCTTTTAGAATTTAAGGGCAAGAGGAGGTACTAAGTCACAGACACAAAACATTCTGAGATGTGAGTAGTGGTTAAAAAAAAAAAATCCTTGGTCTAGTAATGAGAGATGCTTTTTGTACCTCATTGAAAACAAATTAGAGTCAAAATGAAGTATTTTTGACCTTTAAGTATAAGATTAGGTTTTCTTCAAAATAATTCTTGCTCTCAATATAAAATGAAGAGAAAGGTCATTAGAGTAATCAAATATTGCATAGCTGTTATTTGCCTGCAGTCAGTCAAAAGTGAGCGGAGAAGCATAATCACAATTTGTTTGGGGATACCTGGGCTGCCTAAAGTAAGATCTTCAAGAAGACAAATGCAGGTAGTAATGAGATAGCTCCGTGGTTAAGGACAATGGCTGCTCTTCCAGAGATCCTGAGACCAATTCATAGCACCCACGTGGCGACTCACAACTGGCTGGAAATCCAGTTTTAGGGAAGTTAATGCCTGTTTCTTAATTCTGCTGACACTAGGCATGTATGTACTATACAGAACACCCATAGATATAAAATAAAATTTAAAGATTTTAAATTATTTAAAAAAGAGTCCAGATATGTCTATGGTGCATTTTTTTACTCTGTTGATTTCACTCAAAGTTAAAATATCATTTGACAGTAATATGTATATATATACATACATAAATTTTATAAATAAATATGTATAAATTTTAAAGGAAATGCTTCCATGAGACCATTTATCAGAAATTTATATTGGATGTATTCTTTTTTAATCCCTCTTTTTAAAACAAAGGAAAAGATGTAGGTAGTTCTTCTATTTGATATCTAGAAACCAAAACAAAAGTGAACTCTGGTTGAAAAACTATAAAACCTGTAGCATGTACTCTGATGTTAGTAATTTTCTTCCTACTTGCTAAACAAATTACTGTGCCTTCAGAAGAATTGTATTACGTGTTTCTGAAATCTCTATATCTTGATTTGTAGTATGTGGTCACTTACTTGGGGGAACTGGGGGCTGTGTACAGTTAAACTGAGGTTTTACCAAGGTAACTTGGCAGTCAGTACTAGCTAAGCAGTTTGTGAGGTGATGAATCAATCATACAGGGGAAGTAAGGAATGACAACTTCTCCTTCGAACATAGACCCAAACATGGCTTCAGAGCAAAAACCAAGCCAAAACAGAACCAAACCAAACCACTACACCAAATAAGTTTCTCAATTTCCAAAACAAGACACTATCCTAGTCCCCATAGTTCTCTTCACTATTGGTCCTGAGGATCTTTATGTCTGGTCTCATATCAGAATTCATCTTTCAGATTATGGAGTGGGAAGATGGATGAGACAAGATGCATTAACTCAATAATTTATTATTTTCCAAAAAGTATGTGTCTCATAAAATACCCATGGGCTTTATGAGGGGGAAAAGTAATTCTATACTGATTAAGTTTCAGAATACTGACTTCATTATCTCAAGATTTCTTTGACCATTAATTATGCTTAGTAGCTACTAAGACTTCCACTACAGGGATGCTCCAAGAAGCATTTAACAATTTTTACTGTACAAGGTCGATTAATTTGCAAATTTCTTGTATAGGCTTATGTGTTATGTGTATGCATGTTCATGTGTGTGTTGGCATGTGCATGTGTACGTGTGTGTATATATTAGTGTGTGCATGCATGCACAGGCCAGATGTTCACTCTGGGTGACTTCCTGGATTTCTCTCTACTTTACATTGTGAGGCCAGTTATCACTTGAACTCACAGCTTAAACACCCTGTTTTCCCTGCTAGGAGAGACAATGGGATTATAGGTGGTCAATTATGCCCATGTAGCTTTAATGTGAGTGATGAGGATCATAATTCTGGTCCTCACACATGTGTTATGTGACTGATGCACTGAGCCACCTCTTCAGTCTTTTTTGAAGAAATACTGTTAAATAACTCTTTTCTTAAAAAAAAGAAACTAGAAAGTAGACAACACCATTTTTTTTTATCTTGTTGAGGTAGAATTATCAAAAGTTTCTACAGATCACCAAGAAATAAACCCATATTACAGTGCATATTCCATATGCATGTGATATAGTGTAACAGCTTTTCTTTTGTTTTGGCCTGTCTTAAAGAAAGATCATATGAATTATATTGTTGTCTTTGGCAAAAGCTACTATAGAAGACAACGTCAATCACAAAAATAAAAAGCACGAATCTCAGCATGCCATGGCACTTTAGTTTTAACGTTTTATCTAAAGTGTACTTCTTGTTAATGAATAATGGCAGTTTTCTAACCCTCTTTATAAAACTATTTTAACTAAATTAAAGGAATCTCATGATTTAATGAGTAATAATTATAATATGACATGTTATCCTTCCCTTATATAATCTGTGATAAACATTTCCAATGACTTTCTATTTGGATAGCTATAATATACTTGTTAATCAGTGCTTCTCAACATATCAGTCATGACCCCTGTACTGGCTGGTTTTGTGTGCCAACTTGACACAGGCTGGAGTTATCACAGAGAAGGCAGCTTCAGTTGGGGAAGTGCCTCCATGAGATCCAGCTGTGGGGCATTTTCTCAATTAGTGATCAAGGAGGTAGGGTCCCTTGTGGGTGGTCCCATCCCTGGGCTGGAAGTCTTAGGTTCTATAAGAGAGCAGGCTGAGCAAGCCCAGGGAAGCAAGGCAGTAAGGAACATCTCTCCATGGCCTCTGCATCAGCTCCTGCTTCCTGACCTACTTGAGTACCAGTCCTGACTTCCTTTGGTGATAAACAGAAATGTGGAAGTGTAAGCTGAATAAACCCTTAACTCTCCAACTTGCTTCTTGGTCATGATGTTTGTGCAGGAATAGAAACCCTGACTAAGACAAATTGGTACCAGCATAGTGGGGTATTCCTGTGACAACCTGACCTTGTTTTGGGGAGGACTGTGGTAGGACTTTGGAACTTTGAGCTACAAGAGCCACTGGTTGTTAAGAACTCTGTGGGATGTTCTGTAGGAGCTTGGAAGATCATGTTGAGTACAGATCAACAGAGATGGAGGCCTGACTTGTGAAACTTCAGAGGGAAGATTAAAGACTCTTATCAGGGCCATTTTGTTTTGATTGTGAAGATTATGTGGTTTTGGTTAGCTGGGGCTGAAGTATCAGCTGTGATTAACAAGATACCAGAACTACTGATTTAGATAACTTTTAAATTTTACTTTACATCCTGACACAGTCCCCTTCCTCCTCTCTTCCCAGTCCCATCCTGCCCCCGCTTCTCCTCAGGAGAGAAGGTACCACCAAACCCTGGGGCAACTAGTCTCAGTGGGACTAGGCACATCCTCTATTTAGATAATTTTAAAGTAGTAATGTATAAGAACTTTATAAGGGTAAAAAATTTTAGGTGTACATCTCTACAAGGTTTTATATATATATATATATATGGAAATATATATGTACAGCAGAATTCTCCTAGCCCCCTAGACAGTTCATACCAGCTCTTCCAGCTCTTCCAGCTGGCATCCAACTAAGAAAAAGCATTGTTTTCTTGTTCTTCAACCTAAATTGAATTTGCTTTAATTGGAATTCAGATCTTGAATCCATAAGTATAGACTATTTTGTATCTGCCTGTCTTAGTCAGGGTTTCTATTCCTGGACAAAACATCATGTATAAGAAACAAGTTGGGGAGAAAAGGGTTTATTCAGCTTACTTCCACATTGCCATTCATCACCAGAGGAAGTCAAGACTGGAACTCAAGCAGGTTAGGAAGCAGGAGCTAATGCAGAGGCCATGGAGGGATGTTCCTTACTGGCCTGCTTCCCTTGGCTTACTCAGCTTACTTTCTTATAGAATCAAGACTACCAGATCAGAGATGGTATCATCCACAAGGGGACCTCCCCCCTTGATCACTAATTGAGAAAATGCCTTACAACTGGATCTCATGAAGGCATTTCCTCACCTGAAGCTCCTTTCTCTGTGATAACTCCAGCTTGTGTCAAGTTGACATACAACCAGCCACTATACTACATTCTTGTTTGAGATAGAGGTCTCATTATGCTATCCAGACCAACCACAAAATCTTATGTTTCCTGATTGGAAACTATAGGCATGAACTACTACTGCCTGCTTGATTTCTTTATTTAAAATTGCTTTGTGAAATTCACCTATGTTGTTGAATGAGTAGTAATTCGTTAATCATATTGAATATATAGACATAACCTACTGAGTTAGTGTTGCTTTTGTGTACATATTTTTAGTGCTGAAAGCTACATTCATGAAATTTCAAAAAAATGTTTGCCTAAATAAGACCTGCATCATGCCAATACCAGGTGACATGCCAGTGTGGATGGGGACAGCTCCAAAGGCTCTACTTCTGTAATCAATAGCTTCTGCAGGAGGATCAGTTTCTCTGGGATGAAGTGCCTGATAAATTATTCTATTTCAAGTGAAATGTGCACTTGAGAGGCAGAGACAGCAGGACCTCGATGAGTTCCAGGACAGTTCTGTCTACCTAGTGAGGTCAAGGATAGCCAGGGTGACACAGTATATATATTGAGAGCTTGTCTAAAAAAATCACATTTTCTATAAAGATATTCAATTAATTCCAGAAACATTTACTTTGAATTGATATTTACATAATTTCAATGTCCTTATTCCATACAATATGCCTTGAAATTACTACAGTTCCCCTACTGCAAGTGGTGTAACTTAAAAAGAATCATGATTTTTAATTTTGAATTCAACCAAAGAACTTCAATGCAGAGTGTGTAGTAGTAATTACTCTAAAGTAGAAATTTTGAGTAATTATTTTTATAAAAAATATCCTTTAATCTAATTGATTCAAACACACAGGATTCCCTAGAATCACATATATGTCTTTTGAATATTACAAAATTATATTTAAGTACTATAATGATACCTATCTTCCAAAAACAGTTCCAGCTAAAGATGATTGAAAAACAGCAATATCAGCAAAAACACAATGTAAGAATAGACTAGAAGGGCTTTCTATTCGTAAAGATGAGTGACCATCTGACACTGACATGGGGCTTAGTGTACTAGAAAATTTGTCATTTAATTTAAAATCACAAATACTCTCCATGTAATGACAATTATAAATTGTCATACATAACTCCAAAACTTATTTCCACTCAAGTTTAGGGTGGATTTACTTGGCCTTACTAATTCTTACTTTTATTTTTCATCAATTTCTATACTAACTATACTATAAGGTGCCAGTGAAGAGTCACTGACAAGAGAAAGCTGGAGCTTTAAGCCAATAGCTGTTTCAAAACTCCATTCTTGTAAATGACTTATACAACCATCACTTTATTCTTCTGTCATTGTTTGAAAAGTTAATTTCCATAACAAATGCTTATCACCATGTCCATCAGCCATTTTACAGGCATGGAAATATTTTAATTAAGTGCAGTTTTTTTTTCATGGTACTTGTGAATGTCCAATGATAAACTTGTATGAATATCAGTAATGTTAAGCAGTTAGGCTTTGGAGTTTTCATAAAGGTAAATTTCAGATCACAGCTCAGAAGAAATATTCAGTGTGCTACAAGTACTTGAGTACTCTGCAGAGGAGACCATCTTTTGCAACATTAACACGTTTGTTCACACTGCTCAGGCCTTCTGACCATGATGAAGCCTCGCATATTTTTCAGTTTCACAAAGCTCAGAGAAGAAAGCAAACTCAAAGCTGTTGGATATTTTGATGATGCACTGACCAACCTACAACGGAGACCCAGTGGAAACACAGTCATTAACACAGGGGCTGCATCTCTCTCCCAGCATGCTCTCTTGGCCTGAAACAGATATCACAACATCCTCCAGATTTCTCAAGCAAGTGGGGAATGCATAAACAGCAGGTCATACCAGCAGAGGCTCATCAGGGGCACTGGTGGAGAACTCCGCAGATGCTGTGCGGACAGTACCCAGTCCAGTGAGGGAAACATTTGAAAGCCTTCTCCTTCTCACCCCGCTGCAATTGTTAGGGATTTTAAATGCACATCTCTTATGGTAATTCAGACCACATCCTGAAACACAAACATAAAAATAGCTCTCATTTCACCAGAAATTAAATCTATTCCATCATTGCTTATAAATTAAGAATTTGAAAACATGGCACGACATCATTTTTTCCTGATGCTACTTGGAAATACAAATTTTCCTCTGTGTTTTCTCTGAGTCTGTTCCTTATTTAAACATGGTTTTCAGATTTCTGCTTTATTGTAAAAACTCAACATCTTCCCTGGTTGTTTGTTTGGCTGTTTAATTTTTATTTATGTATTTTTGACATTCTGAATATAATGAAGTTGGGTTTAGAGAGATCTACAAATATGTTTACAAATAGATTAAACCATTTTTAGCTTCTGTAGTTTTAAAAGTATATGGGCACATAGAGGAGAAAATTAATTGTAGTTCATCATAAGTTTGGCATGACACTGATCTTCAGCTTGTCTCTGCAACTTGTATACATGACCCTGAACAAAGTGTTTTATCTCAATTATAGATGGGAATCTGTAAAATGGAGACAAAAATAACTGCTTCACAGAATCAAGATAATATTAAGTACATATACTTGTTGGTTTCTAGGTAGCAGGTAGATAGAAAGATATTTCCCACTTTGGGAAGTTTTATTTTTTTCCTATATGTATAAGCTATGCATCTTTCCCACATAACTGGCTCCTGCTACTCAGAATTTCCCCATGTGTCACAAAATAGGTCAGACAACTTTTCATAAAACATAATTTACAGTTCTGCCACCCAGATATGTAGATCTTGATGAAGTTATGGTCCTGGGTACAGCTCCTCCCGAGTGCAAAATGAGATATATTTACTTGCTTATAGTTTTGTGGGTATGTTGAATGCAAAAGTTATGAGGTCATGGAAATGTCTAACAAGACTTCAAAGAAATACTTGGGAGCATACTATAGCAGTTAAGCATCCCTGTAGGCCTGAAAGAGCAATGAATGGCTGCATGAGAGAGATGAAGAAGATGAGATGGAGACCTAACAAATTTTGGAGATGCCATGAAAAATGGGGTGTTGGCTAAGGAAAGACCATCATCGTTCAGAGAAGGCCTAAGAGAGACCACTTGAGCTACATACAACCAGCAAAGCCATTAGTGCAGGGCTACCTTAGTCAGCTAGAGAACACACCATGCCACCATGTAGCCTAGATGCTGGGCATGAAGCTATAAGATTTGATATTTGTGCTTCTGGGTATTGGTCATGTTTGGTATGGTGATTCTTTGTTATTTTACAGCATCCTTTTGAATTTTTCATTAAGGGTTGGAAGTATGTAAGAAACAAACAAAATGCCAGTTTACAGCTAAGAGGTCCAGAGGAGACTTGGATTTGAAATTTTGACAGATGCTGGCATAGTGAAGTTATGGCACTTCTGAGTGGTGGACCCAATACATTTTGCATGATCACACTGGTATACCCATTTTGGGCAGCTACGACAGAGTGTAACAGTTTGCATTTGGAATGCCTACTGAATGATCCTGTGTTGATGACTGCCCAGCTGTCAGACTGTTGGAAGGGATAGGGATGTTAGGAGGAAGGGATTAGTTAGAAAAATAAGTCACTGGGGACATGCCTGAAAGTGTACATTTGTCTCAAATGCCAATCTCGCAGTGATACCGCTTAGCCGTGAATTCTTTGCCCTGGTGTTCTACCTCATTGTAGACCCAGAGATAACGGAGCCAAGCAAGCATGGACTTAAACTGGGAGTCAAGCTGAATCTTTCCTTCTTTAAAGTTCTCCCAAATGTGTCAACGTGGAAGAAGTCTATTCAAAACAATATACCTCAGGCATGGTTTCTTCAAGATTTGCTCTCTCTGAACTTCCATTCTCCGGGTAAGAATTGAGCAATTATGAGAAGATTATTTACAGGTTGTATTCCAGAAGGATTACCATAGTGGCCATACTTCAAAGTACACCATTTTCCCAAATCGAGACCACAGTGAAGGGATGCATGAGCCCTTGGGACTACAGGGTAGTGTTCTTGCATACTGAGTTGTTGAGTTCAAGGAGTTTTCTCTGGAAGAAAGCTCATACCACTGTCTGTGCAAAAACACACACGGGAGTTCCATTTTACCCATTCAGCATCAGGGAGATCTCGGGTGGTTTGATTATCCACCTAATTCTCCGGCTCCTTCGAAAGATAATTATTGCAATTTCTGGCTTAAATAAGATAGACATCTTAGTTTTAATTTCTGGCTAAAATACCCCATGCACTACAGTATGGAAAACTTCCACTTGAGGAAAAAGGTGAGAATTAGGTTTGTAGATGAGGTAAGGAATGTCAAAAACAGGACACTTCAGAACTGAACGAAATATTACATAAATGGGGGCAGAGATATCGAGATGACAGGAGAATGTGTGTGAGAGAATACAGGGTCATCTTGAGGCACACAGAAGCAAGGAGCTTCAGCTCACATTCATCGTGGAGGGGGCAGAAAAGAACTCACCTTCACATTTAAGGCCTTGGCGCACCAGCCCCCACAGCATTTCTCCACAGTGATCACAGAATGCTGGGGCTCTGTAGGAATGAACAAAGAGAGCATGGGGCCGGATCTGGAAGTCTTCAAAGGTGGCTGAAGCTGCAGAAAGAGCATATTGCAAAAGAGATTGAATGGATATACCCATCTGCAAACAGGCATGCCAGGCAATAGGTGAGTAAACGGGGGGGGGGGCGGGTAGGGGGAAAACTCTGCAAACTAAGGTATAGAAAACAAGCCACATGTAATTTGTTATCAGCATGTGAGAGGAGGCAGCAAGAAGACCTAGGGCCAGCCTTTGGTAATGAGTATATTCAGGGCTAGCTTAGGCTACATGACACAGAGTCGTTACATCTTACAAATCATCCAGAAAATGATACACAACATGGCTTGTACTTTCAGTCATTAGGGTTTGTTCTGAAATATGATGTTATGCTTGGTGGCACAAGAGCCTCTTGCTTCTCTTTTTCTGTATGGCAATCGTTCACATTATTCCAGCAGCAATAAAATGCTAAAATAAAGGGTGGATGACATGATAAGCAATCTACTTCCTGAATAGCTGATAGTAGTTGAAAGTACTTTCTTTTTCACCACTACTGAGGAGCTGCTGACTACTGGTAGCTTCTAGGGAAGAGGAAGTCCATTTCCCTGGTTGACTGCCATGCTCCAGAGGATGAGCCACACTCGTGGATTTGTGGGGATCACGAATTAGACTCAGAAGTCATGAGGATGGGAAGCAATAGGGGAGCGAGGGTGAGTCTGGGAAGAACGAAGGAAGGAGGGGAAGTGGAATATGATCAAAATACATTGCTTGCTCGTATAAAATTCTCAAAGGATTAATGAAAACATTATACTAAAATTATTTTGTTCCTCCCCTAAGGTATTCGAATGCATTCATAAAATTAAAAAAAAAAAAAGTGACAGACTGAACTTAAACCCTGCTTTCAGATAAGACAAGCAGTATAAGGAGGAACATCAGAGTGTAACTGGAGTATAGAAGTCCGACTGCTTCCTTCTGCTGCACTTTTCTTCTTGGACGCACAGAGATGGATTAACAAACACTTGAAAACTGAAACCAAACATTAAAAGTGTAACCTCTAAATAACCCTGAAGCTTCTTCATGAACACATCAAGTAGAAGGGATTAATAGGCATGCACCAGCCATGGTCTCCTCTGAGAAAAACATAGATAAACTACGTGCATGGTGGAGGGCCCTTTTGTTATTTTCTAAGCATTGCCTATTTTATGAAGTACGCACAAAGACAACGAATGCACATGAGATCATCTATACTGTTCTATGTATATTTTTATGTTATAAAGTTGACCACCATATTCCCAGAAGATGCTCCAACATGCTAAGGACACATACTCCACTATGTTCATAGCAGCCTTATTTATAATAGCCAGAAACTGGAAACAACCCAGATGTCCCACAACAGAGGAATGGATACAGAAATTGTGGTACATCTACACAATGGAGTATTACTCAGCTATTAAAAACAATGACTTTATAAAATTCTTAGGGAAATGGATGGATCTGGAGAATATCATCCTGAGTGAGGTAACCCAATCACAAAAGAACACACATGGTATGCACTCTCTGATAAGTGGATATTAGCCCAGAAGATCGGAATACACAAAGTATAAACCGCAAACCACAAGAAACTCAAGAAGAAGGAAGACCAAAATGTGGATACTTCATTCCTTCTTAAAAGGAATTCCTTCAAAATACCCAGGGAAGGAGTTGCAGAGACTAACTATGGAGCAGACTGAAGGAAGGACAATCTAGAGATTGCTCTACCTGGGAATCCTTCCCATATTCAATCACCAAATCCAGACACTAGTGTGGATGCCAGCAAGTGCTGGCTGACAGGAGCTTGATATAGCTGTCTCCTGAGAGGCTCTGACAGTACCTGACTAATACAGAAGTAGAGGCTCACAGGCATCCATTGGACTGAGTACAGGGTCCCCCATGAAGGAGATAGGAAAGGTCCAAAGGAGCAGCCTCTTAGGAAGAACAACAATATGAACTAACTAGTACCCTGAGAGCTCCCAGGGACTAGACCACCAACCAAAGTGTACACAGGGTGGGACTAATGGCTCCAGCAGCATAAGTAGCAGAGGATGGCCTAGTCAGTCATCAATGTGAGGAGAGACCCTTGGTTCTGTGAAGGTTCTATGTCCCAGTGTAGGGGAATGCCAGGGCCAGTAAGTGGGAAAGGGTGGGTTGGTGAGCAGGGGAGGGGAATAGAGTTTTTTTTTTCTTCTTTTTTTCAGAGGGGAAACTGGGGAAGGAGATATCATATGAGATGTAAATAAAGAAAATACCTAATAAAAAAAGTGGCCCATGTTTCTGTTATTGCTCAAATTAAGAAAGATAAAGTGAAAGACTGGTAGAGTTGCATCTTTCAGACTTCTGTGCAGTTGTAAGCTCAGGTGCAATACTCACTACTAAGGCAGACAGTGCTCTCCTGGCAACCAGGGGAGCAGGAAGAACTACTGACACAACCTATGAGACAGCATACATAATCACCATGAACCTCAGAATCCCCCTCCTGAGAGGAGAAGGGCAGCATGATCATGCTATTCTCTAGCCCCTTAAAATCTGAACCTCCACTAAGAACAGAAGACAATCCTGGAGGCTTGATTCTTCAGGTTTTATACCTAGTGAATTTTAGCAAAAATATACTGCAAATCAGAGACTGTTGATTGACAATATTATTGACAACGCTTTTCTAAATCAATCAGTAAAAGGTATGGCTATGGTTATGATTCAATGTACCAATTATACACACTGGTGATTGGGTTAAAGTGTATCTAATCTGCAGAACATTAAATTCTCCTTAAAATTTATCTCTTGAACTCTAGGAGCAATTTTCCTCCAAGACCATTAAAGAAAACACCTGAACACATCGTACCAATCATTCACTCCTAGCCCCCTTCACCACTGAATCCACCCTTTCCAGGGCCAAACAACTATGACAATACTATGACAGTAATTAGTTGAATAATTATTGTAGTTTTCAAAATAAGAAACGCTAGAACATGACAATACAAATAGCAAGCTGCGTTGAGACATTTGAGGAATTAATCAGGAAGAATATAAATAATTAAACTAAAGATTTTCAATGACACCTCCCCCTCCAATTTATGGCAGAGAGATTTGTGTTTTTTTGTTTTTTTAAAAAGGGATTAACATTCATAAGCAGTTAGCACCCTTGACTTATGTTTAAATGCCACATTACTAAAGTTCAATTTTAATATTCTCCTGTTAATTTTAGAATAATTAAATACATTTTTAAAATAAAACTACGAAGCATGGTGAGGTTTTGCATCTATTTGAAATCAAAGCACAACATCCATTCATTATGAATTTACCTGTTCTGCACCCTGGGGGAAATCAGCATTAGCTGAGCATATGCATGCAGGCTCCCCTAATCACAAAATCGCACTTCAGAGATAATCACCTAGCACAGGCAAACAAAGTGAAGGCTGCAATTCCATTTCATTTAAGTTTTGGAATCAAAATGGACAGATAAGAATAGGAATATTAGCATGTCTAGAGATTCCAAGAAGGGAACAATGAGCCTGTCATAATCAATCAGCCGACCTAAATTAAAACGATATGACAGGGAAACAAACTGAGCACAATGGGCCCTCATACTGGTATTTGTGTCTCTTTGATTTGCTCTATTCACAGTCTATTGTTACACTGCTGCATGCAAGAGAGGAGAAAATGACATGCTTTCCTTAGTCACGGAGCGTTTGAAACAGGTAATTGAGCCAAAAATCTTAATATAATCAGTAGTTCTTTACAGGATCATTATAAATTGTTGGACAAAATGGACTAAACTGGTTAGCAGTACAGAGGAAATGAGGCTTCTGAAGCAAAATAAATCATCTCTGGAGGTCAAAACTATTTGCATAATAAAGTAAAACAATGTCAGATCTTCCAAGATTTTCAGTCAATTTTTTAAGGGCTATTTTGGCAATTTGGTACTGGCATTAACTCTTTGCAGCTGTGAAAAGTTGGGACTGATCTTTGAGAAAGATGTGATTAACATGCTTTAAACACCATTTTATTTGATGTTTCTACAAAACAATCTAAGATGCTTGTTACCCCACTCTACATATGAGAAAACTTGCACAGAAATGAAGGTAAGATCTGAGCAATGTTGACTCTGGACTCAGCCAGTCTTGACAACAGAATTGTACAGACTCAGTTATCACACCTTAATATTTCTTTAAAAACAAACTACAGAAGTTTATTGTCATTGAAAAAGACATTTTAAAACACTGTCATTATGTGTAGTTGGGATACAGTAGTCCCAACAACACAGAGAAAACAGGAGTTGGTCTAAGTTCAAGGGAAGCTACTCCACTCAAAGCATTCAGGCCAAAATGGGCTATATAGAAGATGCTGTTTCCAAAGATCAAAAGGAAAGCTGGACACTGCAACCCAATGTGATATATAACCTTCAATAAGTATGCATTCTTATATCAGAGGCAGTAACAATGCTGGAGAGATTAAAAATTTTCATTTCTGTTCTTTATCAGTCTGAACGTATCTTGCTTAAGATTTCTGATTTCAAATCCATTCTGTCTAAATTAGTTTGAAATTACAAGCAAGAAGTATGTTTAGAAACAATGGTAATTTGTAGTTTCAAATGAGTTGTAACTTGTGCTACATGATAACTCATGTCATCACATGAGACCTCAAGTCTAACTCAAGACCAATGATTTGAAGGTTCTCATAACTCTGAAGATATCTTCCTTAGCATGAAGACTATTTTAAGAAGTGTCTGAACACCAGTACCCCACACACATTCGCCTATAGACTATTTAAAGAAGTGTCTGAATGCCAGTACCCCATACATACTCACACTGTTGTCGTATCAGCCTCCCAGTCCCCAAACAAAACTGTAACAGACACGCAAAAGTCATCTTTTGCTACTTGCTCTTTTCCAGGTAGGATGACCCCACTCTACATCATTTTATAGCATTTGTAAAGACTCAAGCCATCGGAAGCCATTACTTAGATCCTTTAATACTCCTCTGTAACCACTACTCATTGTTCACTTCTAATCACAAGCTTTAAATTTAAGTTTTCCATGCCTTCTAAAGCCAGTCCACACAAGTGTTAATGGCCTAAAGCACAGAGTTCAGTTATATCATGCTTTATTTATCATGCTTTGGATTGATTGATCCAAAGCCTACTATGCAATAACTGATAGAAGAATGTTATCTGTTAATGTGAGGTGTATCAAGGTCAGTAGAGAATGAAATTGTGAGTACTTTAGTCTGTCTCTGAAGGCATTCTACACTGCTCTGCAGGATGGGTAGTTAAAAACACAGAACAGATAAGAAAAGGGAGAAAATATATATATATATATATAAATAACATCTATAATAAGATTATCTTTTGTATAATTACTCATCAATAAGATTATCTTTTTGTATAGTTACAATGTCTTCTTCACACTTATCCGGTACGCTGGGAGAACAGTTAGCTAATTCAATTCCAAATTTCTGATGGCACTTGAATGATACCAACAGATAACTCCTGTAACCAAAGGACTGAGACCCATCCCTCAGTGATGGTAAGATCACACCCGGATCTGTCTGCATGATGCTCCCTCCCACCAATCCACACAATTCTCTCCTTAGGAGCTGGATAACCTGCTTCCTCTCCATGTCACTTCTGTTATGAATTCTCTCTTCATGCACAACTGCTGAAATCATGCTCACCTTGCAGAGCTTATTAAACCTGGGGACAGTAAGCTTTAGGAAGACCCCAGAGCACCCCAGCAGTAATATCATTCAATGAGTTTTTATTCAGCCACTTGCCATATCCTCACATAGTTGAGAAGATTAAAAAAAATTTTCCACTTTTGATTTAACATCTGATATAGAAAATATGAGTAAAGTGTAATGACAAAAACATAGGGTTCTGTGAATATACCATGCCAGAAACCATAGCAACCATAACAACAACAGAACATGTAGTTACAGCTACTGATTAGGCAGCTCAGATAGTTCTGGAAGTTTTAAGTGTGGGACTCAGTAAGAAAAGATGGAAAGCAAAGCCGATTACGTTATATTACCTGCATGTACTAAATGTTCTTTTGAATAACAAACAGTAATAAAACACATACACACACACACACACACACAGTTCTACCCGCAATAGCATAATATAATGCAAATGAGCAACATAGAACAACCTACTCTAATAAAGGGTAAACTGAAGTAAACAAAAAAAGAAATGCACCAGAAACAAAAGTGCCCGTGCAATGGCAGGTAAAGTAGGAAAGACAGGAGAAGGATGAAGAAAAATTTAAAAAGGCCGTGGGGCAGCTTTTTATGTGGAGACATGAGAAAAATAGGAGTCAGGAGCCTGACCCACCACAGATAGGAGTTCAATTTTAAAGTACAAAATGAGGCAAACAATTCCACTGTAATTGTGCTTTAGTGCTTTCTATAACAAATGGACCAACTTTAATAAAACAGAAGCAGGAAGAGTATGTTCCAGAAGAAAATCAAGTTTAGAAGACATAAGCAGATTATCCACGGTTCAAGGTCTTTAAATAATTTCTTTTGTTATTTTTGTTCTTCAGACAGGGTTCTCTATGTAGCATTGGCTGTCCTGGAACTCACTCTGCAGACCAGGCTGGTCTTGTACTACTAAAAGATCTACTTGCTTTGTCGTCTAAGTGCTTGGTGTGGGCTACTAGGCACAGCTCTAAATGAATAATTGTTAACAGACCCAAATAAATAGTATTTGGGGTCACAGAAGCTGTCTATCATGGGATCAACTATATACATATTTTCTTTTATTTTTAATTTTATGAACATGAGTGTTTTGCCTGCATATATTTGTGCATTGTGTGCATGCCTGGTAAGAGCAAAAGTAAAAAGATGGAGCCGATGCCCCAGGAATGCAGTTACCAATGGTTGTGTGGATGCTAAAAATTGAGCCATGGCCCTCTCGAAGGGCAGGCCTCATGCTTAAACACTGAATCAGATCTCTGGCACCTATATAAGTTGTTTTAATTATTTACTATTTAAGAAATAGTACATTTATACCATCCTCCCTTCCCTTTCCCTAAAAAGCTTAAATATATGTAGATTCATGTGTATGTGTATATGTATATGTACATATATATTTCTTGCTTTTTTTTATATTCATATCTTCTTTTTTCATTAATTATTGTTACATATATGGTTATACATACAGACCCCTAAATATATGAGTACAACGTACTCATTTTGTTTTGTGTGTGTTTTAGGGTTGATCATTTAGTAATGCATAACCCACTGGTGTGCTCTTTCCCAGGGGAGACTATGTCTCTAACTCGTGGCACTCCTTAGTTCCCTATAGTTCTTTTTCCCTGCAGGATTGAGGCATCCTTAACTCTTAATGAAACCTTTCTGAGTCCATTGAAATTTTTCTAAAGTCTTCCTCTACAAGAATAGAAACATTTCAATAAAAATCAAAAGTTCTACAGAAGAAGATATTTAGCTCTACTTGAATAAAATACTTTAAAGTGGTATTTTTAAATGATATTTTGTAAGAACAAGAACTCAATAGAAGGACATAAATAATAATCTAGAGACATAGTGTACACATGAATTTAAAATACGCTAAAACCACAATAGATCAATCATTCATAATTGGCAAACATATATACCTTAGAATATAAGCCTTTGGTCATAGGCTCTGGGAGAAGGGAGGCTCATGTTAAGTCCTGCACTCACTAAGGGGCTTATCAGGCCCAGAGGTTAATTCCAAACTCAGATAGCCCTGATCAAACTCTATGAAACCCCAAACAGAACCAGAACTAATAAACAGGAGAAAAAAATTGATAGGGAGGAATGGGGTCAGAGTTGATATGAAAAACAAGACAGGACATGTATATAGTGTACATGTATAAAAGGATGAAAGAAAAAATGTACTAATAGAAAAGTAAAAATTAAAAAAAAATCTTATCTTGCAGTCTCTTATTCAGTATAGTCACAATAAATTTATTCACAATAATTAAAATTTATAATTCATAAAATGCTACTTATGTTTACTGATTTCAGGTATATAGGGTATAATCATAGCAGTTGGGGAAAATTTCTATATACTGTTAGAAACCACACTTGATGCTCAGGTGCTATTCTATGAGGGAAATGACTAGTCATTCTATCTGACAAAGAAAACAATTCTTTGCCCCCACCCTTCACTCACTCCTTTTTCCTGAACCACAAGACAGCAGGGCATAAGAAATGTTTCATGGCAGTATTAACTCCTATTCAAGAGGTCATTCGCCATGTACTTGTAAAGGGGTTAAAATTAACATCCTAGATGGCTCCCTTTCTTTTTTCATAAGGTTTTGCACTCCATAGCCATCATAGAACATTTATTTCAGAGATAGCACTTAGGCCTAAATAGCAACAGAACAGACATAAGAAGTATTTGCTAACTGTAACTGATAGGTAGGTAGGTAGGTAGGTAGGTAGGTAGGTAGGTAGGTAGGTAGGTAGGTAGGTAGATAGATAGATAGATAGATAGATAGATAGATAGATAGATAGATAGATAGATAGGAAACAGACGCAAAATGAAAATATAGGATATTTCTGTCCACATTGAAACAAGCTGGCCAAGAACAATTCCTTCTCCCACCATTAGTGTTGAACCCTTCTTTCTTTGAAAATCTTCCCTTGTGTTTTGTAAGTAGGTAGCCTCATCTTGCTGGCTCCTAACTGTTCTATACCTCAGATCCTCTAATGGAGTAATTTCTTTGATCTTGCTGCATGCTCACCACCATTTGTGGTAAACTCCCACTTTCTCTGATCTATACCCTCACAAGAATACTTAGTTTTATTAACCAATTAGTTCTTTAATAATTTAATGTATGTTTATAGTGAATATATGTACAAATATATACATATATATATTTGTGTGCATACATATGTATATAAATATACATATATCCATAATGATTATTGTTATCCACCCTACCTCCTCGTATCCACCCTCCTCTTCAGACCCACTCTTTCTCTTACATATATCTATCTCACATTCCAATCTATTTGTTTTGTTTTATGACACAAGATTTAGTCAAGGATATTAATGTGATTGACCATGGGTTTGGAGATATCCATTGATGCTTTCTGGTCTCAGCAGTGGATGAACAACTGAAGAGGTCTCATCCTTTCCCAGAATCAGATGTACAGCAGTAAGGAGTAAGACCTTGTAAGTTCTTTTCCCATCCATAAGTGATTATTGACAAAGCCAGTCTTATTCATGCTCAATGGAGACTCCTTCAACTTCCTTAGCACAGTGGTTGCATCATAACTAAAGAACGACATTTCATACTCGTTCTCCCTGCCTTCCAACTCTCACATTCTTCTCATACTTTCTTCCCCAGTATTCTCCAAGCCTTCAAGGGGATTTTGTAAGCATCTCCTTTAGGGTTAGGCTCTCAGCCATTACTCATTTTCAGCAGGCAGCCATTTGCTACAAAGAAAGGAGTCTATGATAAAGGATGGGAGTAGCTTTTATCTGTGGTTGTAAACATAGGAATCTAGAAGTCAGTTTGAAAGTTTGTCCATTTAGTTATGTACTAGTAACCTTTGTTCTTGGCTTGACAATTTTCGGGACATAGGTTGTTGACTGAGTATACAGAAAACACATGGATTCCCTCCTTTGGAGAGGCTTCAAATTCAATCACAGGAGAGTCACTTGTCTTTGTAAAAGTAGTACTACTATTACACAGGTCTGTATATCTAGCCTGAATGGTTGGTACTTCAGAAGGTATAACACAATCAAATGAGGGAGAAAAGACACCAAGGGTCTTACTCAGCTGTGAATCCAGTAAGTATATTTCTTGCTTTCTAACCTAGGATTTTCTGACCATCAGGGAATATGATGATTTCTTCTATCAATTTGTACTTGACTTTTGTGCCCAATGACAGGGAAAGCTCAGTTCATTCTTTTGAATATTGATATCTAGGTTTCTTAGCACTACTTGTAGAATATTAACCTTCTTCCAATGTCTATTTTTGACATCTTTGAGGAAACCAAAACCGAAACCAAAACATATGCACCTGTAGCTGTATGAGCATGAACTTATATCTAGGTCCTCTATTTCATTCCAGTGATCTATGTGTCTTTTGTTCTCACAGAACGATACTATTTTTACTACTATGGTTCTATGCACAACCCAAAATCAGGTATAGTGACATCTCTTGCACTATTCTTGTTCAGGACTGTTCTGATTATCTTTGGCCTTTTGGGCCTCCATTTAGATTTTTAGTTCTCTTCTTCTTTAAATACAGTCATTTGAATTTTTACTTAGATTGTATTATAAGTCTATAGATCACTTTTGGACTATCATTTATATAGTAATAATCCATGAGCATTTCATGGGCATACTTCTATCAGAAGATATTTCATGGTTGACTAAATAATCATTTTAATCACACATGACATAACAGATTGCTGGACAATGGAGACCCCAACATCTCTGAATGTATGCACCCTTGGTAGAATGAAGTCATATCTACCTACAACTCAAGGTGTTTACATACCTCATCAATTCATTATAATCTGCAAATATAGTATTTTAACTTAAAATTTAAAAAGCCCATCAGAAGCACCATTTGAATTAACTTACAAATGGCTTCTGAGAAAACATTCCAGAGATGTTCTTGCTAGCATTCTTTGACCTTTCAGGCACTACACTAATGGTGAAAGCCATGGATATGGTATCAGAGCTGGTCTGGGCTCTAACTCATGTCACTGAAAATGAATGATCTTGGATAACAAGCTTCATTTTTCTGCACCTCATTGCTCTTCTCTTGAAAATGTGGTAAGTGAAATTATCCTTGTTGAGCTCTATGGAGGACATAGCTAAGGTGGCAGCCTTCAATCACTAAAAGTTCTTAGCAAAATGATTAAGAGTATGGTCTTTGAAATCAGAAGTACCAAAGTGTGACTCACAGTTATTATCATTATTTACAGTGATTGGTATTATCATGATATTAGTACTAATGGAAAGGATTGAAGCTCTTTATTACCAACCAACAGTACTTAGACCTAAGGATTTTAGGAACTATTGTTATTTGTTCATTCTACTTAAAGAATGATTGCACTCCAGAGGAAATGGATTTTCCTCCACTGCTCTGGTTAACCATAATTAAATATAGCTAAGTCCATAAGGCTGTTTCTAGTTCCTTCTCTAATGTGAATCAATTAACAGTCAGGCATTGAAGTATGGAGAGAAGGGTCACCATATCCTGATGGGACTGAATGACAAATGCCACAGCTGGAAAGAGATTAGAGAGCATCTCAGGTCAAGAAAGAATGTAAATGGTTACCCCATGTGTCTAGCACTGAGGAAAAAGAAAATTAAGTAAAAATGTCATGGAGTCAAATTCGAGCTAATGAGTGCATGCTCTGCAGGTACTCTGAACAGAGGAACGAAAGGTCAAGTCTGCTGCTTAGAAAGTGCCTTCATGTGCAGGAGATTGTATACCTTTAAAAAGGATAATGACCTAATTTACATGAGGAACACCAGCATACAAATTACTCTTTAGGCTCCTAACTAAAGGACCATAGACAAAGACTATGTACAGCATGATACAGAAATGTGGGCAACAGGGTTTCCTGGGACCAACAGCATTACTGTTTTCCAATATATTTGCATGTAAAGAGGCTCCAAGCCATGCGCCTATATGCTTCCTTTCAGGTTTTTGAAAGTCTCATCGTATTTTTCATAAAGCCGATACTTAAGTCTTTTTTTAAACATAAATTCACCAAAGCTGTGAAATTCAATCGCAGTTCCCCCAGATCAAAAGGGTTTAACTATTGATGAATCCCTTACCTTTCTGCTGATGTTCTCGCTGCCAATGAACAGAACTGACTCTGGATATAGCATTGTGCTGATGGACACTTACAGTATTTGAAATTTGTTATTAAGGTAACACACATATGATGAATTTTGATCAAACCCACCTCTCATTCTTTCCTCTCTAGGTCTTTCCCATACCTCAACCTCCATTTTTCTTTCCAATTGCATGTGCTTTTCTATTTTAACAGACTAAATCCAATTAGAGCTACCCATATGTGCTCCTTACTCAACACTCAACAGTACTGGCTGCCAACAGCTCTTCTGCTAGAAGTGGGATTTCATTAGTTCCCCATCCCCCAACACCATCCATGCTGTAAGTATGTTTGGCTTGATTTTGTACAGGTCTTGTGCATATTGTCATGGCCACTGTATCTTCATATATCCAGTGGCTCTGCCATGTCTGGCAAACACTGTTTCACAGCAAATGACCATCACTTCTAGCTCTTCGTTATCTTTCCAACCTTTCTTCTATAATAATTCCTAAGCCTTCTGGGAAGTGAGCATGATACAGTTGTCACATATAGAGCTGAACATTTCAGTCTGTTATTATCTAGATAATTGAACAGTTGTGGGCCTCTGTGTTAATCACTATCTACTACTATAAAGCGCATCTCTGATGGGGGTTGATAGATGTACTAATCTTTGAGTATAAAGATAAGAATCTAACTGGCAATTTATTAGTGTCTATTTAACAAAATATTGCTACAAGGCTCTTCAGTACACCCTATGACCAGAGAAACAAGCTATTGGTTCAGTTAATGGCGCCAGGCAAGATTCTATCTTGTGGATCAGAACTTGAGTCCAATCAGAAAGTGTCTGATTATTCCTGGAATATTTGTGCCACTATTATACAAGTGGGAATATCTTGCCAGGACAGTTGTATTGTTCATTGCAAGGTTCACAGCTGTGTACGACTTTTGATGACAGCTCTCCCAGGTAGTGTATAGTGAATCATCCAGGAGAGAATCTTCCAGCACCATGGAAGCCAGCAATGAAAGCTTCCTAGACAGGACCAGCCTTATTACTCCTTGTCTCAAGTATGTGGTGACTTCAGCAGTAGGAACTTCCTACCCAGCTCTCACAGGATAGCAAGGCAATGGCTGTAGACTATGATGTAGGTGTGCACCAGTTCCTTACAGTGAAAGACTTCGTTTCTATTAATTTCTGAATATTAAATACCTTCATTTATATTTTCCAGTAAGGGCTGTTGAAATATATTTATCTTAATTAAAACTTGTGCACTTTACACACATTTGATTATATGTAAATCACAACTGAAATACACAATAACCCTGTTATCCATACCCAATTTTTATGGAGAATGTCTTCTCTTCCCATTACCTCTAAATATTACCTCTCCCAGGTAATATTTAGTGTTTTTTCCCTCTTCTTTCACAGAATAACAAACAGATTTTGACTCTATCTTGCCTTCAGTACAAAGCATCAGATAGCCACCCATATTGCTGTGTACAGCTGCAGCCCAAGAGTTCTTCTGTTGCTGGGTACTACTTCATTTGGTTGATAAATCCTAATTCCTATTTACTACTTCACTCCTGTCACCAGCAGCAACTTAGAGATTTTTTTTAGGGTCTCGGAGTAGAGGGTCTCTTTGAGCTAAAGGAAAAAAAGGCAGGGAACTTCGAACAGCATACCCAGGAAGAGGAGCAAGATGAAAGATTATTCACTAGTGGCTTGTATGTGTATCTGATGAAATTAGATCCTCTGCCTATTTTTATTAAATTAAGGCATTGTTTTACATTAATTAATTAGTTTCTGCAATGCTGAGGATTGTATGAAGGACGTCACATATGCAAGGCAAGCAATTGACCACTGAGTTACCGCCTCAGCTCCTCCAAAACAGGACTAAAATCTCTGCTATAAAATTAAGAATATATGAAAATACACTCACTAAAAAGTAGTCTCTATGAGTCCTTCAAAACCAATACACCAAATGCAATCTTTTTCCTCAAATGTATTGTGCATAATTTCCTAAATATTTGAATATATGTGATTTTTGCAGAAGTTTAAAGGAATAGGGAGAGTAAACATGACCAAGATATAATAGGCATGTATAAAAATGATATATAGTACAATCTATTATTTTATACAAAATAATACACTCTAATAAAATATACAAAAGAAGGATGTTTTCTCCATATGTACTGTTATCCAGATATAGATGGATACTTAAATAAATGCCAACCTATGTTTAGAAAAAACAGAATAAACAACTAAGCAATCTTCTTAACTATGTCATAATACATGACTTCACTGATATTTTCACCTACTTACAAGAGATAGGATCTGTGCATAACATTTTTTCTTTCAAATGGCTATAATTAACTCAAAGAATATTTGTCAAAATAATTTAAATAAATATATATTCCAAGTACTGTTTTATGTTGTACCATGTTTATTTGGTATATAAAAGTATCACAGACACATTTCAAGAAATAAACATATCTTGTATCTCTAGCAAACTTTAACTCAAATGTAATACCAAACAGTAAAATTTCTCATGGGAAATCTAGGATAAAACTGTTGCCTTGAGATTAATCCAGCAGCTTTTTGTTGTTTTGGCTTTTTTTTTTGTTTGTTTTGTTTTTCTTTTTCTTTCCTTTCTGGCTTCTTTCTCTTCCTTCATTCTTTCCCCCTCCCTCTCTACCTTTCTTTCTTAGAGGATGAGTAGTGACAGAACTGCCCATTTATCGAGTGGGTGTCAAAGTTTCTATGTAGCCAAGATGCCCCTGAATTTCTGATCCTCCTTGAGCTGCAGGAGTGCTGGCAGTATAAGCATATGCCACCACTTCCATAGCACATGGAGATCAGTCAAATCAAGGGCTTCATAAACAAAGGAAACATTCCACCAACACTGAGATGTCTTAGGTACTAAGAAAGAGTACATCTCAGCTTTGAAAAACGATAAAACAACAAATTAAAAACATTTTGTCTTTGAGAGAAAATATAGCTACTTGGAAATCAATTTGGTGGTTTCTCATAAAATTGGGAATAGATGTACTTCAAGAACCAGCTGTATCACTCTTCAGTTTTTACCCAAAAGACATTCCACCATACCACAAGGACACTTGCTCAACTTTTTTCGTAGCTGTTTTATTCATAACAGACAGAAACCGGAAACAACCTGTATGTTCAAGCAAAGAATGGATAAAGAAAATGTGGTACACTAACACAAGGAGTATTACTAAGCTATTGAAAACAATGGTTTTAGGAAATTTGGAGGTAAATGAATGGAACTAGGAAAGTGGTAATTCAGACCCAGAAAGACAAACATGGTATGTACACATTTATAAATGGATACTAAATGTTACAATCGACAGACCCAAAGAAGCTAAGCAACAAGAAGAGTCCAAAGGGGTTGGCTTGAATCTTAGAAGGAGAAATAGAATAAATATCTGGGTAGACAGAGAGAGGAGGCTGGATGACAGTGGGAGTATAAGAACAGGAGGGATCACATGGGGGAGATGGAGGGAGAGAGGGAGAGAGTCCTGGGAAGGACAAGTATAATCAGGTTGGGAGGCAGATCTCTGGGACAAAGGTAGAAAGCTAGGACAATGGAAACTCCAAGGAATCTATGAAGGTGACATCAGCTAAGACTCCTAGCAATAGATATGAAGTCTGAAATGGCCATCTCCTGTAAGCAGGCAAGACTTCCAATGAAGGGATTGGGACTCCAACCCAGCCAAAAAAAACCTTCCACCCACAATCTGTCCAGCTCTGAGATGTGCAGGGGAAAAGATAAGGCAACAATGACTGCTCCAGCTTGAGACCCATACCATGCCAGGGAGCCCACCCCTGACACTCTTAATGATATTCTGTTTTACTTTCAGACAGGATCCTAGTATAACTGTTATCACAGAGGCTTCATGTAGCAAGTGATGAAGACAGATACATAGACCCACAGTCCATCCCTAGATGGCGCTTGGGGAATCCTAGGGAAGAGTGGAGGGTGGACTGAAGGAGCCAGAGGGGTAAAGGACACCAAAAGAAACCATACAGAATCAACTAACCTGGGCCAGTATGAGTTCAAAATTGTCAACTAGGCAGTATGCATGAGATGGACCCAGGCCATATGCACACATGTAACAGTTTTGAAGCTTTATCTTCATGTGAGACTCCTAACAGTGGCAAGAGGGACTGTCTCCAACTTTGTTGCCTCCCTTTGAATCCTTTCCCCCTAACTGGAAGCCCTAACTGGGCTTCCTTGTCTAGCCTAGATATAAGAAGATGAGCCTAGTTTTACTGCTGGTGGGAGCATGGGGGAGAAAACCCATAGCCTGGTAGACGCTTATGAAACAATAAGATATAGATTCTAAGAGTGTTTCAATAGCTGCAAAGGAGCAAAATGCCATAAAAATAAACAGACTGCACTTTTAAATAGATAGCTAATGAAGCAGGCCAAATGGTTAGTAATTAAGCATAAGAAGTCTCATATACTTTCTTAGAGTCACACCAACTTATTTTATATTATTTGTGACTACTATGAAGGGTGTTGCTTCCCAAATTTCTTTCTCAGCCTGTTTATCCTCTGTGTAGAGGAAGGCCACTGATTGGCTTGAATCAATTTTATATCCAGCTACTTTGCTGAAGCTGTTTATCAGGTTTAGGAGCTCTCTGGTGGAATTTTTGGGATCACTTAAGTATACAATCATATCATCAGCAAAAAGTGATAATTTGACTTCTTCCTTTCCAATTTGTGTTCCTTTGATCTTCTTTTGTTGTCTAATTGATCTGGCTAGGACTTCAAGTACAATATTGAATAAGTAGGGAGGGAGTGGGCAGCCTTGTCTAGTCCCTGATTTTAGTGGGATTGCTTGAAGTTTCTCTCCATTTAGTTTGATGTTGGCTACTGGTTTGCTGTATATTGCTTTTACTATGTTTAGGTATGAGCCTTGAATTCCTGATCTTTCCAAGACAATCCAGAGACTGTTCCACCTGGGAATCCTCCCGATATTCAATCATCAATTCCAGACACTATTGTGGATGCCAGCAAGTGCTGGCTGACAGGAGCCTGATATAGCTGTCTCCTGAGAGGCTCTAACAGTACCTTACTAATATAGAAGTAGAGGCTTACAGGCATCCATTGGACTGAGCATAGGGTCCCCATGAAGGAGCTAGAGAAAGGAGCCAAGGAGCTGAAGGGTTTACAGCTCCATAAGAGGAGCAACAGTATGAACTAACTAGTACCCTCAGAGCTCCCAGGGACTAAACCACCAACCAAAGAGTACACATGGTGGGACTAATGGCTCTAGCAGCATATGTATAGCAGAGGATGGCCTAATTGGTCATCAATGAGAGGAGAGGCCCTTGGTCCTGTGAAGTTTCTATGCCCCAGTGTAGGGGAATGCCAGGGCCAGGAAGTGGGAGAGGGTAGGTTGTTAAGCAGGGGGAGGAGGGAGGGAACAGAGTTTTTTTCTTTTCTTCTTCTTTTTTTCTTTTTTTTTGGAGGGGAAACTGTGAAAGGAGATATCATATGACATATAAATAAAGAAAATATCTAATAAAAATGAAGTCTCATATATTTTAGGTTCACTGCAGCTCAGTAGAACTGTATGCTAGATTGGAATAAAAAATCAATCATCATATTTGAAATATCTAATCTAAAAGTGATGTTTACTAAAGGGCTTTATTACTCACATGTTATAATCTTGGTTATTTGTATTGATTTCAAGATCTCATATGCTGCCGGGCAATGGCACACACCTTTAATTCCAGCACTTGGGATGCAGAGGCAGGCAGATTTCTGGGTTTGAGGTCAGCCTGGTTTACAGAATGAGTTCCAGGACAGCCAGGGCTACACAGAGAAACCCTGTCTTGAAACATACACACAAAAAAGATCTCATATGACAGTCAGTATTAATAAATGAAAGAATGATATTTGTTCCAATTTGAAGGTTAGTCACCTCATTAACAAAACAATTGGGGATCCATTAAAAATTACTGAATATGATTTTTATATCTACAATTCATCATTAATATTAAATATATAGACTACATATATATGTATACATATATTATTATTATATTATAATATTATATATATAATATTATATTATAATATAATATTAATTATATTATTATATTATTATATTATATATAAT
>NW_022196912.1:65422212-65458518 GCF_008632895.1 Mastomys coucha
TATATTATATATTATTATATATATATAATATATAATATTATAATATATAATTAAATTGTATATTTAATTATATTAAATATATAATTTTACTATCAAAATATCTGCATAAATGTAGTAAGTAAATAACTATTTAAAAATCTGTCCACTTATGCAACCCAACCAGTGAAGCGGTTAGGCTAACTGCAGATCTCTAGATCCAATGCCCAAATCTCATGCCCAGTTGTTGAGCAGAAAATCTAGAGCAGCCTCCACTTCCACCTCCCTGTAACCCATACCACCTCCTGCACCTCTCATAGAACCCAACGATCTTCCCTTCCTAAACTCCCCACCACCTCTTTGATAAATCCCAGCCACTAACTCAAATTGGAATCGTTAGGAACATAGGCTATGCTGATCAGGTAAGCAAATAGGTTAAGTGCAGAGTACTTCTCCTTCCATTCCTCCTGATCCCATTTCCGGGTTTCATCGATAGCTCTACACATACCTTCTGTTGTAGCTGCTCTTAAATCTCTGCTCCCATTTAAATGGGATATAACTAAGCAGATCCTGGTGGACCACTCTGCTCTCCTCTCTCCTATGAACCCACTCAGCCCCACCCTGGCCCATCCCCATTCGTGAGTGTCAGCTCCCATAGTTAGGAAACACATTTTAGACACAACTCACAGACACACCAATCAGGACTCCATAAAAATTTTGTACTAGGCAACATGTCCCCAATATACTCCTAAGAACCAGAGAAGAAAACAAAACAACAGAAACAAAGAAACAAACAAAACCCAAGAAACAAAATACCTACCCAACAAAGACAAGATGTTCAGCATCTAGAATTATAATTTCCACAATGGGAGAAACCTAGATGTGAATATAAAAACACAATCAATAACAGCCCAGACAATATATCTGCATTGCAGCTGAGAAACCACAGCAGGACCTAAGTAGTTGAAGCACAAGAAAAAGGCTTTGAAAGAGCCTTTATAAATAAGATTAAAAAAAAAATCCTTAAAAGGAAATTCCTAAAGGAATTTATGATAACATAAACAGACACTGGAAGGAAATGCATAAAATCATTCCAGACCCGATAGTGAAAATAGAATTTAAAACTTTAAAACAAACAAACAAACATACAAAACAAAACAAAAAACCAAATCAAACAAAAACAAAACCTACAAATTAAGGTAAATGTGAAAATAAAAAAATTAGGAACTCAGATAATAATCACAGAGGCAAGCAACAGAACACAAGAGATGGAAGAGAAAATCATAGCCATTTAAGACACGATGGAAGTAATGGATATAGTACTTAAAGAAAATGTTAAATCTAAAAACCCCTGGCATAAAACATCCAGGAAACCTGTCATACCATGAAAAGACCAAATCTAAGAATGGGAATAGGAAGAGAAGAAATACAGGTAAAAGGCCCAAAATATAATTTCAACAAAATCATAGAAAGTTTGGCTAATCTTAAGAGATGTCCATAAAGTATTACAATAAAAACCACCAAATAGACTTGACCAGAAAAGAATGTCTGCTCAGCACATACTTTAATCAAAAGCAAGTGTATAGAATAAATAAATCACATTAAAAGCTACAAGAAAAAAGACCAAGTAACCCATCAAGGCAGTCCTATTATACTTAAGTGTTTTCTCCATGGAGACTCTGAAAGCCCAAGAGGTCTGGACAGAATGGACTTCAGAGTCTAAGATAACAGATGCCAGCCCAGACTTTTATACCCAGAAAAACTTTCAACCACCATAGAAAGAAAAAATAAGACATTGCATGATAAAACCAAATTTAATCAATAACTATCTACAAATCCAGAAGGTGCTAGAAGAAAAAACTCTAACCTAAAAGATTGATGGCATCTGAGAAAACAAAGGGAATAAATAATACTAGACCATCAAAATTAAATGAGGTTAATCATACACTCACAACAACAACTACAACTACAACAAATAACTGGAATCACAACCACAGCCCATAGACAACTCTCCTCACCAATGTCCGTTCCCCAATAAAGAGACAGAGACTAACAGAATGAGTGGGAAAATGGGATTCATCCTTCTACTGCATACAGGAAACATACCCTAACATCGATGATATGCATCTTCCAAGGGTAAAAGGGTGGAAAAGATATTCCAACAAATGATCCTAAGAAACAAGCTGGTTTAGCCATCTTAATATCTGACAAAACAGACTTCAGACTAAAACTACTCAGAAGAAACAGGGAAGAACACTGCATACACATTGAAGAAAAAAAATCCACCAAGAAGACATGACTATGCTCCAAACACACTTGGACACAAGTTTGTAGAAGAAGCACTACTACAGACTAAATTGCATTTTAATTATTACACTGGAATAATAGAAGACTTCATTCTTATCAATAGACAGGTCATTCAGGCAAAATTCATCAGAGAACTGTTGGAATTTACACACCAAATCCAAGAACACATAAAAAAAAAAAAATCCATCCACCATGATCAAATAGGCCCTTGCCAGATGTGCAGGGATGGGTTAACATACACAAATCAATACATATAAATCATCTTAAAAACAAACTGATTCACAAAATAATCCACATGCTCATTTTATTATATGTATAAAATGCATTTGACAAAAATCTAATACTCATTCATAAAAAAAAGAGTTCTGAGAGACTAGTATGATTAAATAAAAAAAAACTTCAAGTCACTAAAGAATGAAATTGAAATTACCAGAAGTCAAGCCTGGTATGGCCTTGGTGGGGACAGAGCTACTTGGTTTTCCACTTGGGACAGGGCCCCTGATGTGAGCCTCCAGGAGTACTGACAGCTGCTGTGGGCTTAAGCCTTATGTGTAATAATGCACATAAATCCTGGAACTGGTACTAGCAGTGGAGGACTCTTCTGAAGAATGTCCTCCCAGTTTATGTTAATGACTCCATGATAATTAGAAACAGCATGAGTCCAGGAGGCGAGGGTGTGGCTATGTCTCAGCAAAAGTGTAAACACTGGGACAGACCTTAAGGCTATGGAAAAGAACTCTAAATACAAAATTCAAAAATAAATACTTTCTCAACTACGAAAAACATAAGGATGCAATATGGATTCTATGAGGGGCTTCAGGAATCTAAAGGAACAAAAGCAGCTGCTCTGTGAGCTAAGAAATTAGAAAATTACTAAGGGAGGAGATAAAGAGATGTAGGGAGTGGTGATCTTAAGAGATCCTACTCAGCTAAGATTTTTTGTTTATGCTTACAAAGGCAGATAGATGCCTGAGCTCAGGGTCAGGATCAGAGGAAAGTTAGGCTTTTATAATTTTTCTCCTGGGGCAGGAGGCATGATTGGGATATAAAGTGAATAAAAAAATTCCCACAGGTGCTTCTCAGCCATTTAATATTCCTCAGTTGAAAATTCTTTGTTTGGCTCTGTACCCGATTTTTTAATAGGATTATTTGATTCTTGGGAATCTAGCTTCTTGAGTTCTTTGTATATATTGGTTATTAGCCCTCTATCAGATGTAGGATTGGTAAAGATCTTTTCCCAATCTGTTGGTTGTCGTTTTGTCCTATTGACAGTGTCCTTTGCCTTACAAAAGCTTTGTAATTTTATGAGGTCCCATTTGTCAATTCTTGATCTTAGAGCATAAGCCACTGGTGTTCTGTTCAGGAAAATTTCCCCTGTGCCCATGTGCCCAAGGCTCTTCCTCACTTTCTCCTCTATTAGTTTTCTCCTCTATTAGATATACTCCTCAGTATATCTGGTTTTTATGTGGAGGTCCTTGATCCACTTGGGCTTAAGCTTTGTACAAGGAGATAAGAATGGATCCATTTGCATTCTTCTACATGCTGACCACCAGTTGAACCAGGCAACACTTGTTAAAAATGCTGTCTTTTTTCCACTGGATGGTTTTAGCTCCTTTGTCAAGGATCAAGTGACCGTAGGTGTGTAGGTTCATTTCTGGGTCTTCAATTCTATTCCATTGATCTTCCTGCCTGTCCTACACTAATACCATACAGTTTTTGTTGTTGTTGTTGTTGTTGTTGTTGTTTTTCACTATTGCTCTATAATACAATCAAATTGAGGTCAGAGCGTAAATGCCTGTAATGTCAGTATTCTGGGGTAGAAATGAGTGTATATCACTGTACAGCTAGCCCAACACAAATGGTGAGTTTTCAGTTTAGTGGGAGACTATGTCTCAAAGTAATAGGGTAGGGTGATGGCTGAAGACAGCAATTTCCTGCTTTGACTTTTAAATGTTTACACAGACTTGTGTGCCCATGACACCCCTCACCTCATCCCACACAAAATACCACATGTGGGGCACATTGGTTTAATCATCATCTTCTTCCTAGAATAACCTCTTGGTCAATTTCTATTATTTTTTGTAAACTTGTGACCCAATTTTCTTTCAAACACGTTAAGATTTTTTTCTTACATCCAACAAGCTAAAATAATATTTTATAATTTCTAGTAGGGTCTAGGTTCAGACACTATGGATATATGTACAACTTAATTCGCTACTCAGGACAGTTCTTGAATGATTTCATCTCTGTGTAGGCTTGTTCCTATGCCTGGCAAGTAGCAGGCATTTCAAGCGGGTCAAGCACTCCATCTAGGGATGTGACCTGTAATTATGTTTCCTTTCTTGTACTTTTATTTTGAGGTTTGGGGATGACAACCTTGTTAGTGTTCAATGGGTAAGATTTAATGATTTCATGTGCCCCAAACAGGTTCTGAGTGATTCAAAAATTTCATTTAAAGCTTTGTCTGACAGAAAGGATTTTTTTGTTGTTGTTGTTGTTGTTTTGCATGGAATGGAGTGAGGGAGTTGGTAAGTTTTTTTAAAGTGTCCATTTCTATTAAGAAGGATGCATGTCAGAGAGTAAACAGGACAGTCCATTAAACTCCGGAAGCACAAATTATGTGAACAAATGTTCCCATCATAACAGGTAATAATGCTGCACAGAACTTAATTGTATGTCTGATGAAAATAATACATTTCACACCTAAGTATGCAGATTTAAGTTAATAAACTGTAAAAATTTGAGTCATAACACAATTAGCATACATTTTAAATGATAATCGTCATCTTAAATCAGAAAATATTGTTTGAAATGATAATAAGGAAGCATGAAAATGAGCATTAACAACAGAGGACAATTTATTTATTAGTTTTCCGCTTTAGGGAAGCTCAGAGTTGGGGCCACTCGTAAAGACTGTTAATCAGAAGGGCTTATGGCAAGAAAGAAAACAATTATTTCCCTAAACTCTTTACAATTGTTCCAGCTGAAAGTGCTGAAGACAAAAAAAGGTATACAAGACAGAAAGCAAGTCTTGTGCTACATATATTTTAAAAGTTGATAAAATGAACCTGAACTGGAGATTTAAAGTAGAGAACTGTTTATTTTGATGATTAGGCAAGAATAGATTAAATATGGCAATCATATATCATCTTCCAGGAGTGTGTATAAATGTAAAATGAGCACAAGGGATGAGCAAAACATCAGCCAAACCTCCCAAAAGGTGATTTTTGTATGTACAATTACAGTGCCTGGTAGAGATTACATTTCATTTCATTTTAAAAAAAGAAAGACTACTATACTTACGATCCATAGATTATAGTTGGCCTGCATCATCTTTTTGGCTCATTCCACACTTATAGTAACATTCTGAACATTATTTACACACTCAGAATGATTTGACCAAAGAGATCACCTTCCAGCATATTTATAAGAGTGTAGCAGAAAAATCATGGTCATCCTCTAGGATTCTGCATTCTTGATGAGGAGAGAGGACACATCCACTAAAACACACAAAGAAAGAACTAGCCAGTGCTGTATAGTATGTTACTGGATGATGCAGCGAGAAGACCAATGCAAAGTTCTGTTGAAGTGGTTGATGACTAATATTTAATTTCAAGTTGAGTCTCTGAAACATACAAAGTCATAGAATGGACAAAAAAAAATCTATAATTAATGTCTTAGGATTTCATCGCTATGAAGAGACAATGACCAAGGCAACTGTTATAAAGGCAAAGGTATAGTTGTGGCTGGCTAACAGTTTCAGAGGTGTAGTCCATTATCATCACACTGGAAAGAATGGCGCCATGAAGGCAGACTTGGTGTAGGAGGAGCCAACAGTTCTACATCTTGATCCAAAGGCAGCCAGGAGAAGACTATGTTGTACTAGCCAGACTTGAGCATATATATAAGATTGCATGACACCAGAGCCCATTCTGAAAGCTATGACCTTATTTGCCATAGTCTACAGAGTTAAAGGCCCATCCTAGACTCTACTGAATCACATCCTGAAAATCAGCAAGCATTTTCCCCTCCAGTTGCTGGATGAAGATCACTGAACTCCAAAGCAGTGTTTTCCCCTGAGTCCACTCCCTGCCCCTTCCTTTATTAGAAGTCTTTGAATTATTTCTAAATTGTTATAACCTAAAACAAAGCAGGGGCTCCAGTTTGAGCTGATAGCCTGGGAAACTACAGTTATGATTTGAGGCTAGCCTTAGCACTATAGTCTATTCCCCAAGGCAAAATACAGCTAGTTGCTCAGATTCTAAGAAACCCTAAGGGTTTCGGTCCTGCAGTGGGCAGAATATTGAGAGAGGTGAAGTATTCTTCAGAAGAATGTGGTTTGTTTTCTGAAAAATTCCTTCTAAGTAGAAGCCTGAGAAGAACCTTGCATGGAACTCTGTCTGAGCTGAAGGCAGATACTGTCCTTACCCAGGGTGTACCCATAACTGATGTATAGCCTGGGCTTGAAATGACTCCAGTCACCTGAGTCACAACAATCAGGATGGCTTCAGAATAAACTTACTTGTTTATAGAAGTTTCTGAACATGGTATAAGTAGAACAAATAATTAAGAGTTATATGCACATCTCTACAGCTGGACACGGCTCATATTTACTTAAGATAAACCAGGCACATTTTGAATTTGATGAGGTAATTTTTGTTATGGTCAATATGACACAAACTGTGGAGATCCCCTTGCTGTTGGTGCTGCCAAGGCCCATCCTTCTAAGCAGAATATTATCCAATTAAAAGCCACTGTTTAAAACCCTGGATTTATTTGAATCTTTCTTTCTTCAGTCTTGTGGCATCTCAGGGCTAGTTTTCACAGATTTGAAACATAAATAATACAAAATATCTGGAGGTAGGCTAACTCCTGTAACATAGCAAAGTTGATAATAATGTTAAAATGACCATTGTAAGTGGAGGCCAACAGCACAGGCTCTGGGGGTCTTTGAATAAGCTTTGCTTCTTCACCACTCACCCTTGCAATAATGCAGGTGAGTATCTTGGCCTGGGTTTCATTTTTTCTTCTTAGAGAGTGATGAAGAATAAAAAGCAGTATGTAATTGGTCTCCACGAGGTTTCAGAACCATGTCTAGCAAACAGCCAACAGGCAGTAAGTATACTGCCACAACTGATTGACACCATTCTGATTTCCATTTCCTTTCCTCTTTCACCTCTGCATTCTCTTTTCCTATATCTTCTCCTTCCACCCCCCATTTCTTTCTTCTATTGCTTTTTTTGTGTACATACCAGTGAGCATTAAGGATTGCAAAAGACCATCTTGGTTTCTTTTACCATCAATTCCAAGCCCAACTTCATGTATAACTTTCTTAGAGCATCCACTAGGGTGAGGAAAAAAATCCTGCTGTTTAAAAATGTATTCTTAGTACCTGGGACCTATGAGAAGGAGAAACCTCACACATCTACTCCATGTCTCCAGAGCTCTTCATTTCCCCAAGACAAAAATAAAGCTGTCTGAACTTGTGGATATATCATGACAAATTAGAATTATAGCCGTAGGTGGGATTAAAGTTGCTAGTGAGCCCTTCTTGGATGCAGAGATTATTCTGTTACTCTGTGTTATTCTGGCTAGAATAATGCATCACAATATCCTTAAATGTAGAAGAATGGAACAAAATGGAACAGAGAGAGACAGAGACAGTGGCAGAAAATGAAAATAATGAAATGATCCACAACTTCCTTTGTACATAGAAGGAAGCAGCCTTTGACCATTGTGAAGGGGAAATGGTAATCTCATCTATATCTTCCAGAAGAAATATAGCCAAGATTAAACCTTGATTTTGATCCCAAGACTCAGTATCTAATCTATAGCATTAAAGCATTGGATATATTGTTCTAAGCTAGTAAGTTTGTAGTCACTTTATTGAAGTAGCAAAACAACACACACACGCACACACAAATACACACATTTGCACACACGCACACACACACGAGAAGAAATAGAGATATAGACACACACACACACAGCAAGCAAGAAAGAGATACAGATAAACACACAAAGAGACAGAGAGAGACAGAAACAGAAAGACAGAGAGAGAGAGGCAGAGAGAGAGACAGAGACAGACACACACACACACACACACACATACACACACAGAGGGGGAGAGAGAGAGAGAGAGAGAGAGAGAGAGAGAGAGAGAGAGAGAGAGAATTGCATTTCCATTTAGTTTTATAGAATTCTACCCATGGATGTTTCTGATAACATATAAAATATATTTCTTCTTACCTCCCCACTACCTGACAAATTTTCTGACTTTTAAACCTGGGGAGACAAATGATCTTAAAATCTCCTCCAACCTTAACTTAGCTACCAGCTTCATTTTCCCCAACAGTAATAGTTTTTCTGTGTGATTTTTAAGTTGCTTTTTTGACCCTTGATGTCTTCCAATAAAAATGAGAGTGCATAGTGAGTTGAAAAGCTAAAGAAAGAGGACAGGAAGAAGCTGAGTTTCTGAAAACCTTCTGAGGAGTATCAAGTTAGCACACTGATACGCATCAGAGGTAAACTGTTGCACTAGGAGAACTGGAAGGACATGTAGAATGGCCACTTAGAGCCAACCCGTGTTCTCCATGTCAGTCAGTATGCACTTGAAAGGATTCTGTGGTAGGGATTATTTCCCAGTGTATTCTGACAATTACAAACTAAGCAAATACATGTATCATTTTGAAATTAATGGGTGGGGATATTTTTACATCAATTAATTATGAACTTAATACATCTAATAAGAAAAATATTACTCATGAGAAAGGAGAGGTACTTCCATTTTCATAGTTACATTGTCCTGTGAGACAAACTCCACTTGCCCTCATGGATCATACCTTAGGATTTACACTTCCAATTCCAATGGGCAATTTATATTCAGGAACCCAGATCCTTAATGGTAAAATGCTTTTAAAATGATGACTTCCAGCCAACAGAATGCTGAGAAAATGAGCAGTTGAGCTTTCAAAATTGCTGAGTATAGATGCTAATTCGCAATTACTCCACCAGGAACTTTCTCAAAGGCAGAAAGACTGCACAGAACCTAAGGGTAATGAGCACCAGAAAAAGAACCAGGAAAATGGCCCTAAGTGATGGGTTGGCAAGCACTGAATCACTGAATGTGTGTCCGTGTGGGATGGGTACAGACTCTGACTCATCCCTGTGCTGTATCAAGCCATCATAAATGTAAATGCCACATGGAAATATATTTTGAATTGTGATTACTATATAATTATTTTATGATGAAACAGGACAGTGATAGAAGATAGAAATTAGTAGAATTTATTCTTCCTTCTCTCTTGTGGATTTTTCTCAGCCTCACTGTGAGTAAAAGGAGGAACTGAATCTCATTACAATGAATTTACTTCCCTTTGTAACTCTCAAATATTCTGAAAAATTAGCTTGGATCTTGAAGTGATTAGAGTCAGAGAAATCTTCCTAAAAATACTGCATTCATCAATGCCCTTTCTCCTGGTTTATTAAAAATAGCTTTGTTTATTTCAATACATTACTCATTTCAGAAACATTTTGAGAATCAATTACATGGTAGATGCAGTCTTCAGAAGTGAGCCAGAGAAGAAAAGTAGGAAGCTGAGATGTAAGATGTGGTTCATGACTTCTGGAGTTTATGGTCAAAGGGAAGATAGGAGATGAAGATCAATTCACTTTCAAGAGTAGTAGGTAACCTTCATGTAGAACTTGGGATTTTAACTCAATCCTGTGAAGTAAATGCCAAGGCTATAAAGCTGTGAAGAAGTTGGCATTCCAGACAGAAAGAAATGTCTTGATTAAAAAAGCATAGGGAAACCTGAGGAATGGCAGTTTGCTGCTCTGTTTGGCTGCATCAGGGAATACTCAAAGGTTACGTAAAAAGTGTGCCAGAAACAGCGGGAATGTCACTCAGAACTGTACAGAGAGGCCTGAATGACTGGTCTGGGGAGCCATATGGAGGATGTAGGAAGCAGGGAGGCCTGTTGGATAGTACTAGCATATTGTTAGGCATTGGGATAACCACAGAAGCACGGCAAAAGCCTGTGGACATTACACAAAAAGTTAGGGGGCTTTCATAGAGGCTGTGCCACTAGGAAGGCAGGAAAGGAGATTAAACAAAATCTAAAGGCTTGACAAGTACTGCCATACAAGGAGCCAAAGTGACGCTGAACCCTGGCCGCTCGTTGGAAGCCAGCAGTCATCACAAGTGCCAAAGAGCTCCAGTAAGGAGTGTGATCTGAGCACAGGAATGAAGGGATCTGGTCTAGACGTGTGAAGTTAGAGTGCCAATGAGGAAATACTCCATAGAGTTAGTATGCTTTTGGAAAGAGTTGGAGATTGGAGAGCTCTGACTAGGCAGTTCTCAAAAGTGGTTGGTATGAATTTGCCATCAATTGAATATAAGGAGGTCAAGAGAAGTTCTGCCCAGGAACAAACGAACTACAGACCAAGAAGAGGCAGGAATGTTAACATCATCAACAAATACAATAAAAGCATTGGAACAAAAAAAAAATTGTTTAAGGACAGGATATTAATAGATAAGCAGAGATGTGTCCATAAAGGTTTGATGACCCCAATGTATATCTTCTCAGAGGTAACAAATCATTGTGCTCATGTATCTCGAAGCTGTGGACATGCAAACTGTCCTTCGTATTCTCAAAACTGGCCCTCAGAGCCAGTTCTAGAACCATCCTTTCTACCATGGCTGCATGGTAACATTTAGTCATCAAGACACGGAAGACTGCATGTTTTGTTTTGGTTTGCATTTGCGTTTTTTTGAGAGAGGGTTTCTCTGTATAGCCCTGGCTGTTCTGGAATTCACTCTGTAGACCAGGCTGGCCTCCAACTCAGAAATCCACCTGCCTCTGCCTCCCAAGTGCTGGGATTAAAGGCCTGCGCCACCACTGCCCGGCTGACTGCATGGTTTTATGTTGATTTCGTTCCAATATTCTAAGTGTACTGCTCTTGTACATGCTAAGTAAGCTGGTTTCTTAAAACAGATTTACCCCATTTCTTTTTTCCCTACATTCTAGAGTTATTTGATGTGAATGGAGGGGAATGATGCCTAGCGAGGAAGTATTTGTAGTGAATCAAGCTTTTATTTTCAAGACTAAAAGAAATTAGAACTGGATAGTGGGGTGTTGGGCTATTAAGTTTACATAAACAATTCACAGAGAGTTGGGGGAAGTTCTCAGCCTACCAAAATGTACCAGCACAAATGGCCCTTGACTGGAAGAGGGGAGAAAGACACTGTTCATGGAGTGAGGCAGAGCTAAGCTATTCCATGAAAAATGTTCCAAAAATACATTTGACTTCCCCTGTAGTGATCACACCCTTAAAAATGTTAGCAAATTACAGCACACATTTTTTTTCCAATGGGTTAGCAATTTAACCTCATTTTATAAAGCTTTCGTGCCTTTCACACTCTTAATTTTAAAAGTATGAAAAAACATTTTTCTTCATTATTAAAGGTGTTTTACAAAAAAAATTATCTTGCAAATATAGCTTTCCCACTCTTGATTCAATAAATGGAATCCTTTTTTGGAATAGTTTAAACAGTAAAACATGATCCTTTTACCTGGCTTACATCCACTAAGCCACAATGCAATTCTCACTCAGGCCATGGGTCCACTGGGATTTCTTGCCATTGCCTGCTGGAAATACTAGGAGCAGCCTAGTAGACACTGGATGGCCTCTGGTGTACAAGCTTCTTATATGTATGTAGAAACACTAAGCTGCTCACTGCTAGGGTGATTGCAATTCCCCAACTGGAGTTCTTGTTGAAACAAATGTTATTCCAAATGTTTTTGAGGAAGTTAATCCCAAATTTAATGCACTTAAAGGCACCCAATGTCTTGATAAGTTCATCTGAAGCTCACCGAACTTTACATAGATTTAAAGTAAAGTAGAAACATCCCAGAATATTAAAACAACAACAACAACAACAACTGGATTTCAGTGAAAAAAGATCCTAATGCAGGCTGGTACTAAAAACCCTAATTGAGAAAGGCCCTTTCTCAATTGGCACTCAACATGGCACTCAATCTTGACTTCACCTCCAGTTCACTACAAGAGAGCTTCCAGGAAAGACAGCTAGTCTGTGGAGGAAAATAATATCCTTTATAAAGCTCTAGTTTAACATTTAAGAAAGATGAATAAATATGATAAACAACGAATAAAGGCTCCCCCCTCTCCTATGCATAAAGCACTTGACCAGCTAACTATATATAACTCAACCAGCTAACTATAACTCGACCAGCTAACTATAACACGGCCAGCTACCTATAACACGACCAGCTAACTATAACACGACCAGCTAACTATAACACGGCCAGCTAACTATAACACGACCAGCTAACTATAACACGACCAGCTAACTATAACTCAACCAGCTAACTATAACACGGCCAGCTAACTATAACACGACCAGCTAACTATAACACGGCCAGCTAACTATAACACGGCCAGCTAACTATAACACGGCCAGCTAACTATAACACGGCCAGCTAACTATAACACGGCCAGCTAACTATAACACGGCCAGCTAACTATAACACGACCAGCTAACTATAACACGACCAGCTAACTATAACTCGACCAGCTAACTATAACACGACCAGCTAACTATAACTCGACCAGCTAACTATAACACGACCAGCTAACTATAACACGACCAGCTAACTATAACACGACCAGCTAACTATAACTCGATCAGCTAACTATAACATGAGCTCAGATGTTTGTGCTTAGGAGAAAGGATTTCTATTTTGGACTGTGTAGCTCTCATCAGCATTTAGCTTTAGAAATAGAAACTTTTTAAACTCAGAATTTCTAACAGTAAGACAGACTCTCATTTTGATGATGACAGCTGATTTGGAGAAAATGTTTATTTCCATTTTAAAGTCTCCAAAGATGCATATATAATAACTTTCCTTGAAAACAGTGTTATAAGAGGGAAGACATATCAATTTTGGATTTGCTTTGCACAGTCCTTATCAAAGGCTTCCTACTTTTTTTTTTTATTTTTTTATTTTTTATTTTTGGATAAGTTCTGTGGAACAGACATAGGCACTCTGTCCCAGTGCTAAGCTAGATGCTCCTCTCTTCATGCTGTCTGAATGGGGAATGTGTTTTACAGTCCATCAGGGGCCACCTTTGTGTGAGATAAGGGCCCTGCCTGGGAAGCTGGATCACACTCAGGGTTCCCCTTCCAAACCCGGGTTGAAGGAATTTTGAGCAGTGGCAGTGGAAAGTGTGCTGAGTGGGAGAGAGCAGGACTTGACTTGAACCTAGGCCACCAAGCCTCTGCCAAGGTATCTTGTTTTAGTCTTGTGTGACTAGGATGCTGCCTGGGCCTTCTCAATGCTCGGGGTGCTCCACTTACCTAGTTCTAAGGTCTGAATTCTTCCCATTGTCAGTACTAAAATTGACATCTAAATAATCCTCAGTTTCTCCTTCCTCATTATTGATTTTGCCAGCTCCCCTTCCAGAGATTCAGCTGGGGCCTTTCTGTTGTCTGAAATAAGCTCTTAATGCTAGGTCAAGGGCTTTGAGTGTACGCTCCCTAACTCCACTAGTTAGTTATCAGGCACATGGCCCTGGAGGAATTAGTAAAGCTCATTACACCTCAGCTCTCTTCCAACTATGATCTGAGAATGACAATTCACCTTGTAATTGAGTGGGATGTTTCCTAGGATTGCTTGAGGCATGGTTAAGGCAGAACTTGGCAACCCAATAAGTCCTCCAGAAAGAAATTTATCATTACAGATGCCATTACAGATGTCTAACCTCTGTCTGAGGTTAGGCAGGGCTGACTCAGAAGTTATCATCTGCTGCCTGCCAATGATATACCACAATGCTATTGTGAGAGCCCCTTCTGCCTCACATCTATAGCTCAACCTCTGCTGTCTGTCTTTAACCATCTCTCTGTGGCTCAGGTTTTATGCACTCAGCAATCTTGTGGCATAGCTCATTCTCTGAGCAGTCTCTCTCCTTTCTATTTCTACAGAATTAGTCAGTGTCTGCAGAGTATTTCTTTTCACTATGTAGAGTTTCAAAAGTTATCAGAAGTAAGCACTAACATAGCTTTAAGAAATGAATAATGTCCTAGATGATGCATCTCAGGAGAGGCCTTTAGTTATCTTATCAGCTCTACTTGAGCCCAGCTGAAGCCAGCGATCTTTAGGCTTTCTGATGGGAGCAGAAAAATGGTTGAGATTGGAGCTATCCTGAGAAGAGAAAAGGTTCCAAGAACACTTGTATCCTTAAAGTATGATAGCTGGGGAGGCATTACCAAGGACTTACAAGTTTCAATGTCAAATCTGCTTAAGGTCAATGGGTTGAGTCTAAGCTCTCTTAAGGCTCTAGCATAGTAAGTTTCCTTCATTGAGTTAGAAATGTTTCTTAGTCATAACCACCCAGACATAGCATATTTAAACCACAATTGCCTGGATATCAGTATTCTTATTATCAAGTCTGTGTTTATGTGTCTGTGGATTGCCATCACCTTCCTTGTTACGTGGTGCCTTCTTTATAGGAATCTGTGGTTGTAGCCCGTCACAGGTGAATTCATCCTCACCTGGTGATTAGCATTTTCAATGAAACAGAAGACAGCCAAGACTTCACAGGCATGCCTAGTTGTCTATGTATTACCCACCTTTAAAATAATATTGTATCCATATTGTGACTGCATCTTCCCAGTGCATTAATGTCTCACTTGTGCTAAATCCTAAACAGTAGCTTTATCATAATATACACTTACTATTTCACAGTCCAGGAGGCCAGACACCCAAAATAGGTCTCAGGAGGTCACAATCTTCCTGGTATTGCTGGTTGTCAATCTGTTTGTTTTTCCAGCTTGTGTATCACCTGGCTCAGGGCCTGTTTCTAATTCAAAGTCAATGATATCAGGTCCAATTCTTTTCTCATTTCTGTTTCATTGGTTTTCTCTCTTAGTCCCTCATGCAGATAAGAATCACTGTAGCTGGACTATCAAGGTGACTCAAGAGCACATGGTGCTCTTGCAGAGAATCTGAGTTTTGGTTCTCAACCATCAAATCCAACAGCTAGCTACCTGTGACTCCAGTTTGCTAGGCTCTCATGCATTTTTCTGGCCTCCATGGGTGACTCTACTCATGTCCACACAGGCACAAACCCAGCCTCTACAGGCAAACACACATAGTTAATACTAAATCTTAATTAAAAGCATCATTGTTGCTATTTTGGGGCCTTACAGGATAATCTGAAAATGAGTGAAGTCATGATTTTCATCCCATCTGCAATCTGAATGAAATTTTTCATATAAGCTAACATATACACAGATCATAGGATTATGACTTGGGCAGGAAAAAAACACTGTTTTACCTACCGTGGCACCTTGTATGAGGTAGGCAGGGCTGAGGTCTCACATGACATGAAACAGGAAAAGGAAAGGATAGTTATTCAATAACCGATAGCACACTTACAGGTGGTGGAAAGCCAGAACTCCATTTCACTTATGGTGATGTCATGAATGGAACAGGTACCCCCAACTATGTAAATATACAATCTACAATCTACAATCTAGTTCATATTCTGAAATAACCAACTCTCTCATGCTTAAATAACTTACAAATGTTTATTCTTCCCAAGAGTGCCTTTGGTTTCAATATCTGCCACTAGTGCTTTTCTCACATTCAGTTATCTATTTATCATCTATCTATCTATCTATCTATCTATCTATCTATCTATCTATCTATCTATCTACCTACCTACCTATCTATCTTCATCATCATCTATCTGTATGTATTGTGGTGTGTGTGTGTGTGTGTATGTGTGCTCAGACATGCCATAGCACATGTGTCGCAGTTAGAGAACAACCAGCTTATGGCTTTATGCTTCTCACTACGTGGCTGGCAGGGATCGAACTCAGTCCTCAGGCTAGAGTACAGATGCTCTAACCCACTGAGCTACAGTATGTCTCCTGTTGTAAACATTATATCTGCATTTCCTTTGCATAGTTCCTCTGTTCAGTTCACAGACACTTGGATAGAATAAATCTAAAATCAAGGCCATCATTTCTTTAAGATCCATTTCCAATTCAAGGTTCTTAATGAACTTTGTCAAATTGCCCGTGCCCAAACCATTGGTGGCTTGCTCAGGATTTGAACACTTTTATGTCTTTAGATTTTTTTTTTTAATATTAGGGATTGAGTCCAGAGCTTTGTGCTTCATGCATGCTACGTGAACATTTTACCACAGAGCTTAATCACCAGCCCTGCTCCTCACATCATTACCTCAGTTTCTATTCAGTGTTTTAATAGAGGTTAATCCAGTGGTAGTATGCTATTTATAATGCTGGAATCACTGGACTCTTTAAGTTTCTTTAAGTCAGACTCTAGCAATGCTAAATGCTTTCAGCTGGTGATGTGTAGAAGTGCATCCAAGGCCACACCCATTTCTTCCTTTTTATCAAACAAGTCCTATCTACCTTTCAGATTTCAGGCTGAATGTCACTAGCCTGCCTTCTGTTTCCTTTTTCTCTCTACTTGGAGTAGATGCCTTCCCCTAAATCCACCTTCCCTGTAGTTTTGAATGAATACTATCTGGTGATTTGTTTTATCTTGATTAAGTTTGAGTCTTCAAATGACAACTGCATAGCAATCATAAAGCACCAGGGTATCTTCCTTTTTAGAATAGTATTTTATACAGCTTAACAGTCAATATGCTTTGCAAGATGATCAATGAAATGGCTAATTACATTAAGACCCTGGTGTAAATATTGTTGAAAATAATATAGTTTCTTGTATTTCTATTGTGGGTCTTTATATACCAGATCCTCTTTACTTCACAAACTGCCTAAAATCCTACCCCATATATAGACTGTAACCATGGTTAATATTCTTCTTGATCTTCCAGATGTACACTAAAATCAACCACAGGACTTCAAACTATTACTGTGTAGGTAACTGGAGAGATAGCTTAGTGAGTTAACTCAGTAACATGGAATCCAGTGAGTTAGCTAGTCAGACTGATCAAAATGGAGTTTTGTATTCAGTGAGAGACTATGCCTCAGTATATAAATAAAGGAAAAAAAATCAGATATTAGCCTCTGGTTTCCACATTCAGCAGCACATATGCAAGCATGCATAGGCCACACACACACACACACACACACACACACACACTATACACATACTACACACACATATGCACACACACATATAGTATCATATTTTCACAAATTTAGATTATACCTACCAAGTAGCTTCTGGAGTGAGAAACTATAGTTACCTTTTAAGATTTCCAAATAATTTTGAGAAGCAGCCAAAGCTAGGAAATATTGATGGAATCTAATGTTAAAATATTCCCAAGGTAATGAGGACTTTTTTGCGAGAATTTTTTTTTGTACAAATCTCAAATGCATGAGGGTCTCATTTCCCAGGGGTATATGTCACACTGTTGTGTCATTCAAAGTAAGTATCAGTTAAGTACACAATTTGTCATGCATGTCATAAGTTAACTTTTCCAACCATGAGATGGAATAGACCTCCATTAAAAGCTTGCATGTCCAGAATAAATTTTCTCACGGGCCATTTATTTTTACTTTAGGCAAAACAAAACACAAACACAAACAAAAAACCCACAAACAAAACTACACAAACAAAAAAACAAAACAAAACAAAAAACCAAACCACTAAGGGTACAATAGTGCCACCTATACCTTGAAAATAACTAACAGCTACCTAGTTGCTACATGTAAGTTATGGCTGTAGGCTTGGTGTGGTCTGTGGGACTCTTGACTCTGGGAGCAGATGGAGCTCTGACTGCTGCTGAGACTCTTTCCTTCCCATCAAATGACCTAGACCAGCACTAACATGAGAGCTTTTGCCTTCTCTTATTGTATCTTATTTTGTCTTGTTTGGCTGTCATTCCTTGGAGGCCTGTTATTTTCTGAAGAATTGGAGAGTAAGTGGATCTGGGAGGAGAGAGGAGGTGGCAGGAGAGCTGTGAGGAATGAAGGAAAGGGAAATTGTGATGGGGAAGCATTTTCAGTAAAAAACTAAATAAATAAAAAAATAAAAATAATTAACTTTATTTATTTGACAATTTCATACATGTATACAACATATCTTAATCATACCCTGCCCAAATTTGTCCCAGTCCCCCCATTGTCCTCACTCATTCCTGTGTCCTTCTTTCATTTTGTAATTCACTGAGTCAATTCCTGCTTGCCTGCTGCAATGCTGACTGGTCCTGTGCAGGCAACCATTGAGTTCAACACCCTTGTGCCTAAAAGATAGCATTTCACAACTCCTCCCCATAGTCTGGCTTTTATGTTCTTTCTATGTCTTCCTCTATGACATCCTGTGAGCATGGAAGGGGGGGGGGTGCAGTGACGCAGATGCCTTGTGGGGAGCCCCCCAAGAGTCACTATTCTCAGCAATCTCATTGGATGAGCCTCTGCATTACCAACGGGCCATTTATTAATGTTCTGACGGACAGATGAATGACATGGATTTTGAAACAATGACTATTTACTGAGCACTTAGCTTGGTCTTAAGGTGTGAGGAAATAAGATAAGCAGAGGGACCCACTTCACAGCATCTCAACACATTCCCTTAATATCTAAGGTTTCTTTCTTTCTTTCTTTTTTCCTGTTTTTTTTTCCTGTTATTTTGTAGAGACAACAATTTTACTTGCTATTTCAGGGTTATGAGAGACATAATTTGCAGTTGCAAAGCTGGGCATTGAGTGATACTGAACAACAATAGAAGGAAGACAATAGAGAACTGAAGCAATTGTGGTCAAAGAATTCAATATTCATCAGAGAAGAGGCCACCTCCTCCAGGAGGTAACTGCCATTATGGGAAAGTCTTTGTGCTAGTCCATATTTTTGAGCAAAAATCTCTACATTTTAGATTATCCAATCTTATTTTCTAGGAAAAGAAAGGCTTTGTTGGTCCAATAATAATATCTATAGGTATATGTGGCCCATGTACAGATAGCTTATAGCTATATTTTAACACACTGTGAAAGAAAAAAGTTCTACATCCAAATTAAATCCATTACTGCTCTGATATTTTAATTTAAATTTTCGACTTAGGAACTATAACCTATTGATACATCTCCCTGAAGCTATTTCTACACTGTTTCCTGGGGGTATATTCTCTTAGACTCAGGATAAAGAATAATATCAATAAACTACTAGTGTTTCTATCACAGAAATAGAAGTGTGTAAAGAAGCTCAAATGCTTATTGAACACTTAAAGTTTCATCAGAGTGCCCAGGTCCTAGACATGCACTCTTGACTTTGTGTCTCAGGAAACTTACCGACTAAACTGGAAGCATGGCTGCAGGATGCAAACCATCATGCGATTAAAATCTATGTGTATAGCAGCTTTCAGGGAAAGCACAGAGGATGCCATCCAAAATTCTATTCCATGAACTGAATCAAAAGCATTTTAAATAATATTTCAGTTCTTTCTTGACATTATTATACTTGAATTTCTCCAGCAATTGCAGTGAATATATTTTTAACTTTAACAAACAGTACGATTTAATGTATTTCTGTTTGACATAATGAAATTGCATAACTCCCACAGCTTTCTACTTTTTTGATATTATATAAGAAGCCTGTAATTTTCTATGACAGAGAAGACAGAACACCTGAGAGTAAATGCCTATTCACATCTTGGAGAACAGTAACTGATGCTGCAGGATGCACTGGCAAAGTAGCTCAGGGTCAAAAGTCCCAAGAAAACAAGAGCTGCTTGCATATACCTCGCTGAAATGTGCTTTCCTGATTACACCTTAGATTTCAACTTTGTCTACAAACTGTCATTGGCATTCATGCAGAATCTGTCAGCGCTCAGACATTCACGGTGCTACTCATGTTTCCCCACTGCAAATCTCGGGGTCTTCGAAACTAGGTCTTTAAAAAATTGGAAATGACATTTGAAACATAAATAAATGTTTCTAATTACTATTATCTGGATAATAAGATATGATATAAAATATTTAAAATTACTGAAATTAAATGCAGTAAGCATGGCCCGCCAGCATGCTATTTTTTTCTTTTTTAAAATGAAGAGTGTAAAAGAACAAGGGGGCTGTATTACTTACGCAAAATTGATTTTTAAGGTTTTGAATTTCAGAAGGCAAACATTATCAGGATCTATTTAAAGATGACAAGACACAAAATATTTTCAAGGATTTTGTTCTGATTCTGTTGAATTTGACAAATGTGCACTGCTTCTACCACTAAGGGAAACGCTGGATGGGAAAGTGTGGAAACTGTGCCCTGTGAGCAAATTTTCACCTTTCAAGCTGTCACTTCAATCAGAATGTTCTGGGAAATCCGAGTTCCTGAATTCCTTTCTAGTTCTTCCAGAAGGAAGCACTTCACTGTGCTTGAGATCTGGAATATTGGTCCTCCTTCTCGGAAATGAAGCACCCAAGCTTCTGTATGCATGCGTTACAGTTGTTTCATGATACTTGAGCTTTCTGATGAGTGCCAGCAGGCCTGTTGGCTTGTAGGGTTTCACAGAGAACTGGGACATGGAACAGTTGATCTTTAAGGGAAAAATTGACAGTAGCCTGGTCTGGTCTTAGAAGTAAATCACAATTTTTACCTTATAATGTTTACACAATATCTGAAAAAACTATAATTGATATTAACCCACAAAAAAAGGACTAAAAATAGGCCACTTGCAGAAAAGCAGATGCAACTACAAGCCATCTTATTAAGCTATGTTGGTTGGTTCTGTGTCAACTTGATATAAGCTAGAGTCATCTGAGAAGAGGGACTCTCATCTGAGAAAATGCCCTCAAACTAATTGGTCACTAGGCATTCTTTTGGTATAGTGTTTGATTATTGTTGAGGCAATGTACAGCCCACAGTGGGCAGTGCTATTCCTGGGCAAGTGACTCTGAGCTGAATAAGAAATCAGGCTGAGCAAGTCAGCAAGCAGCATGGCCTCTAACAGAATGCCTGTTATCAAAATGTCCTTCAGTAGTTAGAAGAAGAAATGTATATATACTGACATGGAAAATTTTATGACATTATATTAAACAGAAAAATAATTAGGGACACTGACTCTGGTACGTGCTTCACCAAACTCTCTTTTCTTTATTGCATTCAACAAGAAAAGGCCTCCCTCTTGATGTACTTTTTAATTTTTTCAACTGGTGTATATTCATTTTACATAGCACTATGCTTCCTAAGGTTGTTTCCATACTCATATAAGATGTATGGTGACTATGTTTTCCAACTCTGTGTTTCCTCTCCTTTCTCTCCTGTGCCCACTCTAGTTATTCTGTTGTTTTTCTAGCCAGTTCAATTTTTATCTTCATGAGTTTAATACATACATGATTTTATGTTCTATGCTATTTAGTATCTACAGATCAGAGGGGGCAATATGCTATTTGTCTTTCTGACTATGACTTAATTTGCCTATGTCTTAGTTAGCATTCTATAGCTGTGCTAAAACAGTATGACCCAAAGTAACTTAGGCAGGGAAGGGTTTAATTAACATTCTTGAGTTGTAATCTATCGTCCAGGAATGTCCAGGAAGGAATCTAGAGGTAAGAACTCAAGCAGAAGCACACTTGTCGTGTGTTTCTAATTCGCTACTTATGTGTTGACAACAGAATTTCTAGTCTTACAAGAGAAGAGACTTCCAGTCCTGCATCAGTATTATTAAGAGGATATATCTAAAAGGTAGTACTGCTTGCTCAATGAGTGGTCCTTGTCTTTAATTGTTTTAAAAGTGTCTTACTAGAGAATTTCCTGAGCTGGAGTTTTACCCATAGTTATGTTTCTTACATTATCATTATTATTATTGTCCTGAACTTTAAATTTTTGTCCCTCTGGCTGGAAAAAAAATGATAGACTCAGAAGCACTTCTTAGGCTACAGACACAATCGAAGATTACTTATTTATTGTTTATTCATCTTGCATTCATGGTAGTTCTTTTGTGAATCGTGTGCCCAGATATTCACACACTGAGTTCCACCTTCACTGGACTAGCTCACATTTCCATCAATGGGTACAGGTTCCTGACTGACGAGCTATCTCTGCTTTCCCTCTAATAAGACATGCATCGAGTGAGGTGATGTTGCCAAAGTCCATTCCTAAGCACTTCCTGCATTTCTCTGATGATTCTCAACCTCCTCCTACACCTGTCATCACCTTAAGCTTTTCAACTGAATTTCTTGTATTTAAATAATGACCGAACCTTGAGAGTGAAAACTAGTTGTCAGTTTTCTTCTTTCTGCATTAACATACAGCCTTTTACTTCTGGACCAGCTACACCTTCTGCACAAAATTTTACAGAGACGCCACTATTTTTTCTTGAAATTTCAAAATTTTAGAAAGTCAATTCTTACTTCAGAATTATGAGATGTCTCATGTAGCTTTTGAAAGCTATGGCTTACCAATGTATGGAATTATATTCCTAACTTGCTACAGATTTATTTCACAAGTAGAGAAGTAGTTTTTCTAGTACCCATTATGATGATCACAATGATTGTTCTCTTCATCAATAAACTAGAAAATTATATTAATATACTTTTAGAAAGCAAAGTCCTCTTTATTCTTATATTAATGTCCCTTAAGTTTTCAATTGTTTTGTAAAAATTATGCATAGTATCCTCAGGAATCTCTTTAATATTTTGTAGTTTACTTAGTTATTCACTTTACATGCTCTTGAGTAGAATAATTAATTAATTATTTCTGAATTGCTTTGTTTTCTAAAATGTAAAGATATGTCTTTCTTAATATCATTCTGAGAATCTCAAAAGTATACAATATTGTTCTCATTATTATTCCTTTTCAAAGAGTCTACATAATTTTTCTATTTTTCCTCTTTATATCAGTTTTCATACAACAATTTCATATTTCTTTGTCTTTTGAAATTTGCATAGTTTTTTTTCCTCTTGTACTGAGGCTACCTAAGTAACACAGCCTGGTTATTTTCTGCTTAATAGATGTCCAAGATTTCCTTTCCAGGCGGTCATATCGTGATGGTTGATCATTCCTTGTCTATGCTTTGTACTCATTGCCTCATCTATGCTTATAGGCCTTCTGCTAAGGGAGCTCTCCTACTTACTCTAGAAGTCTCCCATTGTCTTCCATGTAAAACCTATGATAATGCCTGTGACTATACCTGCAGGCTTTGGGAAGGCTATCATCTGCTTTGTATTTGATGCTTTTCATGCTGTGGGGAATCTACTTCAATTCTGCTACGCTTGCACTGTGACATGTGGAGATAAGTGCCTAAGGATGCTTCAGCCTGTGGCCAATTCAAGCTCTACAGGCTACTGTTTCCAATGACCTTAGCTCACATGGTGTTAACTGTAATACCGAAACAATTAGACATCACACATAACTTAGATATTCACAGTAAAAGAGATAACAAATGCAAACTGCTCTGAATATTATTATTATTATATAATCAATAAAAGATGAGAAATTAAAAAGGGCAGAGTGGATAATCAAAATGGAAGATGTGCAGATAAAGAAAGCATTAGATACATATTTACACGTTCTCACATGATCTTGGACTTTATATACTTTAATATTTGGGAGTTTCAGCTAAGGAGTAAAAAGAGATGAGACAGGCAAACATAAAGGAGATAAAAAAATATCAAGAGGACCCAAACCACCCTCAAACCCTTTTCTATAATCCAGGTTTAAATATTTATTACAATGGCCTTGACAGATAAGATCCACGATCACTACTAAATACTAAAGAAAATAAAAAGTTGTTCAAATTTTGAAGTAACAACAGGATAGGCAAACTGCTTACTTCATCTGTTGTTTAATTCTAAGCTTCAGAATACTTAGTGAAACAGATCAGGTATGAATTCCTTACGATGAGAAGCAGTACATACAAAAGTTACAAGACAAACACAGGGCAAAGCTTTTAGATAAAGAATAGCAGTGAAGGTTTGGGTTGAGGCAATGTGTCTTAAGTGAAGAAGTTGTGTTCCTTCTTATATCTGACAGAGACTGAGGGAAATACCTGTCTATAAAAAACATGATGAATGACACAAAATTGAAAAGAATAATTGTGGAACAGTCAAACAGGAACCCCATGAATACTAAAATAAATCGCTATCCTACTTTAAATAATAGTAATACATTTCTTTTTCTTTCTTTCTTTCTTTCTTTCTTTCTTTCTTTTTTCTTTTTTCTTTTTTTTTGACTTGGAACTATAACCTAAAGATCAGGGCAGCTGCACAATTATATCAGCATTTACAAAACATTCACAAGCTCATTCGAAACAATTACAAGCATGGAGAAGAAAACTAGGCGATCCACCTTACCATAAGATGAAGAACTATTTGCAATGGATAGTCCCTCAAATAAAAGGAATCGGTTTTCTTTAAGGGTGTAGTGTTTGGCAAGTAGGACATTCTTTGGTGATCATAAACTTACCAACAGTATGTTGCCAGTACAAGTGAACCAATGGGTTTAAGAACAAATGTGGACATAAGCATGGTTAAATAGGAAAAGTGGGATGTGGATATGGAAAAGTTGGAAATGGGTATTATCAAAATACCATATGTGCAATTCTCAAAGAATTCATAAAATGAAGAAAAGTTCACAAGAGGGCAGATAATCAGGCCAAGGAACATCCATATGTTTTCAAGATTCACAACTAAATAATAGTTTCCAATTCTTAATATAATTGAATATAAATATTTAGAGCATTTATATAGAATCCTATGTATGATTTCGATACTAACCTTTTTTTTTCCTGTCTTAAGAAGACCCTAAATCTTCAATTTATAAGGTGGTTTTCTTGGTATTTTAAATGAGTTGTTCCTTCTCTGTATTTTGAATAAAAATGCCTACTAGAAAATTATAAATCCCTGGAAAGGGAAGATACTTGAATCCAGAGCAATTTAATGTATGTTCCATATGCATACCTTCACATAAACACATACAACACACACACACACACACACACACACACCTGCCACAAAACATAATGTTCTGTGAGGCTAGATATGTAATATTATCACATTAAGAACATAACTGCACATATCAGCAGAGAGAACCCATCCAACCACAGGAGTAGAAAAATCTGTCTTGGCAAGAACCAAATCAGACTGTAATTCATAACTGAAGGGTACAATGGCTACATCCTCACACTGGCATGTTTGTTATTCCAATAGAGGATAGCTTTCACAGTCGTTCCTTAAATGGCTCCTCAGAAAGAGAGAGCTTATTTCAGCATCTGGACACTCTACTCCCCATTTTCATTATTGTATTAAACACTTGAAAGTTAAGATTGTATATGGTAGCCTTCTGTATTATATATAATCTTTTCTTATTCTCTGTCTACTAATATGGCTTCCTTAAGTGAACAGAAAGGCCAAATTAGGTCACATTATTCTTTTATATTTCTTTATTTTCATTTAAATGTAATTCTGAGTATATATTTAGTCCATTTAAACTTTATAACTCAAAATTTCTTAATCTACTGATCAGTTTTTCAGATTATCATTACTATTCAATTTTCAAACACTTCATAACCAGACAAAAAGGCAACAAACCATCAAGATTTTACTTCTCATGATTTCAAGGGTACATACAAATATAATTCCCAGGGGTATACCTATCCTGGGTATTACTGTTGGCGTCTGATTTATCACAATATTTTCAGGGTTTAGTATGCTATGGATATGGTGTAGTTTACTCATTTTTTATGGCAGTTTAATAATCTATTGAGTTAGTATAATAAACTGTGTTTCTTTATCAGTTCATAATCATTCTGGCTATTCTACCTTCTGTTTATGATAAAAATGACAGCATGAGCATTTGTGCACATTTTTTTGTTTTGTTCTTTTTTTTTTTTTTTTCAATATGTGTTTTTAATTCTTTGGGTAAAGAGGTCTGTTGCTGGACACTGAAAAGTACCAACTCTGCTCCAGGGCAGTGACATTATTTTATATTCCTAGAAGCAACTTGGGAAGGCTCCAATTTTTCACAGTTTGCCAAACTTGGTATTGTTTATCTAACTGATTATGGATATCCTATGTGAAAACAAATGCCAAATTCTGGGTTGACTGTACATTTTTCAGTCAAAAGTGATGAAATCAACTCACGTGATTGCTTGTCAATTGCGTATCTTTTTTGGAAAATTTCTGTTCATATCCTTTAATCACCTCTTAAAATTAGTTTCTAAGGACTTCAAAAGAAATTTAAGTTATTCTTGCTATGTTTACTGATTAATATTTTCTAGAAAATCTTTATTGCTCAATGTACTTCAAGTGACATATTTTCTAAACTCACACAAACACCCATTAAGAGTTTTCTCTTTAGATTGTTAAGTAAAAATGATTATGTAGTAAACTGCTTATCATCAACATCAAATTTGAGCTCAAATCTGACTTAAGTGCCTTGCCAACATTCAGTATGTAAATTTAGAAATACTAATTTACAGACATTGCAAGACACTGAACAGGATAGGAAAGAACAAAGATAATTGCTGTGAGTACTGTATAGTATCTCATAAAGCCTTTACAAAACAACTTTGCTATATTAGTATGAATACAGCCCCTATCCTCACAAGAAGGTACCAAAGGCAGTAGAAACAAGACACTGAGGCTGGGTGGCATGGTAACACGCTGGAAATAATGAAAGGAGTTCCCTATGCCTGTATACTAGACTAGGTAGGGAAAAGCAAGAGAGCCACTAGCTTGAGAAATAAGGAGAAACCAAGTCACCAGCACTTAAGTAGCTCATAAAGGAGGGGTTGTCCTCTCGTACAGTTCAATAGTTTTAGATGGAGAAATAGTATGCACTCCTGAGGGCTACAGACATTGCTGGAGCTCTGTGGTGAAAGAATGGGTAAGGAGGAGTCAAGGAAGGCAATAAGATGTCCTTCCAAGACGGGCAGTGGTGGCACACGCTTTTAATCCCAGCACTTGGGAGGCAGAAGCAGGCAGATTTCTGAGTTGGAGGCCAGCCTGGTCTACAGAGTGAGTTCCAGGACAGCCAGGGCTACACACAGAAACTCTAACCCCCCCCCAAAAAAATGTCCTTCCAGTGGTACAGATAGGAAGGTATCACATCTGTAGTATGAAACAGTAAGGATGCAGAAACAGTAATTTTAGCAACACTTGAAGGCTCTTTTATACTATTTTATTTCATTATTTTATTATTTTATTTACAGGCATTCACTCTCTATTACAGGAATATCAGGAACACAGGGAACAAAACAAGGAAGACAATATAGCTGCTTTCTAGGACATATAAACTACAGCCACATAGATAATGTATGGTTTACAGCATCATTAACTTCTCTCAGTTTCTTCCCGCATGTAACTGAAACATGCTAATAATTCACATCTTGTAACCAGAAAGTAGCCTCCATTTCAGGTGCTCCTGAGGATTGTGGGTCTCAGCTTCCTTTCTGAGTACACAGCTCACTATTAGACTAATTCACAATGTAAGTATGTTTCCCTAAGTGTTGGACTCTCTAGTCAGTATCTGTTGACTTCTAAAAGGTAGATGCTCCTTCCTAGACTGGAACTCAAGGTGTATTCAGCATTATGAGCTGTCCCGAAAGGTCCATTACAGTGATTCAATATTATGAAAAGTTATCTTACATTCTAAGAGACAGGAACTTCTGATGGATCCCACAGCCAAAGCTAAGAATATACCTGAAGCCACTCAAGAATTAAGACTGACAGCCTACTGTGTACTCCAACTGCTGGTTTAACCTAATTTTAAAAGAAAAATGTAACAATTAACTTCACCTGCCTTGGTGAATTCAATCAACTTTTACAACCGACATTCATAAAGAGCTGCAGTCTTCCATTATGGACTCTTCCATGTTCCTTCCCCATAACAATGCTCGGGTGTCATTTACATAAAGCACAAAATACAGAAATTGAAAGCACCCAAAATTTATAGCTGTTGGTAGATAAATAATGTTGTCTGGGTCACTTGGGGTCACCTGGAGTCAGTAACTTAGTCCTTTTTAAAACCCTGTTAAAGATTTCTGTAAAGTATCTCATTCCTTCTACCATTTGATCCTCTCTATGCTGTTCAAAAAGGGCAGAGTGAAACTCTTTGTGAATAAAAGATACACCCTGAGATAGACAGATAAAAGACACAAACACAGGGACAAATTCCCAAGACAGACTCCTGGAAGGCAATTTTAGATTCATGCAACATATAGATGGGAAAGAAGACCCAGGAACATGACGTAGTTCACTCGTGGGTGAACTGACTCCAGGGAAAATGCTTTATTGGTATCTCAAGTTAATCACTAATGTGTATAACCCATGCAGTTCACTTTTTAGAATAATAGATTATCAATTCAGTCAAGAGTTGTCAAACATATTTGATACCAGATTTCTTCCTTATATCTTGCAATTGCAGCTCTAGCTGTCAAGGGTGATACTTTATATCCACAGCATATGTATGACTTAGTACATCCTATTAGTCATTCTGCTACTTATCATACTTATCCAATATATTAATCTAATAATGAAACCTTTGTCAAGCAGATAAAATAATATTAGTAGGAAAATTTCACACAATGAAAAAAATAAAGTAAGTACATAATTATTTGTAAGCAAATGGATAGTTGAAGCAACAGAATAACAAATCCAAGAGGAGAGGAAACTGGGGGATTATATATTTCTGGATGAAATAAAGTAGGATTTGAACTGCTTGGGATGTCAATTGAAGAATTTAAATTGAAATAAAAAGTTGAGATAATTATTAGGCATTGAATACTGAAAATAATTTTGTGATTGTAATAAATATTGCTTAAAGTACATACACAGTTGATTTGAAAATCTTGAAAGTTTATACAGGATACATGATGCAATTTAGAAGTTCCCTTTATGATTTGTTCTGATTATCTTTGGTTTCAGGAAGATCATACACTCAAATGTCTTCATAATTTAGGGCATTCAATTTTAAAGAATCATTACATTTGTAAATAGAGATAAAACTGAACCCGCTGAACATCTAGCAGAGTAGGATCACAGCAAAGTTATACTGATTGCATGATGTGCTTTGATGCATCACACACTTCTGCAGCAGAATTCAGGTGCTTTGTCCCTTTAACTTTCATTCCAATACTTTAAAATTGTCATAAAGCAAATTCTCTTTGTGGTAAACTCAGATCTAAAGAAAACCTGCTGATTAGCATCTGCTTCAGAAGCAAATTAATTATAGAGTAAGGTTGGTGAGTATGTAAGCTTATTCAGTAATGAGAATATAGTTCATTATTACTAACAGTAAAGAAGTAAGAAAAAGACATAACCCATTCCCTCCAAATCAAAGGAAAGCATAAAGTGAAATCTACAGAAAATCTAATTGTACAAAAGTACTGACTTACAGAATTACCAGCTTCTAATTCATGAAGAAATTTATAAATTTATAAAAATTTGCAAAATAAAATCTCTTCCTATAAAAATATAAAAAGATAATTAGGATAAATCTTAAGACTAGAGAAAGAAAATTTGGGGAAGGAGAGTACAAAGGTTTTTCATTCTTACAATATTTCTGTCATTGTTTAGTAGAAAGATTAGGATCCCATGGAAACAAAACAACAGGATAGCTTTATCAAGATGACAAACAAGCAGGGATATAGACAGTCAAATAGAGAAGACAGATAAAATGGGTAAAATGGATTTGAATATGGTTATAAATTTATCACAAACTACTATGGGGGTTTTTGAAGGGATAAGAACTTCAATCAGCAAGGTGTAGACCAGGTAAGCCAATAGTATAGTTCAAGTCCAAGGCCAAGAGCAAAGGGTCAGTGACTAAGCAAATTCTTCCTTGCTCAGGTTTTTTATTTTAGTTAGGCTTTCAATGGATAGTGATATGCATGAACATTAGGGAGGGCTAACTACATTTTTATTCAATAAGCGAACAGAATCATAGAATAACTAATTATCTAGGCACCTGTGGCCCAAGAAAACGTGTGTGTATGTGTGTGTATTATTCAACATATAAATATGAACATAGTACATATATATATATTTGTACTATAAATTTTATATATATACATCTATTTCTATCTATATATCTCTATCTATCTATCTATCTATCTATCTATCTATCTATCTATCTATATCATTTAAAATTAGCCACCACCATAGTTGGTTATACCAGCAATCACTAAAATTCAACTGTTTTTCTCAAGATTATTTATATCTGTATTTACATTCTCTTATATCTTTAGCAAAAGAGAAACGTCTATACCAACATATATTCTTAAAGCAATAACATTTGTATAATACAAAGTAGTACAATGAATCCAAAGAAAGAAAATAGACTTTTGAGTAAACAAGGAAAGACTCCCTTCTTCAAAGGCTGGAACTCGCCAGTTCTGTCTTGTGAATATGTTATCCTTAACATCTATTTCCCTTAGAAAGGGAAAACCATACTTTACACTGGAGAAACCAGGCAAGAAAGGACATATCCGGGTAATTAAGTATAAGTATCAACAGTATTGTGTGGTTATCATGAATCCTTGATGTGATGTGAAGGGTACTACAGCATTAGGCTAGTTTCCCCCAAAACACACAACTTCAGTTTTAATCCTGAGGTAAAAATCACATAAAGAGGACTGAGGGACATTCAGGGAAATATCTTATACATCGCCTGCAGGACCATTAAGCTCATGAAAAAACAAACAAAACCAACACAGGGCAGTACAACAAAGATCCAAAATGAAACATGAAAAGCGAGATAACTGTCACACACTAGAGGAAACGAAAGAGACAGGGCAGCACATGGCAACATGTCATGCTACTTGGAGTCCTGAGAGGACAGTGATGAAAAGAAGGTTGGTGGATCCATCTCCTATCCCAAACCTGATTTCCTCACTTTAACAAACATACATGACAATAACGAGTACACGGTGAAAGGAGACGAAATCTGGGGAAATGAACTGTATGTACTCTTTTTTTCTACTTTTCTATATACCTACAATATACTGAAATAAAATAGCTTGACTCTCACACTCTTTAAGGTCTTATCAGCCGAGGACAACATGCTTTCTAAGGCAGAAAGATTCACTGCATGGCCCCCTTCCTCTGCATGTTAAGTAACTAGGACACCAAAAATAGATTTCCGTCCTTGGAGATGGCAAAGCAAGACCTCTGCTCAGCACTAACTATTTCAAAAGCATAAAACTAGCAAGACGAGAGATTTCCAGACGAGATAATCATGAGGTTGCTGTTAGCCTTGAAGGACAGAAAGAATCCACCAGGCTCAATGGATAAACATGATCTATTTGTAATTAAAAAAAAAAAACAAACCTCAATCAAGGCTTAGAATTAAATAAATATACTTTTCACTAACGTTTGACTATAATTGCTGTAATATCATGTTGCCTTGCCTAATATTTTCAAAAAGCAAGAATTTGCAGGACAGTGCCAGTTAATATTTTTTAAAGGAATATTTTAACTCGATAAGCTGAAAATCACATGCCCTGAAGTTATACTGCGATATTAAGGAATTAAGAGAGTAATGATTCACACAGTGTAATAATGAAAGAAATAAGTACCAGAGTGGCAACTGCCCCTGCTCCATTTCTTAGTGTTCAGAACCTGCAGCACATACAGTGAAAGTACTAGATTCATAATATAGTAACTTGGGAATTTCTCAAATATACTCAGTCTTAAAGGCAGGAAGATTTTATTTTTCAAATTGTGATTCAATTATGAAGTCTATTGATCATGAACAAGTATTTTTAGGGAGACCATCATATTATGGCACATCTGTTAAAACTCAGAGATCAACACTGGCAGAGAATGTAAATTCACGAAGCTTTCTAGTGGCTTATCTTCAAGAATTTTAGCAAACTCTCACCATGACAGTATTAAGCATTTTGATGAGCATGCATGTCAAACAAACATGACCCAAATGTACTTTGTCAGTATATGTCTACTTGTATTTTTCATGCTCTAGATCAATAAGGAGTAAACTTGTCTTTACAGGTCAGTTCTCAAAAACAAATACAACTTCTAAGTGTGTAAAGGATGCACTAGGAAAAAAATTATGCATGGTATCAACACTACCATATAACCATCTGAATAAAATATAGACTTTTATTTCATATATAAATCTTGATGAGCAGTTTCACTGTCTAGCTCTTTTTCCTGAGCAAGTATGGGCAGTCACTGAAGATCAAGGATGACTTTGGATAAACTGATGTATCCAAATCTTCATTGCTGCACACTACTGTCACCCAGACTGTGGGATTGTGGATAATGCACTGAAATAAGACCAACTTTGCTCCTACTGGATTTCTGTTTTCCAGTATCACAATATTATCATGTGAAGAGAATCTATTCTCTATTGTTATTGTTTTCTGTTGTGTGTAACTTTAAACTACCCCTAGTTAACGTCTAGAATGGGCCACACTATCAGTACCCACCCAGCTTCCCGTGAATCCATGGATAAAGGACACACAAATAGTTGCTTATTTTCTACTTGTCTTCTTGGCACAATCGCTGAGCCCTACATCTCCCACCCAGAAAAGCTTGCCCTTGTCGTTACTCTTAGCTCCACTCCTCCCGCCTGCCCTAACTTTAGGTGGTCAGTTACATCTAGTCCCTATGAAACATCTCTGATCACCTACCTACTGGAGCAGCCACATCCCACTGCTCCTCCTGAGACCTCACTTGGTTTCCTGGTTCTGCACTCTCCAAACCATGGCAAACTACAGTCTATTTCCTTGTGTCACCCTTTCCCTCTGGGGCCTGTACCTAGCACCCAATAATTGGCCCATGACTTCCTTTCCTGACAGATCAAGAATCAACTAGGGAGCAGGACTTCAACCTCAAAAGTAATCTTAGAATTTTCCAAGAAGCCTATTATTGCCATTTAAAGATTTATTTGTCTTTTATGTATATAACTGTTTGCCTGCGTGTATATACATGTAACACATGTGCAGAGCCTGTGCAATTCAAAAGAGGACACTGGAGCCATTGAATTGGAGTTCCAGATGGCTGTGAGCCACCTTGTGGGTGCAGAACTGAACTCAGGTGCTCTGAGAGAGGGATGAGTGCACTTAGCCACACAGTGCTCTTCTGTGCTGCATGGCGTCTTTGAAAGTTCCTTGTCTCATAATGACATGTCAGAGCTTTTCCTTTATTATTTTTTAAATTTTAAAATTTTACTGTTTTCTATTTATGTTTTTTTTTTCTTTTCTATTTTTAACCCTAGAAGTCCACTGCATATATATTATGACTTCTAATTTACTGTTTTTATGAGATTTCTGAGTGTGTGAACAAGTGAGTGCCTGTTTTTTATACCTTCTCTTGGGCTCTTTTTCTTCTCTTGTTTTTTCCCCCTATTTTAATGTGTTACTTTTTTATCTTAGTTTCTTTTATTTATTTTATTATTACCCACTAGAAGCCTGATTATTTTCTAAGGAGAGGCAGGGAGGGGAAGTAGAGTGGAACTTGGAGGAATAAAGGAAGGGGAAACTGTAAGAAGGAAGAAACAAAACCTATTTTCAAAAAAAAGGGAAAACAGAGAACAACTGCTTTATCTAAATGAGAAATCTCAAAGCGCTGCATTCTAGATGTTCTCAGGATTAGGAAGTGTTAATGATAAATAGCTCAAAAACTCCCGAGCAAAATAAAAACTGAACAAGCTAAGAAAAATGGTTAGCAGGAAAGTTTTCTTTTGCTAGAAACTAAAAGGCTGAAATTGTTTCACAACAGAGAAAATAAAATCAGAGCTAGTTCAAATTCTTATTTTTGTATTAACATGTACGCAGCAAAGGAGAAACTGTTTGTATTTGTACATTGGGAAAGCCTGGAGTCAGCACTTGTGAAGTGTCTATGGATGTGAGCTACTTAGAAAGTGGAGACACACACACACTCTGGTGCAACATTGCTCTTTTCAAATGCATCTTTGTATTTGATTCCCATACTGGCATAATGAATAGTGTCACTGCTGGTTAAGACTTAAAACAGCTGCATTGCTAATTTTGGAAGATTATGATAGATTTTTATATGGGCTGCATGTTAAAAGCAAGAAAGTGCCATGCCAACTACTGGGAGAGTGCTGGGCAGACTGTGGCATGGCTGAGACACTGAGCACCAATCATGGAACATCAGAGACAGGGTATTTGGCAGCTTTTCAAATGATGAACTATCTTTTAGCTCAAGCAAAAATAATCCACTCCCTGTGGAGCATTCAGATAGTCCTGTAGTAGCGAGTCCAATGTGCCTCAGCTAACATGGGCAGCTGCGATGCCTCCATTTAACAGGGTGCAATACCCTTTCCTCTGGATTCTTCAGTAAAGTATGTGTGTGTGTGGGGGGGGGGGGGATGTGTGCATGCATGTGCAGTGTGTAGCGTACGGTGTTTATGGGTGTGTTTTATGTCTGTGTGCCTGGCATAGAAAGAGACAGACACACAAATATAAAAATAAATATAGAAATAAGCATATTTCATAACTTTTCCTAGTACAAGGGAATGGTCATTGCACTGAAAGGTTTCAAGGAACTTTCAAATGTTTTTGCAGTTTAAGAAATAATCCATCCACATAACACCACAGAATTACACTGATCAATATTAATCGATGAAAACAATACAAGTCAATATCCACTCCCTTTTCTTTCCGTACTTTTCTAAAATTGTATTAAGTATTCTAGCATGTAAAGTATCCTGGATTCAGATTTATTTTCCTGAAAAAGGCATCCGGGATTAAAAACAATAAACAAATTTTCTTCAAAAATCATATCATTTCTTCATGTATTTTAATAAAAGTTCTAAGATTTAGAAATATAATTAAATTTTCTATTTCCTAACAGATAATTATAGCACTGACATCCTATTACAATGCATAACTTTGTAAGCTACCATAAATTTCAACCTGTATTCAGGAAATTTGTAAGACAGCAAGATACAAAGCCATTCAACAACTGTGTACATATTCCTCATATTGTATTGCAGCATAATGCAAGGCACTAGGGTATGACTAGGCTACACTAACTGTATCATACAAAACCTCCAGTTAAGACGAAGAAACTCTGCCATCGAAACACTAAAGAGCTTTTCCTATGAGTTTAAGCCTAAAGTGTTAGGCATAGAATACTGTCAGTGAAGCACAATGAAATAAGAAAAGAAAATGTAAGGAATTTTGGAGAAATATTGTGTTAAATACATAGAATTAGTCTACAACGTTGACTTGTAACTATAAAAGTATTCCATAGGCTCAGAATTGAGAAGGCTTAAGAACAATATTTCTCAAGCTGGGCGGTGGTGGCATACACCTTTAATCCCAGCACTTGGGAGGCAGAGGCAGGTGGATTTCTGAGTTCGAGGCCAGCCTGGTCTACAGAGAGAGTTCCAGGACAGCCATGGCTACACAGAGAAACCCTGTCTCGAAAAAAAAAAAAAACAACAACAACAAAAGAATAGTATTTCTCATTTTCTTTAGAAAGAGTCCTATGAGCCATTAGGCCTGAATGTGTCCTACTATAAGGATATTAGAGGGAAATGTCAGAGAATTCCTTCCAGAGAGATCTGAAATAACTATGTAACATACCTGTCACAGTCCTCTGTGTGTCCTATATAAGGTACTATATGCATAGCATATTTGCAGTGTGTGTGTGTGTGTGTGTGTGTGTGTGTGTGTGTGTGTGTGTGTGTGAAGTATGTGGTTAGGCTGTGATCTTTGTGTTCCTTCACCTGTTCTACCTATTGGAACCGGTTTTCTTGGTGGTGGTGGTGCTGGTGGTGGTGGTGGTGAAAATGGCAGCTGGAAACTGTGTGTGTGCTGAAACCTTAAAGGAAAGCCAGTATGACTTAGAAACTTAATTTCTATTTCATATCATTTTAACTGTATACACATAGCTAGATACAGGTAGTAGTTTCTACAATAAACTGTCTATGAGAGAGAGGGGGCAGGTTAGACTGCAAATGTCTTAGTCAAAATTTCCATCAGAAATTTATATTGTTTTAAAAAGATGGATGAAGGCCGGGCGGTGGTGGCGCACGCCTTTAATCCCAGCACTTGGGAGGCAGAGGCAGGCGGATTT
>NW_022196912.1:65458535-65501903 GCF_008632895.1 Mastomys coucha
AAAAAAAAAAAAAAAAAAAGATGGATGAAATAAGCATCCAAATATTTTCATTCTCCAGTTTAAACTGAGATTACAAGAACCCTTCCTCCCTAAGACAACAGAAAAGAAACTTTTACTATGCTTTAACTTAAAATTTTAAAAAAATCTATAGTCTGTTTAGAGAAGTAAAGCCAGAGAATATCTATTTAGAGAAGAACATGGTTATCAAAAACAGTTTTAATACTATGGGTAAATTCTGCAACTCATTTATTTATATCTCTATGGCATGTAAAGATTTTATTTTTAACAGTAAGTCCCGAAAGTTCACTTGAGATGGCTAAATAAGATAGAATAATAAGATTCTTAGGGTTGCTGGGCGGTAGTGGTACATGCCCAGCACTTAGGAGGCAGAGACAAGTAGATTTCTGAGTTCGAGGCCACCCTGGTCTACAGAGTGAGTTCCAGGACAGCCAGAGCTACACAGAGAAACCCTATCTTGAAAAAAAAAAAAAAAGAAAAGAAAAAAAAGAAAAGATTCTTAGGTTTAAAAGACATAGCTCATTGAGATAGCATGTTTCATATTCAAAAGGCTTTTTGCCTGTGCTCATTATTTAAAAAAAAAAAAAGTCATTATATTTTCTAGAATATTTATAAGTATACAAAGTCCTCTGATCCTTGTTGTATCAAGGACCTAACATGGTAAGCTTTAAATACACAAGACAATGAACCAGCAGTCTGAGAAGTAAGTGTTAAGAATTTCTACTATATGGTGACCAAAGAATACAAGAAAAAGCCCATTTTGTGTGGTTCTCATGACCTGTACTTTCCTGTTTAGTTGGATGGCAGTTAAAGGACTGTTCTCAATTAGTGCAGTAATGGATGAAAGGGTAGGGCGTGAACCACTATGATTCCTGGCTCACATCTTTTGCTAGATGGTGAAGACACAAGCCTGAGGCTAGTTCTCTGTAAAGAGAGGAGTGGGACATGTTCTCTGAAAACCATGACATGTACACTGATCAAGATCTACAGTAATCTGGACTTCAGTGCTGGTAGACATGATTCAAATTTTCCTGTAGGTTTTGCCAGCTGACCCGTAGGCAAAGCAGCTGTGCTGTTAGATAGATGAAGACCAGAGATCTAGTCTGGTGAGCCAGGGAGTACTGAGAGATGCTTGTAAGGGGAGCCAGAACCCCAGGGCATCAGGCCCCATTTCTTCTTGATTTGAAACAGAAGTCTGAGGCCAGCTACAGGGCCACCATGAATACAACCAACATGGACTCAGGAGCCCGTGAGCAAGAGTTAATAAGCTGATGAAACCCAGTAAATTCAGCATCCAGATGCTGAAATATGATGACTCAAGCAAGTAATGCTATCTGGTATCACGATGGACACATCCACAAGTTCCAAGAACCATACAGAACGAGGCCATGTTTTACATGACAGCGTGAAATTAACTGCAAAGGTTTCAAAGCAGGATTGCACTTCAACAAAAGGTAGAAGATGCGGGGCAGATAACTGCAACTGAAACTGGACCAAAAAAGAATCGCCATTCATTCTGGGGTACTTCCAGGTCAAAATCAGTCACAAAGAAATGTATATTTTACAACCCGTTATAGTCAGTGTTAGATCTGGGAAGCCATAATCAAATTTTATTTCTGAAAAGTGAATAGAACTTCCTCTTTATAGTGGGGCAGTAATGACCTTGCATGCAGCTCTCAAGAGCTCTGTTTCACGTTATGGGTATTTTAGGCAGGGACTAAGCCACACTAAACAACCGACCATATCTATGATGTGTATATGGCAGGATGGGAATCCATCATTTACACTTTCTATAAAGAAATGAGGACATTTCTACAACATTAACAAGTCAGTTTCTCAGGATTATATTTTATGCACTATTAAGGGAAAAACAGGATTACTGAGTTGTTGCAGGACTTTCTCTGTCCAATCACTTGAGAGCAGTAGCAGGCCTGTGATTGGACATGAAAAGGGAGGTGGAGTGAGGGGTTTGGGGGAGAGAGAGAAAGGTAACAGGAAGAAGAAGCAACATAGAGGCAGACGAACAGGAAGGTGATCCTAATTCCACATGGTTTTAACAGCCACCAGTAGCTAAGATTTTCCCAAGGTTAGAATAATTGGGTTAAAGCTTTATCTTTATCAATTGTCTCTGAAATTATTGTATTGGCATATTGTAAATTGTGGTCTTATTGCTATATAAATCTGATTGGATAATTAAGCTTTAAGAGTCATGTTTCCACTGGGTAACTAGGCATTGAGATGGCTGGTTGTGGGGTGTGTAGGGCAATGCGTGGAAGGGAGATGAACTCACTAGCTGGGAGAGAGTAGCTCAGCAGTGAGAACACGTTGAGCAAGACTCCACCAGGACACACGGTTGAGGCCCACCAGTATTGACTGGCACTAGAGTGGGAACATGGACTGGTGGAGCTAGAGAGAAGGTGAGTTAACCTTTTTAATATTTCCTGCAGCACTAAGTCATGATTTTACTTTTAGTCAGAGATGTGAGGTTGTAGTGGACACTGGATAAGCAATGGTAGTATTATCCCATTTAATACTGAATGTACTATAATACTTAATATTTTTTTTTCATTAATTCAACACTCACTATGTAACTCAGGCTGTCTCAAACTTGTGGCAACCCTCCTGCCTCAGCCACCTACTGTATGCTGCAACATTAGCTGTTTAAGCAAGAGCCTTCATAATTGCCTTCGTTTGACTGTAGTCTGAATCACTGTATTAAACGTTCACTTTTTTTTTCCTGAGGGAGAAGAGGATTCTGGTTCTGTATTAAAGAAAGTGTGAATGGATCCTGAAAGCTCATTTCTAATGCTCTGTGCTTAAAACACCATCAGAGCTTCCTGGAAATGTGAAGTCACCCAACTGGAGAAGGAAATTTTCACACATGTCCCCAAGGATGTCAGCTCCTTGGTTCCAAATCAAAAGGCTACACTGAGGTATAAGTAGTATGAACGTAGACTCCAGCACATCCTCAGCTCCCGCATGATGTGGGCAGTTAAAACGGATACTGCAGAGAATTTCCAGTTGCTCTGTACCCTGAGTCATCATGAAAGCAAGAAGTGATGTGATGTAGTTTGTTTCAAAGGAATCCTGGCTAATGGCAAAGATTTTCTTTCTTGTAACTTTCCACTGTGTGCATAGGGGTACCATTTAGTTGTTTATGATACTATAGTTGTTGTTCTGGTCTTTGGGGATATGTGATGTATATGTACATGTGCATTTATGTAGAGGCAGAGGTCAATGTTGGATGTCTTCCTCAATCACTTCTAATTTCTTGAAAAGTGGTTTCAAACCTACTAGCGTGCATCAGGTCTGCCATCCCCAGCTCTGAAGCTATAGATGCATGGTATCAAGAACACGTATTTTTACTTGTGTTCTGAGGGATCTGATCTCAGGTCTCATGCTTATATGACAAGCATGGGTTAAATTAGCCAACTCTCCAGACGCTTGACTCTACTTTTTTTTGTTGTTGTTTTATATTAAGATTTTTGCCCTCTGTGCAAGATGAGGAAGGTGCCTTCAACATAAAGACTAGATCAATCATTTCATGGATGAGGGCCTGGAGGACTATAGAGGCAAGAGTTGATAGGTGCTCAATAGAAGCTAAAACCATCCTGTATTAAAGTGAACTTGGTATAGGAATTTGAAAGGTATGGTTTCATGGTTGTATCAATGTTTTGATGAATTTTTATAAGAATCCTTAAATGTTGCTTAACCTGCCATCCCTTAATTGTCAGATTTAGCTTCTTCGGAATGTCTGCCTAGAGATGGCAAAGAGGAAACAATGTTACAGCTAGGCCTTATTGTGGCTTTTAAGGTAAGGGTACTCTTGAGTGCTTTACAGGACTGCATGCTTGTTTTATTTATTTTTTTTTTTGTATCAGCCTATGGAGCAGGCTGTTGCCATTTCACAGATGAGGAAACCATGTTTCCCTAAATGACCTGATGAGGATGCTGGTAGCAAAGAATAGACAAAGGCATGAGCCCAGATGGTCTGATTCTGAGAACTGCTCAATCGTTGTGCGCAGCATGTATGTAATCTTCAGGCAAGAAAAAAAATGAAACAAACAAACAAAATAAAAAATAAAAAAATAAAAAAACCTGACTCCCGGCCATATTAGTGTGTGTGATATTTTAGTTGCACCTGTAATTCAAAATTGCAAAACCTCACAGGTATTACAGACTGTACCAATCATGAATGACATGACTGGTACTCTAGGTGCATGGGAACAGTTCTTCATCACTCAGGAAGAGTCTGACTCTCTTGACAACTACACTGAAGAATAAGAAAGGACACCAGGTAGGTAGGGAAAGGAAATGTTGACAGTCTTGTGGCTTCAGCTCGCCTGTGAGTCCTCTTCAACTTTTCTTTCTCTTACATTTACGACTTCCAAATAATTGTTACAGCTCTCTCATTTCATATTCGACACATGATCTTCTCTGCCTCCATTTCATTTCCTGTGCAAGTGACCGAAACCAAGCCAGGATACCTCCTCACAGGATAGAGCACTGGCTTTTTAATGAAGCTTTTGAACATGAGGAGCTAATAAATACACATGTACAGAAACAGCTTTCCATGAAAGTGATAATAATACACAGTCCATTACAAGGATATAAAAAGTTTGAGGAAACTGACATCAATCTGACTGCACATATGCAAGTCTTATAGAGCCTGACTACTCCTGATATAAGCATTTATACAACACCTACACAGAAGCATGCACAAGCATACACGCATGTGCATGCATACAAAATTATTGGAGATAAATATTAAAATAAATATTAAATAGATAAAAATAAATAGAGTTGAGGCCATGAAAATGTAGTCCTGTAACAATATGCTTTGCTTTGGCTAATTCATCAGGCTTCCATAATAATCTATCATGAAGAACACTGTAAATGACTTTTCAGTTAGGTACCATGCACTTGAACCTGGATGTGACTTTGACTTAGTAAGAGAAATATCCATGTGTACTGGATATAAGTTAATCCATTTCTTAAGACAGAGCAGTTGCCAGAGTTGGAAGTGTGGCCTAGAACACTGTGATGTCAAAGTATAGAGCAGATACGTAAAAATAACTTTAGTTCTCCTGTAATGATTATCTCCGAGGCTTACTCTCTCTATCTGCTACTTTAGCTTAATTCTCGAAGCTTCTAGACTCCAGAAAATCTTATCTAGACCTAGAATATTTCAGCCTCTGAGATTTACTGCTGAATGAGTTCACCCCTTTCTAGCTCTTTCTGAACTCTGGCTGGCTGGTCAAATCAGTTGTTCTGGCTCAGAACTCCTCTCCAAGCTGACTCATTCAATCTGGCCTCTGTCTAGGCCTCTCCTGAATAGTTCTGCTTCACGTGACACTAACTTTGGCAATATGCTCTAATCTTCTGATTCCTTTGCATTCTTTGTATACCTGTCCCAGTAGAACTGCCTCCTCACTCTATGCACTGCCCTTCAAGTACCTTCCCTTTCCCCTCTCCTCTCTTGAGAACTGGGCAGATCCTATTTTGCCAGTCTTTCTCTGATCCATTACTTTGTCTGCCACTCAATTAGGTATAACTATCAAAGATGGGTACTTCCTTTTACAATCTAACTTTACCTTCATTGTTTGGGATTAAAGGTGTATACTAAGGGGGTGTCTATATTCCTGCCATAGGGATTAAAGGTGTATGCTAAGGGCTGAGGCACACCACAACTAGAAAGAGGTTTTTTCAGTAAATAACACAATCTTAGGGTTCACAGTGAGATCAAGTGCCAGGGAACACAGCTACTCACGTTTTTTTGTTTGTTTGCTTGTTTGTTTTTATTTTTTTAACCTAGCCCAATCGGTCAACTTCAGAGCAATATTTTCCTAGCCAATGGGTCAAAATGTACTAGTTATACAAGTCATGTGTTTCAAACAGATAGGAAGACGAACGCCAATGAATTACCCAGCAGCAGCTTAGTTTGCTATGAAATCTCTAAGAAGTCTGGTGATGGTAAAAGGCCTCAGAAATCAAAGAAGCAAGAGAAATGACTGATGTCAGAAGAAATATGCATTAACTGCCTCAAAGTTACATTTTCCCCAGATGTTCTCTCAGATTTGCTGAGATTTTATGTGAGAAAAATATTTCTGGTAGTGAAATGTTAAATATAAAAAAATTTTTACTCATAGCAAAGAAAAAGATTAAATGTAATTGTGGGAAGAAAAAGAAAACACAATTTCAGTAAACAAAATTTAATAGTAAAACTATAGTCTCCAAGAGGAAGATCAAAGAGCAGGTGGGATTTTGGTGAAAATAAGAGCACTTCCAGAAAATGATACGTAAGGCATAGCACACCATTCATATCCAACCTGGATCAAGCAAGGGCCATGTAAACCAAGCTGCTTTGTCCCCATGGCCTTCAGTACCCTAAGAAGACTCATTTGTCTTCCTTAGGTTATACTGCTGTGTAATCTGTGCAATCCTACCCAAAGAGCAGGCCGGGAGGACAAGGAAGTTAGCGCTGCCTGCGAAGGTCACAGCTGAATGGAAGACTTCTAATCTATGTTGAAAATATCTATATATATCTATATCTATCTATGCATGTATGTATATATATGAATATGCATATATACAAAAGGAAAATGGAGAGAAAAGGAAATTATCTAGAAACCCAAGTCTTAAAAATTTTCATGTATCTGCTGCAGGAGTAAATTTCCCGGATGGTGGCTAAATAAAACACCAATCTATGAGTATAGCAGACTATCATTAGGGATCATTTTATGTTTCATCATTCAAGCAGTGTTGGGTATGGGTTCCATCTTGTGGAGTGAATCTTAAGTCAAATCAGACCTTCGTTAGTTACTCCCACAAGCTTGATTGCCACCGTTGCCCTACCATATTTTGTAGGTAGAACAGATTTTATGGCGATCATGAGTTTTATACCTGGATTGGTGGTATAAAATGTTTCTCTTTTTGTAGCCTTCAGAGTACCTTTCAATACCAGACACTAGAACATGGGGCTAAAAGTTCTAAGAAACAAATAACAGAAACCGACAGCCAGACATTGCACAAAGAGAGACCTTGGAACACAAAGCTCTACAATAATGTGTCTCCAACCTATCTCTCCCCTCCCACAGAGTTCTGAGAACGCTATGGAAAGGAGGCTGAAGGAGTACAGCCTGAGGGCATGGGGGACACCAGGAGAACAGATGACTCTAAATCAACTGAGCAAAGCTTCTAAGGTCTCAGAGAGATGGAAGCAGCAAGCCCAGGGCCTTCACACGTATGCACTGTACATACTGCAGCTTCTAGTTTAGTACATTCATGGGACTCCTGAATGTGTGAGTAAGTGGGTCTCTTGCTCTAGGTCTGCTCTTGCGGTTCTTTTCTGTCCACTGGTTTGCCTTGTACAACTTCAATGTGGTGTTTTTTTGTTTTATCTTATTATATTTTATTTTGTTACATTTGGTTGTTAAAAAAAAAAAAAAGAATAGGAAAAAGTAAAAACCTGGGTGGAAAAAAGTTCTCACGCATGCCTGCATGCTATTCCTACCCAGAAGATAAACTCAGAACACAGAACACCTTATTCGCAGAAGGGTCTGGCAGCAGGTTTAATGTGGATTTTAGATAAGAACACATGCAGCAAACAATTTCTCGGGATAATTTTTTTTTTCTGCTACCTTCTAGCATTCAGAACAGTTAGAGCAGTACTTCTATGTGCTAAGGTACAGTAAAACCAATGCAAGAAAAGCACAGAGAAAGGCAACACAAAGAAGCATAGGACTGCTTCAAATTTTAATAAAGAATAGTCAAAGCTTTTGCTTATCACTTGTATTTAGCAACAGTTCAGATTCATACACAACAGATAATTATTTCTTTTGTTAAATGAAAATTAATTTTGTGATAACAAGCTCTCCAATGCAAGTGAAACAAACAAAGCAACTTAGCTAGTCATTGAGGATCCACAGAGACAAAGGAAGTGAGTGGAAGCAAGGCAAAGCCAACTAAATAAACAGATGCAGATGGGAAGAACAAGAGTGGGACACCCATGGACAGCCACAGATCAAGTAAAGAACGCCAATAAATGAAGTCTAGCAATCTGAAGCTACTAGATCTTCCATAGTCAGAGAGACTGGAAGAAACAAAAGTCAGAGAGCAGAGAGGAGCCATGTAATTCCAGTTGCTCAGTAGCACTTCAAGTTTTAAAGTGGAACAATAAAAAGATGGACATAGTTGTGAGCTCTCCATCCTCACGAGGACCTGTGCTGCAGTTGTTCATGCATGCTACATTTTTAATGGTGAATTCACCCATTTTACTTTTCTACATCGATACAGTACTAACAGCAACAACTTTCAAGTTTTAAGACACAAATGCATATTTGGGCAGACAAACAGAGCTCTCCTCAGTGAATGAGTTAACTCAAATCAGGGGCATGATGGGACCTAATCTACCTGCGTTGTTTTGGGTCTTGGCATTCAATAGCAAATCGGCTCTTTCTAATATTTTGTATTGGCTTCTAGACATTTAAAGACCTTCATATCACTGGTGAGATAACTGTTGGTTTGTGCTGTCATTCAATTCATTCAAATAGCTAAATGGAATAAGAGTCAATGTGGGTGTGATATGGATACATGTGAGCATGGGTATGATTATGGGTGTAAGTGAGAGTGCATTAAAGTCTGGGAGGAAGCACGTAATAGGTAGGAATATATAGTAAAGTCCTTCCTAGGTGTGAAAATGGACAAATTCTCTTCCAGTTTTCATTTTTTTTCTTGAAACAGCCTAATTTAAGTAGCCAAATCTCATCTGGAACTCACTCTACTCAAGTTGTCCTTAATGAATGATCCTTCTGTCTCAGCCTGACAGTACTGAGGTTACAGATGCATATATTCAGGCCAGGATTTTTCCAAAATAAGTTTGAAAGTTCATGTAGACAGAGCTAAAAAGCATCTCATATTTAAAACAAAATGGTATAGCATATATGCTTTGCATTACTCAATAACTATACACAAAGATTCTTTAAAAGCAAATAATTAATCTAAAGACCCAGAAATCAGGATCTTACCTGATAGGACCACTTCAATAAGATCACCCTCCTGGATATCACTTGCGATTTTCACCAGCTGAAGGATGTTTTCAGAGGCAGGATCATGACGGAAAAGCAGAATCTTATCATAGAGTCCATAGAATCCACACTCAGGGAACTGCAAATGAGATACAATAGTTCAAACGTCAATATCTCTTCAAATATTTTGTCTGAAAAGAAAAATAATGAATGACCAAGTAGGTTTCTAATTCACAAAGAAACAGAAAAAAATTCCTAGAAGTTTCTGTAGAGACATGATTAAGGATACTATGCTTAGATGGCATTGAGAGAAGAATGCATTTTCTCACCTAAAAAAGAAAATAAGCTTATTAAAATTTTGTTAGAAATAACTTGACAATTTGGCAAAGAAACAAGTAAGTCTACTTTGACACATTCAAGAATAGATATGAGTCATGGAAGTTAATCACACTTTGGACACAGAAGTGGTATCTGACCTAAGACAGAACCAGGCTGGACAACACGCCTCTCCTTTGGCTCCCTCCACTATTTTCCTTGCTTTCCTTCAGGCTGTAAATGCTGGGTCATATGAGCCTGCATTACACTGGGTTATCTGACCCAGTGTAGAGAACGGTCACTAAAACAAATGAGCTACAGATACAAATGGAACTTAAGGATGTGCAAAGTTCTACTGACACATGGGTTTCTCATGGGATTACTGATCACTGTTTCATGTCCAGTTTCAAGCTTTGTAATCTGGTGGGGAGAATCATAAGACAGAGAAGCAAAAGCCTTCCTTTTTGATACTGTAATTGGTGTTGGATCTCATGCCCATGGCTGTATATGTGACAGAAAAGAAGGGGGCCATGCCCAGAGTTCCACCACTCTAGAACAGGAAGAAGGAAAAGTGGAGAATTGTGGATTCCCGTCTAGCCTCTGTCACACACGGAGTTCCAGGCCACTCCAGGCTTTCTACTGCAATAAATGTCTAGATTCTATTATATTCTGAAAGAAAGTGCAGTGTATTATGAATCTCATTTTTTCTTATTCATAAAATTAAGAACTTCATTCATGTGAGTGTTTTTGTATAAATTAAAAATAAACATATTCAGAACATTCTGGGCTTTTAGAAGTCTATGTTGATGACAAGGCTTAAAACTACTTCTACATATCTCTTAGACTTTCCTAAAATAAATGCAGCAGCTGAAATGATGTCACCACTTCCACTGTGCTAATTAAAATGGAAAAAGTAGTTCACTTTTTAAAAATGTCTTCAATAATATCATCATAGCATGAAAGAACAAAGAGAAAACAGAAATACCACTTTCCGCAGTCTTAAAAACAAGGGGCAAAAATTATTCTAAAAAATTCACTTCCTTGAATAATGCATACTACATAAAATGGACATAAGCACATAGATCTATCTGTTTTAATGAACATCCATACCCATGCAAACAAAAGTGTAATCAAGCCATGCAGCATGTCCACTGGCCGTAAGAAGTCTGCCCTTTCCTCTGCCCTCTCATCCATCCACTTTCCATATAATCTAACCATGGGTAGAAGGCCCTCCTCTGACCTTAGACAAGCCCATGTGGTACAGTCTCACATAATGGAAACTGCACAATATGCTCCAGGTACTTTTTCTATCTTATAGCTTCCTGTGGTTGTTATAATGTTACCGGGATTCATTCATATACACTGCATGGGTAATTTTTATTTGTATTTCATTAAATGGATCTAGCATAATTGTCCATTCACCCACAAAGGAACATCTGTTTCTCCCCTAATTTGCGGTTGTTACAAATAAAAAGTTTACAAACATTTCTGTACAAGTGTTTTAGTGGGCATATGCTCTCATTTCATGTGGGTAAACACCTAGGAGTAGTATTGCTGGTTCTCAGAATGTGTGGGGTATGTGTCCACCTTCACAACAGTGTCACACTGGATTTATAATGATCATAGCTCTTTACCCAGCCTAGATGCTAAGATACTGTAACACCTCCTTCAAGTTCCTTCCCTTGCAAGGAAATCTGGGAAATTATATATTGTATGAAATTATATTCCTCATAACCCACTTGAATTTAAGAATCACCTCATCAACTTCTTCTGCACATACACAAAAATTTGTTTTGATGAATTTTCAGTGATTCTACATAGATTTATTTGTGGAGAAATACATTTCCTTATAGGGGCATTCTATTAGGGGCCAAATATGGCTCTATACATTAGGTTTGTGTTGCTTTTCTGAATAATATTTTGTAGTTTTCAGTATATACAACTTAGGTATATTTGGTAAGATTATCTCTAAATATTTAATGTTTTATTTCCCATAAATAGTAACAGTATGTGTGTATGTGTGTGTGTGTGTGTGTATATATATATATATATATATATATATATTTGGTTGCGAGCCTAGCCTTTAACCACTGAACCTGAGCCCTAACACTATTAATGATATTCTGCTAATGCTTGCAGACAGGAGCCTAGCACAACTGTCTTCTGAAAGGTTCCACTTAGCAGCCAATGGAAACAGGTGCAGAGAGCCACAGCCAAACATTTGATGGATCCTGGGGAATCTTGTGTAAGAGTTGGAGAAAGGACCAAGGCACCCAAAGAGGACAGGGATTCCACAAGAAGGCCAACAGAGTCCACCTCGACCATTTGGGGCTCCAAAAGGCTGAAGCAACAACCAAAGAACAGGCATGCACTGGACCTAAGCTCCCTGCACATATATAACAGATGTGCAGTGTGGTCTTCACACAGGTCCTTCAACAACTTGAGAGGGTGCTGTCCCTGAATCTCTTGCCTGCCTGCCTGTGGATCCAGTTCTGCTAACTGGGCTGTCTTGTCTGGCCTCAGTGGGAGAAGATGTACCTAATCTTGAAGTAATTTGATGCACCAGGGCCTTGGGGGTGGGGCTGAGCTAAGGGTGGTGACAGCCAAATGCAGGGGTTAGGGTAGGATGGGGCTTCCAATTCTCAAAAGAAAATGGGAGAGGGGGTGTGGGAATGATCTACATAAGGAGGTAATGAGAAGAGGAGGGTGATATAGGGACATAAAGTGAATTAAGTAAATGATTTTAAAAATCTGGATTCATTCAGAGAAGATGCACGTAAGCCTTGAGAGACTTGGGGCCCCAGGGAGTGGGGAGGTCTGTTGGAGTGGAGGGGCATCCTCTTGGAGACGGGAGGGGGACGAGGTGTGGGATGTGGAACAGTCAGAGGATGGACTGGGAAGGGGATAAAGTCTGGACTAAAGAATAAAATAAATAAAATAAAATATAAAATATATATATTTAAATTTAAACTTGGAGTATAATTGTTAAAAGTATTGAAAAATTTATAACAAACATAGGATACATATACATACATGTATATGCATATATATATACATATACATATATACAGAAAGAGAGAAAGCTTAGCCATATGCTATATGTTTCTAAGCTTTATGGATGCTAGATGATAGATAAATAGATAGATAGGTGATAGATAGATAGATAGATAGATAGATAGATAGATAGATAGACAGACAGATAGATAGACTGATAGAGAGACAGATAAATAGAAACAAAACAAAAAAGATCGATACTACTCAAACCACATTCATGATCAACAACATCCCCACCACCCTAAAATCCCCCCATGGAAGAGAACAAGAGCTAAAGCAGAAACCATGGAGGAATGTGCCATCCTGACTTGCTACTTGCTTGCTCATCTTATTTACTTATAAAACCCACAGGTCCTGCCTAGGGACAGGACCACCCCAGTGAACTGGGACCTTCCAGAGCAGTTCTGAATCAAGAAAATACACTAAGGATTTGCCTACAGGAAATGTGATGGAGGCATTTTCGTAACTGAGTTTCTGCTTCTAGATAACTCCAAATCATGTCAAGTTGTTAAAAAGCAAACAAACAAACCCAAACTAGCCAGTACAGTGACCCCTTGTTAAACTGACACACAAACACACCATTATTCAAGTATAACCATCCCTTGCTTATTTGCCCCTAAGATGTCACATTTAACATAAAGATCACAATATAAAATATAACTTCAAACATTACAAAGTCTGAGTTTCAAACACTTTAAAAATTCAGTGTAAGCAAATTTAATTGTGGGTTCCTGTAAAATCAAAGTCATACACTTCCTATTATAAAGAGGAAGAACCAGGATGCAGTTATAATCAAAGCAAAGTGAGACCGAATTTCCAACTATGTAAATAGCCCAGCGTCCAATATCTGGAACCAACAATTGTTGAAACTCTAAGGAGCCTTTATGTTCTGCTTCTCTAGATCTGCCACCCCACAGAATACATTGTTTGTCTCATAGTCTCAGGATGGCTCCACTGCACAGTTGCCACTGTACTTGTCTCACAGGATCTCCAATATGCTGGGGTCTTCAAAGCAACTGAGGCTGCGCCGTCACCAATGGCCTCTTCCCGTTTGTCTTCAGGAATACCATCCCCCCACCCCATCACACAGTATCAAAACTCAGTTATTCCTCATGACTCATCCATGCCTTCAAAGCCAGTACCACTGGGTGAACCTTCTACATTATTTAATTTACTTGCCAGCATGAGAATTAGTCGTGGCCATTCCAGACCACGGCTTCTGTGCACTGACTCCAAGGCAATAACTTACAGAAGATTTTGCCTTAATGATGCTCTTCTTAACCACAGCTGGTTTGCCCACCTCAGCTAACAAGTACCAACCGTCACATTAAAGCAAAGGTTTTGCTTTATTGGTGCTGGTCTTTCATTTATCATTGCTGATCCTATAACTACAGGTAATTGTAACTGCAGATTCGTTTTCCTTTTTTTTTGGATAACATGTCCATTTTATTTTTAAAGTATGTGTTGCTTTCCCTACAAGTGCACATTTTAGTTGCCTACTTTTTCATATCAATCGATGCTGTGACTTTTATGTGTACTTGTGTACCCGTCTTTGGTTTTGTGGATGTGTGCTCACCAACTGACTTCCCACATCCTCATTAGCAACACTGTATGACTTACTACTTTAATCCTTTGCTCTCATATGCATTTCTTCAATTTTGAGTGAAGATAAATATAAACTCATTTATGTATTAAGTTAAATATTATTTACTAAGAAGAACCTATGTATACTATTGTCTAATTTTCACTTTGTAGTATGTCTTTTTATTGATTACTTTTAATTTTTGCATATTAAGAAAATTAGCATATTCCATGAAATGTAATGTATACTTGTAATTTTCCAAGTTTTTTATTTTGTTTAGAATATTTATTGCTTTACATAAAGATTCTTTCTATTAAAATATAGTTCCTTATAAGTATATTTTCTTTCAACTTTGGATTATTCAATTTTATTTAGAAATGTCTTATTTGTACCTAAATTTTTATTTTTTAAAATTTACATACTTTTCTTTTTTTTCTTACCTTTTTCCTGATTTTTCAAGACAGGTTTTTTTTTTTTTCTTTCTGTGAGCATGCTGGCTCTCCTGGAAAACTCTCTCTCTCTTTTAAATTTAAATACCACAGGAGTGGCCTTGACAGAGTCTTTGCTTCTCTTTGCTTCTGCTTGAAACATCATGTCAGGCCTTCATTGTAAGCATCCCTTTCAGTACCAGTTCTATTTTTCAAGCACTTACAACAGCTCATAAAACTTTGAACACTCAAGGAGTTTAACAGCTCAAAGTTCCAAACTCATTCCACCATGCTCCTAAAAACAACATGGTTGGGTCTGTCATAAGAGTCCATGAACCTGACACCAATTAATGTCCTACTTGCTTTCTATTTCTGTGATAAACATCAAGACCAAAAGCGGCCTGGGGAGGAGATTGTTTATTTGGCTCATGGGTCACAGCCCACCATTAGGGGAAGCTAAGGCAAGAACCTCTAGGTGAAAACTGAAGCAGAAGGCAGGGAGGAATGAATGTTCCTTACTGGCTTTCTAGCTCCCCTTGGCTTGTTCTGCATGTTAATACAACCTGGCCAATGCTGGCACCCCCACCAGTAAGTGTAACCCTCCTGCTTGAGGGCTGATTCTTCAGACCCTGCCTGCCTCTCATAACCACACCTCTCTGCCCGCCTCCTGCTATTTGCTACGCCTCTCTCCTGGTTCCAGTTACATCAGAAGTCCCGCCTCCAGAGACCAAAAAATAAGTTGCTGATTGGGCCAGCATGCTGAGGAACTTGGGGGAGGGGTTTTGCCTTACTTATGCTACCCGGTTTCACTTTTGTAACTGAGATGATTAAATGAAAGATGGCTGAGTGATCACACTTCCATGTCGTCTAATTTTTAAGAACCTTCCACTTGGATTAAGATAATGATATGGCTTACCAGGTCCCCAACTCCATATTCCAGAAAACCCATTCTTATTGTTGCCACCGGTCGGCAACAAGTAAGCTGGACCCTCCCATAGGCACCATGACCAAGGAAATACCAAATAGAATTGCTTACAGGCAATATGATGAAGGCAGCTTCTCAGTGGGGTTCATCTTGCTAAAACAATAGCTTGATTCAATTTGACAAAAACAAAACAAACAAACAAAACAACAACAAAAAAACAAAACCCAAACCAAAACCTAAAAGAACTAGTCAACAACAAATAAGTTAAAAGGCAAAAAAAAAAAAAAAGAAAAAAGAGAAATCTGAGTCTGGCTTCTGAGATTTCTTGGTGTTCTGGCACTTATTGAAAATCTCTTCCAACCCACTCCCGAATCATTCACAGCACTGGATATGTGCTACTGTCAACATATCCATGCTAGAGCAACCAAACACTTAGGTTGGTTAGTTCTGGGTTTTTATGATGACAAATAAGTCACCACAAATGTTCACAGAAGTTTGTAGGCTAAGATCCCTGTCTATTTCTGATGTGCATAGTTGGCATCTACAAGAATTTAATATGAGCTATTAAGCATGTACAAGGTGATGGTTCCATTTGCAATCTCTCAGAAATGAGTGAGGATTCTAGCTGTTATGTATCCTTACAAAGTCCATAGCTGTCTCACATGTTGTAATTTTACACATGCTAATAAGGGTATGCTGGCATGTCTGAGTTTTAATTTGCATAAATAATGATCTTTTCATGTATTTATTATTCACACATGTTCATAACTCATACACTCACACATGCACACTCACACACTTGGAATATGTGACAGTGAGAAAGTATGACTAATTCCTTCATTTTTCTATATATATTTTATCTTTTTTCAATTTTATACTTTTTTGAATTTTTTGGCTATAAGTTTTTCTTATATTCTATGCTTTCTGCAGATTTTTTTTTCTTACACTTTGTGACATATCTTACCATTTCCTCAACACTGTTTTTGGAAGCTCAGCTGAATGAAGCTTTCAGAGCCAAAAGAAATACCAGCAGGTGAACAAAAAGACCAAGGGGAACACACACATCCAGAGGAAGGAAGTCAGGAATTTAGAGGAACATTTATACTTGCTTGCTTGTTCATTCTTGTACAATTCATATTCTTCAACAGGTACGTGGCTACAGATGCTCCACAGTGGTAAGCAACTCATACTTCACCTATAAAGGCATCTTGGAACTTACAAAAAGATGAATGAGCTTAGAAGAAATTATGTTCAATGAGATGAGCCAGCCAGGGAGAGAGGCACAAAAGGATGTCACTGATACATGGAGTCTGTCAGAGTTGAAGTCATGGCAACAGAGAGTAAAATGGTGGTTACCAAAGGGATTGAAATGAGATAGGGATTGGACTGAGGTCCAAACATTGCAAACTTTCAGTTACATCAGTGAAATAGCTCAAAACATCTATTGTATAATTCAATGACTATAGTTAATAATATATTGGTGCCTAGTCAAATGACCAATTAAATAATGTTCTCACGTTTTTTAAAAAAAGTAAAGAAAAAAAATAGGATAAGCATAAGCTTAAGAGGTCAGACACCTCACTCTTTAGTCCAAAGACATAAGGTGCACACAGCTTTCCCACAGAACAAACATAAAACCTAATGATGAAAGCCGGGATAGAAACTCCATTCCATCTGATGACACTAGAAAGCAACAGGAAGTAGAACATCTCAGATCTGTCTTCAGGAATAAGGAGCAGCATCCAGGGCTCTCCAAGAATGGGGATGGGGAGGGAATCAAGTGGTCTTGTTGGTCACTGCACCTGTTTGGCTCAAGGAAATCGCTACTGTTCCTGGTGCCATTCACTTGGATGCTGAGGAAAGCGCTGCTGCTCAGGGTTGCAATCAGGGAACAAGCTCTGGCCATTTATTTAACAGGATGTTTATTTCACAGACCTGTGATCTAGGAATGGGGACGACTTGGTTCCACTGAGATGATTGCTTCTCTTTAGGGGGCAGTCTCAACATAGGGCCATCTGCCCACAAGGTTCCATTCTTCCTAAAATATGTTTAGTAAGCTCGGAATACCTCTGGGCACCCCTCCAGGAATCTGAAGCAGAATCCTGTGCAGGCTGGAAGTGGACAATCTGTTGGAAATGAATTAATTACTCACATCTTGGTGTCAAAACTGAGACGGGAGGAATCAACTTTAGAGTGTGTTTCTTAAATGACGACCAACTCCATGTAGATTTAAACAGCAATTTGACTTGCAGTTTAAGACAAAGGAAACAGTTAGGAAATGAAGACAGAGATATAAAGCTTACCCTGTTTTTAGCTACCCACCTTTGTCTGTAAGCCCAAGTAAAGAGTAAATGTTTTAACTGAAAAATAGCTTCTTAGAGGAATAGATACTAATACCTTCAATTAAGCCATGCAAAATGAATATCATACACTTGTAAATAATAATACATGGTAAAAATACAAAGTTTTATTTGTCAATTTAAATGTTAAAATGCACTTTATATCTAATATATTTTAATTATTCATTAATTTAACAGTTTGTCACAAGATACTTATACAATTTCTAAATACTCATGGATTTCCTGAGTCTTCATGTTCTTTATTCTTACTTATTTCTCTTAAGGTCCAAACCCTATGATGGGCAACTTTTAAGACCTTCTAATGTTTCACAGCTTAGACTATAATTGGTCTTTATGAATATTATTTGCTAAAAACAATAAAGAGAAAACCTACATAGGTATTCTACTTCTACCTAGTGGCAAGTTCAGTGCATATCAAGTAGACTCTTTTTCCACATTGGCATGTAGTTCATAGTTTTCTGTTGTTTCTATAAATTAATGACAAAGGAGAATGAAATCTTACATTCTTGACATTTGTTTTCTACATCCTTTTAAAATTCTGTATTTTTTTATTCAAACATTTTGAAGCACTGTTGTGAGTACAACATATGTATGTGTATGAAGTACACATACATGTAAACCCGCTAGATATTTTAGAATAATTTTATCTTAACTATTTCTAAGTATCCCTCTTTGTGTCTGGCAGTGTCTCCCATTGAAATGGTCAGTTTATACTTCAGAGAATTAATGGGTCCTTGCTATTCTTTAAATTGCTTATCCTTTATATTTTGAGTTTGGAGGGCCAGGAGAACAAATCGAAGTAAGTAGCAAAGAGGGGTGGGGAACTTGGGGGATTACTAGAAAGTCCCAGACTCCAGGGGTTCGAGAGGCTTCCAGGACCCAATGAGGATGACATTAGCCAAAATCCCAACAGCAGTGGGAAAGAAACTGAAGAGACCACCTCCAGTAGACTGACATGACCCCAAGGGAGGGAGAGGGCCAACAAACCTTCTAAAAAATTTTAGCTCTGAATTGTCCCCGTCTAAAGGAAATTTAGGGACAAAAATAGAGCAGAGGCTGAAGGAAAGGCCATCCAGACACCGCCCCACCATGTGACCCTTTCCATCCACAGACACCAAACCCCAACACTATTGCTGATGCCAAGATGTGCTTGCAGATAGGAGCCTGGTATGGCTGTCCTCTGAGAGGCTCTGCCAGCACCTGACTAAGACAGATGCAGATACTCACAGCCAATCATTGAACTGAGCCCGGGGAACCCCAATGGAAGAGTTAGGGAAAGGTCTGAAGGAGCTGAAGGGGATTGTAAGCCCATAGAAAGAACAGCAATATCAATTAACCAGAACCCTTAGAGCTCTCAGGGACTAGACAACCAACCAAAGAGGATACATGGGTCAGTCCATGGCTCCTGCTACATATATAGCAGAGGACTATCTCATGTGACATCAGGGAGAGGGGAGGGGAGGTGCTTGGTCCTGTGGAGGCTTGATGCTAAAAGGTTGAGGCAGGAGTGGGTGGACGGGTGGGTGAGCACACTCTTAGAGGCAAAGGGGAGAGGGATGGGGTGGGGGCTCGGGAAGGGGCTAACATTTGAAATGTAAACAAATAAAATGATTAATAAATAAAACAAAACAAAACAAGCAGAACCTTGTAGTCTTTCTATGTCAGTTTTCTTTCCCCTTACACAGTGATCTCCAGTTCTGTCTACATTGTAGCAAATGGCAGGATTTCAGCCTTTCATGACTACCACTCTATTTTGGAAACACCTATCTTTTTCTAATCATTCTCTATTGATGGACATCTCCATTATTTCCCTTTCTTGTCTACTATGAATCTTCACCATAGTTCTGATTTTCAGTTCTCTGATTTTTAGAGATGCTATGTGATTTTGTGTGTCCCAGTTAGCCATTTGCATGTCTTTGTGAAAACAATTTATGTCCACTGCTCATTTTTATCAGCTTCTTGCTTTTGCTTTTTAGTTACTGAAGTTCTCTATACATCTTTGATATTAATTTTGTCCTTGGTATAGTTAGCAAATATCTCACTTTTTGGATAATGTATCTTTCCTTTGTTGATTATTTCATTTGATGCACTGTTCCTTTTGGTTTGTGATGATACAATGTGTTCGTACTTCCTGTGCTTTGGGGTGTTATCCAAGATGCTCTTCCTATTCCTATCTCCTGGAATGTTTCCTCACTTGCATTCTATAGTTTCAGATTATGCCCTTAGATTTTAGTGTTTAATCCATCTTCTGCTACTTTTTAATGGCTAAGAAAATAATTTCTAGTTTCATTCCAGAACAAATAGATACCCAGATTGGCATCTGGCCTAATGGTCAGCTGGCTCCTTCAGTCAATTTTTAGAGTTCTATATCTGCATAGGCTTCTGGTCCCCTCCTCTTTCTCTTCCTTCCTTTCCACAAAGAACTATTTTTTCTCTATTCTTTCTTTCTTCCTGGAACTCAGACACACACGACACAGAAAGTTTTACATTAAAATTTTAAGAAAATACAAGCGATAAGTAATTGTACATATCCCATTTGGAAACCATATGGCTCCCAGATATAGATGACTGATTTTTACTCATGAAAGTAGAGAAGAAAAAAAATCTTCAAAGCAGTCAGTACTTGAGCTATGGTAAGAAAATGCTAATGGGTTGTAAACCAGCAAACTGAATGAATTAAATTACACAAAACTCTAAAGGTTAGTCTTAATTGTCAATTTGACATGTCTTGAATCACCTGGAAAGAGAGATTCAGTGAGGGGATTTCTAGATCAGGTTGGCTTTACACATGTCTATGTGGACTGTCTTGATTACCCAGAGGCAGCAAGGCCTACTCGTGGGCAGCACCATTCCCTAGCATTTGGTCCTCAATTGTGTAAGATTAGGGAGAATAAAAAAACAGGGCAAGCAGTAATCGTGCATGCACTCATTTCTCTCTCTCTCTCTGCTCATGACTGTGGATGTTGACTAGCTGCTTCAAGTTCCAGCCTTGATGTTCCCACGGTGATAGAATATGATTAGGAACTGCAAGTTAAATAAATCCTGTATTCCTTAAACTTGCTTCTGTCAGGTATTTTATCACAGCAACAGAGACAAAATTGATGCCTTGCCTGTGTACTTGTTTGGTAGCAGACTGAGTTGAAAGAGATAAGGAACCCAGCAAACAAAGATGGGCTAATTACCCTTTCTGTACAGCACATCCTGGGCCACACGCCTTATACCTTCTTCAAAACAGGTTCCGCTCTATTCGCGGTTTGGCTGGCGTTTAAACACCACATTCAGTGCTGTGCCTCTTTCTCAAATTGTGGGCAAGGTGTAGTGAGTGATGGGTTCACAGGATTCCAGTGCTTCACAGGGTAACCATTGTCTTAAGATGACTTAAAGAATTCTTTAAAAGATAGAATACTAGTAATAATATGCCATGAATATGAAAAGTATTGTTAAAAGACTTAAGGCTTAAGATGAAAAGTGTCAACAAATATTCATGTTTTCACTAAGAGTAATCTGTGCTAGGTACGTGTGACAGACTGGAGGGTGGTGCCCACCCAGTACAGGTTTACTTCAGCACAGCATTGCTTGTGCTCTCCTCTGGCCCACTAGAACAGGTTATAGAGCTTAGAAGAAAACCTCACTGGCCTGGTCTCTAAGGACAAATCTGACAAATCTGAAGTTGTTTTGTTTTGTTTTGTTTTGTTTTCCAAAGATTTTCTTTCTGTTCTTCATGAAGAGGAAAAATATATGCATAATCCCTTTTGACTATAAAAGGCTTTTCTTTTATGTGACATAGTGTTCTGCTTGAATAGAGTCTCTATACAATAAGACTTTCAAAAGCATATTTAAAACTGATGTCTGGGAGGTGAAGAGTAACAAGGCTGACAACTCCAGGAAAAGGTATTGGGGGAAACACTCCTGGAACAACATTCCCTAATTTGGTCATAATCATCTGTTTTTATGCGAAGGTGTGTGAGCTTTGAAATCTGAAAACCCTCATTAAACTAAACAGGTTTTCAAAAGGCTCGGAGCCTTGCAGACTCTGCTGGAGCTTATTACATGATCAGCCCAGTCTTTCTCCAGGCTCTGTGGTTGTGAGCACAAACATCAGAGACAAGTGACTCCCAGCTTCCTCTAAGTTTGCCTCTAACAAAACTGGCCACTGTGAAAATATGGCCAACAACCCCAGCACTGGATCTAAGCTCTTTAATCCTACCCTGTGCTGGAAACCCTTCTACTGCTGTGTGTATCATTTGGCATTGGTGACCACAGAGCACAATTTAGTGTTACATTTCACTATAAATTCATGGCTAGCCAGACAATGTACTCCAGAGTAGAATAAATACATGTTTTAATGAGTTGCTGAAATGCGACCTGGCCAACGGGAAATCTGAGGAACAAGGATGCTTTTTCACAGAGAAGGACAATCACAAGCAATCCTACAAACAGATTAATCCACCGCTCAATGAAGTGGAAGAGAGAAGCTGGGCCCAATTAGGAAATGAAAATGCCTTGCCAGTTTACATTTTTATAAAAGGTGAGGGTTTAATAAAGTACCTGGAATTAAAATATTGTTCTCAGCAATGGTGATATCAATTGAACACTGCAGTTTTCTCAGAAGATGTTTCTTGGATCACTATATGTTTCCTCATCATCTTATCAATGAATGACTGGTCTTTCTTAATTATCTGAACTTTACAAAACACTACCACGTAATACCTTGCCCAGAATAGTGGCCATGTTTTAACATGGGCAGATAGACTCAAAAAAAAAAAAAAAAAAAACAAAAAAACAAAAAAACAAACAAACAAAAAAAACAAAACCACAGGACCAACTGCTTCATAAAGAGAGTGTGTACAGCCTGGTGAAGTTAGAAAAGATAGTTCTAGAAGAAGAGGAGCTGGTTCCGAAGCAGCTGGTCCTCAGGTCAACTAGGTCAACTGAGAAAACCAAGACAGCCATTCACCATCTAGGTATATTAGTGAAGAATCAACAGATGGTTTCTCAAAACTTTCAAAGAGAACAGCTGTGCTGCTCCTATGAGATTTGTGTCCTTAAAAGGAAGCACAAGAAAAGAACCCAACACTATGACCATACAGCTGTGTGACCAGTGCCTGAATGATCACAAGAAACAGAGCTAGAAAAACTTCAAAACTTTTTTCCTTGCTCTGCCTGTGTCCCTGGTTCCTCCCCCTCACTGCCCGGCTCTCTCCCTGACATCTCAGCAAAGCAGAATACATCTTTAATAGAATGCTTCTACCTTGCCTTGTAACAAACCAAACCACAAATTCTTGGTAGAATCACTCATGTCTCTGTCAAAAATACAAATTTGGGATGATACATATAATACCTATTTGCATAAAATAGTTTTAAAAACTTACGAAAATGTCAAATAGATAATATAGTTTGGTACTTGATATAGGCAGATAGCTCAGCCTACAAACTTCTCACCACACAACCAGGGGGATCTCAGTGGGAATTCCCAGAACCTAAGTGAAGTGTTGGAAATGGCGGTACATGGTCATAATACCAACATTGGGTACGAGGCAGGGACAGAAGGATCTAAGGCCGGTCATTTTAGCCTAATTGGTAAGCTCCAGGTCTAGTGAGACACTATCTCAAAAGACAGAGTAGAGGGCATCCAGTGAGCAACCAAAGCTGCAAGCATGTGTATGTATTGTATGTACACCCATGCACATATATGAACCCATACACAAGAGGAAGGTTTGTTATGTATTTACCAGGCCATGACAAACATCAGCTGTGTTTGTTACTGAGCCACAAAGGCATGCACCACCCAATTCACTGTGCTCTTTTCTAGGCCACTCACTCTACTGGGTTCCAACATGCAGAGAATGCTGACAAAGACTCGTACTCTCATCCTCAGCAGTGTCTTCTCTCACCCCAGCACCTGCAGTCATATGACTGAAAGCCAGTGGGGCCTTTGTTCAGGGGTGGCTAGCACCAGGTGTCTATCAACTCTAGCAATCTTCAAGGCTCAGATTTAGAAACAGAGCTACTTGAGCCAGTCCTCATCACTGTTTGGTACAAATTAAACAGAAACTTCCTTTCCAATAAAAACAGGGCTTTAATTTATCCCACACTTGCTTGCCCACAGTCAGACTTAGATCCATGGGCTCATTTCTTGTCAAGATTTATTTTTCCACTATACTTTTTTATTGAATTCAATATCATTATTCTAAAAAAAAAAATCTCATTTTAAATTAAATTTTTGTCTCTAGTTTTAAAGAGAGGCTTATTATAGCTTAAGGAGGAGAGGAGAGAAAGTGTAGGGTTCCTGTATTGCTGGTGGCTACCCTAAAAATGGTATTATTGACTTGGAAGTCAGGTGAGTCATTGAGTAAGGTTGGATTTTTACATTAAATTTATATTATAGTAATAAGTACATAAACAGGCATAGAAAAAGATTAACTAAGAGAGAAGGAAATCTTACCAAAAAAGACAGGTCAGCTAATTCATTAGAAATTAAGGTTTAAGTTAGAACTGAAATGATCAGTTGGTTATCAGATTCTAAAATCAGTTATAGTTATGGATGTACAAACAGCCTAACTTAGTGAACATTTTTAAGAATGAAGCAACTATAAATTCTTCCATAAGCACACCCAAATATTGATGCGTGTGTCAAATGTTGTTACAAGAGTCTAGTAAACTATATCCCTATCTAAAAGCAGCAGATGGTACATGTGACTCACTGGGATGCTTAATTTCAGGCTAAAATTTTTCTTCTATTTTGATTTCAATCATGTCATCTACTAAAAAAATACAAATGTGATATCGAAAAACAAAACAATCATTAATCCCAATGCAGTGAGATCTGGAGATACACAGCCTAGAGATAGTCTAAATCATTGTTTTGTTGTATATAATTTTTTTTTAAGATTTAAAATGAATGTTCTATCAAGCTATTACAGGTGCTAATAATTAATGAGAGCTTCACAATTGTGGTGTAAAAACACATCTGCATTTTGTCTTGACAGATGTCAAGCGTCTGCGAACTATTAAGTCTCAGTAGATGCTCAAATATTACTCACACAACAATAATTAGTTATGTGGATGTGCAGCTTTGAAAATGAAAACAGATGTACATCATTCTATTTGTCTTCCTTTGAGGGAAGCTGCTGCTGTAACACACTGCATTGTTCTCAAACCTCTCAGACAGCTTCCCTGTTTCCTGAATGAGAATAATGGAGGCATGTACTGGACTAAGTGAAAGGTCCCAACAGCCAATCAAAAGCCATGCCCAATGTTAAAAACCTTAGAGAAAAATTAAAACTTCCAGAGATCATCTCCTTTGCATAAACACCTTAGAAATGAGTCAGGTGATGCCCAGAAAACAAAGAATGCATGTTAGGTGATAACTCTGGGTCATTAGAAATAATGAATAAATGAATGAATGAATAAATAAATAAATAAATAAATAAATAAATAAATAAATGGAACCAGTAGCTTCTCCTCAATGCTACTCTTCCATCCTTATTCTTGGTTGGTTCCACTTCTTCTAAAGTGGAAACCCCAAGAGCACTCTGACATCCAGTGAAGGTGTGAAGACCTGAAATCCCTGAGGTTTTTCTTGGCCAGACACCCCATACATACAGGTTGTAAAGACTGAATAAGACCTAGATAAGTTACTTAAGACATGCAGCAACTGTTTCCTGGTAATTTGTAGTTCTTACTAATAGTTCTTTAACAATTATTGGTGTTGGTAGTGAGGACACCAGCTGGATGCCAGCTGACTGCAGGATAGATCTCTAACGGCAACAGAAAACCTATCTTGGTGTCATTAAGACCAAAGCCAGCATGCTCCTGACCTGGTGCTCCCTCTGGGCAGCTCTCATTTCTCCCTCTAGTTTCTCCAGGTCTGCTGTGGTTCCTGATGACAATATAGACATTCATATACCTATCAGGTTATCCTGTTTTTATACAATAGAAATGGGATTTATTTAAAGCCGACAAGTGAATTCTTCCATGAACATCAAGACTTTCATACTTAAAAATATAGAAATTAAAGGTGGTGCCCCAAAAGGTAGAGGACAGAAACTTCATCATGAATTGTGTTGGCCTCAAAAGTCCCTTTCAAGGGCACCCTTAGTCCATGAGATCATTAGATTCCACCTGTTCAAAATGTGTTCAAGATCCTCATGTGAAGGTTGACCTATCTTAATGAAAACCTTTCAGAAGGAAATGTGTGTCTCAGATTTTACATTTTAAAAATATTACTCAGAATAAATTATACCCAATAAAAACCAGATATTTAAAAATAAGAGGGTTTTATTTTACCCAAGTTGTTTTATTTTTTAAATGTTCTTCATAAACTGACAAACTACACAGTTTCATAATTATCTGAGGTCAGTATAAGCACATTTCCCAATCTATACCAGAGTATTATTCTTAGTTAGCACTGAGCACTGTCTAGCCAGTGGTTTGCATATGTTAAATTTTCATTTTAAATTAGTGGATAATTAAACTCTATGCATTTGAATTTTAAACGTAAACATTGGGGCCCTGACAGGGTTATCTTCATTTGTTACTAGCCAACATGAAGACAGAGGCTTTCCTAATGAATGTACATTTTATTTTCCAATTCTACTTTTGAAAATATAATCAAAATCTTTGTAATTATACAAGAGTACTTTTTCCTTTATCTAAGGTACCAATAACTCTATAAATGATTAATTTATATTTTACAATATAACGATACTTTGATACCCCAGATCAGAAGCATACAAATAAATACTAAAGAAAATGGTTTGAACAGAAACATAGCACTTCTTTTATTGAAGTGAATTTAATGATTGATCATAGCAGAACAAGGAAGGGGTATATATAGTAAACATGCAAATGGGTCAGGACAGCTGATACTACAAAACTGTCACAAATACTATGGGGTAGGGGGTCCTATCTACTGATGAAATTCATGAACATATAGCAGTAACTTTCTCAGAGCTAGCTACTATAACTAGAAAAGGATTCAAACTCCAGAGGCTTATAACTCTGAGCCTTTATAACTGGGCACTTGGATGCCAAGTTCTCAAAGGCAGACACTCAGTTGCTCTAGGAGATCTGGTCAGGACAAGCTCTGTGCCTAGCAGCTTGTTTTACAACCCCAAAATATGCATGTTGGGAACCTTGACTCTTGACAGCGCAAAGTGTGTTATTATTCATCAACTTCTGGTAATGGGAGTATCTCTTGGACTTACGTCTTTAGATCTTAATAATTCTTTGGCCTTACATATTTAGTTATCCACTGATTGCTTTTGATACCTCTGCAATGCTCTATAGAGTCAACTTTCAGTGTCTAGGCAATTACTGGCACTCTCCTACAGCCTCCTAGCCATGCAGTGAGTCAAGGACATAGACTCTTAGGTACTTGGCACTTAAAACCTTCAGAATCATTTTAGCACCTTTTAGCTACCCCTACCCAGTGCTTATGGTGATGGCAATATGTTCTTTTAGACCCTCAACCTACTAGATCTGTGCTGAAGACATGGGAGCAAGAAGAGAGTATCCAGATGTCTTTGTGGCTTAACCTTTTGTTACAGGGGAAGTACACAGGAGAAACGACCTAGTTAACTCAGTAAGACTGAGAAATATCCTATATATGCTTACGCACATCTTTTAATTCCATCAAGAATAGCACTGTATGTGCTAGCTGCCAGTTCTATCAATCAGATGTCTCAATTAGGAACCAATCAAAATCTTACATTAAGAAAACCATAGACTTTTTGCTGGGTAACTGCAGAAGGGGTCTTTCTTGTGTCCTGAGTGAGGTCATTAGTAATTCACTGAGAATTGTCCTGACTGGAAAAGTCTTACAAGCCATCGCCAAATAGAAGGGACTGGAGCAGGGATTTCTGAAATAGCAGCTCTACCTTAGTAGCAGCCCTAACTTTAAAAGCCGCTGTAGTGGAGTGTCCTCAGAGCAACAGAGGCATGTTCTTTTCAAAAGTTTCAGACTTCCAATGCCAGCAACCAAACTGCTTGTTCCTCTAGACAGGCAAGAACACAGGGCTGATAAACCTGCCCGTACAGCTTTGTTGAATCGCAAGACTGAAACTAACACTAAACCATGCTTACAATAAATATGTGGAAAATTAATATTTGTAGCCTTAGTCAACAATGCTTAACCTCTGACCATAAGCTTTCAGGGGACTGTGTTCCCCAATGTGCCTTAAAACTAGAAATTATGATGAAAGCCTGCTACCTTGACCATCATAACACAAATAGCAGACACCCATGCTCTAAAGAGAGGTAGTATAAATACAGCTTGTTTAGCACAAGTGCTCCCAGCTCTTCCTTCAGTAAATAATGAGCAAAGGTTTAAACATGCTGTCGGTCGCTAGAGATACAGTGACAAACAAAACCAGACACTATTCCTTACACTCATGAGACTTCACTTACAAGACACTGTATAGAAAGTATAATTAGGGAGTCAGAGTGCCCTAATGAGGACCCAAAATAAATGTCTAACAACAGAGTGAGGAGATGACCCTTTTAGAGAAATTATCATATAAAGAGAGACTAGAAAAAAAATGAGTACAACCTAAACAAAGGAGTTAGAAAAGACATCTCACAGGTGAGACATTTCAGCTAATATTCCATGAAAAAATAGTAACTTCAGATGAAAAGCATCAGAAATATAAAGATTGAGAGAAACAAGCATGGTGCAAAAGTTATATTTTTTATTTTTTCCTCTAAATAATGATGTCATATCCTTTGATCAATTGTACAAAAAAATTACTGGTTCCCATATAATGCAAGCCCTTCTGTGATCCCTAGCAGTCCAGATTGAACTCTGAGCACAAGGCCACATCTCTCGGTAGCTCTGACCACACATGAACTACTAATTCACATAAGAATCTCTTCAACCCAGGCCTTGGTTTGGGATCAACTGTTAAACAGCATGTCCCTTAGCATAAGCTGCACTCTAATAACAGTTGGAAGAAAGTTTGGAAAATGTGACACACACTACTCAGGTCCAGAAAATTCACCAGTATACAATGATATCCACACAAGAGACAATTCCTCATCATCTTTCCCTATTTTAGACATGCAGTCATATCTATGTATCTAGCGTTTGTGAGTCCTGTGGATGGACTGATTCATACATTTCATTCTGAGATTGACTTATTTTATTGATTGCTTCCAAGGACCACTGAAGGAATAAAATGAACAAGCATGCAAGAAGGCAAGACCAACAGGAAATGCTTCCTAAGTGCTTGTCACTGAAGGGAACAATGATCATGAGACAATTCACTAGAGCAGATGAATAAAATCCTCAGCCTCTTCCTGCACTATACAAGCTCAGTGACCAATCTCTGCTCGGCTTCTAGAACTGAAATACAATTCATATGATTTCAAATTGACCAAAGCCAGACATGAACACTTAAAAGGAAACACCCTACGTCTTTTCCTTACTACAAATTTTGTAAATCTTCTGTGACAAAAAACTATATATATATGTATATACATACATATATATGTATATATATAAAACACGTGTCCTCAAAACTAACATGCATTTGGTGAAGAATAACAGCTAATCAAAATTTTAAGCTCAGTCCTATATTTTCAAATATTATGACCCATTTGCATTAACTTCATGATTTCATATACTCTGCTAAAGCAAGCCAAGGCTATGGATCCGATGTTGGCATCACTACAGTGGAATTCCATTGTTCTGACTCTGCTGATAATGAGCCATTGGTTCACGGATAAAAGTCTTCCTTCCCGAAGCCAAATCCCAAGAGAACTGTACATTTTTCTTCTCTGTACTGATAATCAGGAAGCACATCTGAGTTACAAGAACAAAAGAAAGGCAGTAAATTCCCTTTACTTTGATGTTCCAAGCACTAGGAAAGAAGCTGTCCTCCTTTTTGAAATGCTGTGCAACTTGTGCACAGGAGGATGCAGAATTCGTAAGAGATGAAGCACGAGGAAAAGTGAATATAATCAGCTGCCAACTCTACCCCAGGTCCACCCTAAAGAGCTATTCTTCAACAAGCTGACCTTTGGTTTTACTTTAAGTGGTCAGATACCTTCAGCTGAATGGGGGAGGGGGGTCAACCAGTCTCTGGAATTAGCAAGAGTCTTCTAAGCATCAATTAAAGAGTTAGGTGCAATAGCTCACCTCATGTCTCCATAATGGGGTTATTAGATCATGGAATAAGAGTATCTTTCCAGTAAGCATGGATAACACCCATGCTTTCATCCTCTCATATCCTCTGTTTGTTTATATTGTTAGCTTTTTTATATAAAGTCCCATTCTGTAGATCAGGCTGACTGAACTCACCATACTGCTCAGGGTGTATCGAAAGGACATAAGTTCTCCACCCTTAAGTCTCTCAAATGCTAGGATTACAGGCACAAGTCAGAATAGTGCTTCTCCTTCTCCTCCTCTTCCTCCTTTTCTTCCTCCTTCTTCTCCTCCTCCCCCTCCACCTTCTATCCTCCCCCATCTGTCTCTCTCTGTGCATCTGTCTCTGTCTCTGTCTCTCTTTCTCTCTGCCTCTCCCTCTCCTTCTCTCTGACCAACACTTAGAGTCAGGAAATACATCATCTCCCTGGAGAGGCTGAACTAGAATAGAGAAAAATATTCTATTTTTCTTTCTCTGTTTCTGTATCTGTTGAGGTATGAGGGTATTTTATAACATGGCATAGCTGGCTGATATTATGTCAAGCCTGTCATCATGTCAGCCTTTGGAATCTTTGGGATCCCCACAGATCCAAGGTGGGCCCCAACAGCACCATGAGTACTAGGCCAGCATACACTACATTTATCCTGTAACTTTTTTTTTAATTCAAAAATAAAATTTATCCTTGTAAGAGGACACAAAGTTTAAATATTATTCTGTAATTCTGCTCAAAATAGACCAAGCCTTTTTAATTTCCATAGTACGATATATGAATATATCTTTGCTAATATGAAATAGAAGAAAAATGGAAATTTGGCTTGCAATATCTACAATATCTATACCACTACCCATGGCATACATTATTCTAATACACTTTGGATATTGGTGAGTTTTTATTGCTGTTTTTTATATTTGTTATTTTGTTTTGGTCTTTTGAGATAGGCTCTTACATAGCACGATCAGCCTTCAAAACCTCTGTATACTAAGAATCACATTGAGCTTCTGCTCCTTCAACCTTCAGTTCCCATGAGTAGAATTACAGGCACAGGCAGCAACTTACATTTACATTTTGTTGAAGTGGTATAGTGAATAGTGGCATGCAATATGAACAAAAGGCCATGCTATAATTAAAATCTAAACTATGTTCTTAATTTTCTATGCCTAATTTTTTTTAAGTTGATGCAATTCCTGGAGGCAACTCCCAAATAGCTAAGACATTCTTCATCCACTTTATCTTGTGGAAATGCAAAATCTCCCTTTGCTTTCCCACAAGGTAATGTATTCATAACTACAATGCAGTAAAGGGATATCATCATGAGATATGTTTATGAAAGTCACTTTGAAAAATGTTTCTTTTACCTTTACAAGATGGAAGAATAAGACTATCTTGAAAGCAATCTAGTTTACCTCAGAAGTATCTGAGAGTTCTAGTCCATCTCAGTAGCTCAACACCTTGAAGGGGTTAAAAATGAATACTTTGTTCTGGAAGAATCAAGATGTTTAAGATAGGTTGAATGTACAGATGTCATATTCACTATCTAGAGTTAGTCATTGCCCAAACCCATATGCTTTTGTTTTCACTGTGAAGGGAAAGATGCCTGAAAAGTTTAAAAAGAAACATTTCAATAAGATGCTTTAATAAGCATGTTAATTTTAATGTGAAGGAAAAAAGAAAATGAAAAACGGGGGAGAAAAGAAAATCAACAGAAAATCACGGTCTTACTCTAAATCTGCAGAAGATAAAATGTTTGTTGAGATATAAACATGCCAGGAATAAGCCTGCAAAACACCAAATACAAAAATTCAGATCCATACTACCAACAAACTATGGATGGTGGATTGCCCTCCCAACTCCACTGTTTTAGAGAAATACAACTCTGCCTGTAATCGAGCACACACCCTCTGACCAACCATCCTCTACTCTCAAGCTCCTCTCAAAAGGCTGAAGATAACTTCCATACTCCTAGATTCCATAGACAATCCTCCCAACTGATAGGCAGCATCTTTGCAGAACTGGGTGTGCTAATCTCTGCTTCCTTCCCCCAACACACTTGCTTCTCTTCATCCCAGCCCATTCGGTTTTCTCTCTGTCTGCAAACACTTAGGAAAACGACATCTTGCAATTGAAGAGAACTTCTCTTCATATACCAGTGCCACAATCAAAACATGTCAGTGACCTGTATTTACTTGGACAGTCTGTTCCCCTTTGACTCTTAAAATAAAAGCAGTCTTTATTTTTAGTAATCAGGATTTCCTTTCGCTACAGAGGTTACAGCCCAGACACATTTGAACACTTGAGTGTCTGTGATGACTTTGGCAGACTGCTCGCTCCTAAGCTGTGGCTTTCCATGTGGAACCTCCAGATCCCCGAGGGCCTGATTCTTATTTTCCAAGTGTGTGATTGCTCTTCTCCCTTAACTGGGATCATGACCTTATCACCTCTGGAAAACTTCAGTTAAGCAAGGAACAATACGTCTTCTCAAAGGATCCATAGATAACAGAGGATCTTGGGATCTTGCTTACGGAACCTTTCAGCTTATCTCTGCCCTCCCTGCAGTGACCCTTCTCAACAGTCTCACACTGCCATGTCCAGCAGGCCTTGAAGCTGTAATGCTCCCTCATCCACTCCCAAGTACACCATGGTCACCTGATTCCTATCTCAGCCAAAATACCATTACATATTTATCTCACTGCAGGGATGTGTATAAATTCTACTGGCTGGAATGCAAACTCATTTGAGGAGCAGCTGTGTGCATATGGTTTATCACTGCATTCCAGAATCAGGTTAGAGCAACGCAAAGAGCAGACCATTGGAAAAATATCACTAAATGTCTAAAAAGAGCTGCCATATTGTCACCATCCCTTCTCAGCTTTGCTCACTGATCACTCAGCACATCATCACTTAGTTTAAAATCTATTCAGAACAAGACACTCTGATACTAATTTTCAAATATAATTAGCTCTTCTAGTTATTCAATGACTCACTTTATGATGTGGAGATTGTTGAATAATACCCACACATCTCATCAATTTATGGCTTTATAGTTATGAAATCTTGTTTAGATATCTTTGGTTTAGGGTCACCTTTTCTCTAAGATAGTTCCCGTTTTAATTCCATAAAATCTAATTGCCAATAAATGGCATATAATTTTAATATAAGTATTCTTAATGTTTTTATGTTTTAAAATTATAGTAGTTGGTACACACATACACAGTACTCTCTCACAATATATTATTACTGGGAATGGGTTCCTCGAAGAAAACATCAAAATGTTTTCTTATCCATAATGAAATTAACAACTATAATTTAAAAGATAGACCTATATTGTACTGTACTATAGTACTTTTACTGTTTGGTATTTCAGAACATGTGTGTAGTACTACAAAGATGACTCAGTGTATAAAGTATGTACTACACAAGCCAGGAGACCCAAGTTGGATCCCTAGCACCCACAGAAAAGCTAGACACAGAGGCACACATCTAGAACCTGAGTGCTACATGGACAGAAACAGAAGATCCTGGTGGCAGATCAGCAAGCCAGTCCAGCAGAAATAGTAGCGACAGATTCAGGGAGAGGCCCAGTCTCAAAAACTAACAAGTCAGAAAAAGATAGAGGGAAACAGTTGATGGTGGTCTCTAGTTTTGAAACAATCATACACAGATGAGCATGCCTGCACACACATACAGCACACAGACACACGTAAACTCATATACACAAAAAGTATAAAATATATTTATATCACCATAACTAGAATGATTATTCTCAATTATCAAAGTGATATGGTCTAAAATCATCTAGGAAATAGGCGTCACCTAGATCACACATTGTGAGATTATCCTGATTAGGTTAATTGAAGCATATAGGAATACTTACTAACTATGACACTATTCTCTGGTTGGTCATCCTAAACTGGATTTAAAAAAAAAAAAAAACGAGAAAGTAAACTGAGCATGGTATCTTCAAACTGTGATTCAAATTAAACACTTTCTCCCTAAAGTTGCTTTTTGGGTCACTGCTAGCACAACCTGAAGGTCAGGTTCCTTACCCATATTTATTCAAAATAGGTGGTTCTCTGTAAAGCTGTTAATAGGACAGGGGTTGCATTCCATTACAGTTTATAATTAATCAGCTTCATCAAAAGCACCTTTTAATGATACAGAGTAATAGTACAAAACTAATAGCTAAAGAAAACCTTATGCCTCTAAGCCCTTACCCACAATGCAATATTAATTTCGTCCTGCCACAAATAAAGGTATCAGAAAAATATGTATGTAGATGGCAGAGTTTATTAGAAGGGTAAGCCATCCAAACAACATAAATATACTAACATTAATACTAGAAAATTGGTTTAGAATTACAATTAAAAAAATAGAAATAGCAGAGTCTACGGTTCTACCAAATGAATTGTTTATTTCTCTTTGTGCTGACTGGAGCAAGGGTCACTAGGTCAGACTTCACGACCAGGGTCCTACAGAGGCATCATCAATATTACAATAAATATGGGGAAGGAAGCCCCCAAAAAGGATCTATTTGTTCTAGTAAAACAAATGGATAAAGAAGAATCTGCAGCGTTAGGAACTGTCAAGTTTACTGTATCTCAGAATCAAACATAGCCATGCTGAGTGAGCTGGTAGTACACTGCAGGACATAATCATGATTACATAGAAAAATGTGTCTTTCCAATGAAATGATACGTTCCCCATGGTGAAGAGCATTTGTTGCCACAATTGAATACCACTTCTCTTTGGGAAAATGGCACTTCACATTTTCATAAATAAAATTACTACTCCATCTTTCACTCATTAAATATACAAAAACAATTACAATAAAAGAAAAATCCTTCTCATGATAAAAGGACAACAGAGGACAATCTGACCCTGAAGAGAGAACAGACTCTGGAACTCTGCTGTACATCTAATCCTGAACTGGGTCACACAAGAGCATGAGAAAGGGTACAAACTGCACTTTTGATCCCTCTCTCAGTAGCCTTGAAACCTGCAGTTGTCATGTGAACAGCATGCCACATACAAACGTACAAGTCATAAATGGTTCTTTCTTCCAGAACTATCAGTTGGTTTAGCAAAGAAATCATGGCCACTCATCCTACATTTTAACACAGACCAAACTATCAGTCGGTAGATATTTTAGAACTATACTCCATTGTTTTCATTAGGGATCATTGTGTGCGTGTGCATGTGCGTGTGTGTGTGTTTAGAAAATGAACAAAAATATTCTGAGCTAGAATTGATTACATGGAATGCACAATGAAGAAGGACTCTACATGTTTTTATTATGACTTGGAAAGGGCTTCTTACATGCCTTGCTTTTCAGTTAAATTCATGGTGAAGCTTTTCAGCTGTTAAACACTGACCAACCCCCTGCTGAGGTTGATGTACTTCAGCCAGAAAGGGTGGAAGCTGCCAGAAGGGTAATCTTTCCATCTCTCCTGCTTCCAGTCATACATCCCAAATATTAATTACTGTAATCTAAAATGTTGAAATCATAAAATGTCTAAAGAACCTCAGGCTCTGATTCCCAAAATAATAATCCCAAGAGATGAAAATTCTCTCAGAAAATAATGAAACCTAAAAAAAAAAAAAAAAAAAAAAAAAATGAAACCTGTACCTTGAAAACTATGAAACACTTTGAGAAGAAACAGAGAGAAAATGATAGACAGTAGGGGAGTGGAGAGGAGAGGAGTCTTGTTCCCCCCAAACAAAAACAAACAAACAAACAAAAAGTCGATTTCCTGAATCAGTGAATGAAAATAATTCACAACTGCTGAGCACCTAAGCCGCAGACAAGGGCCGCGTTAGAAGCATTACCAGCCTAACAAAGAACACCAAGAGGTAAAGGGTCCTTGTTAGGAACGGAATGGTAAAGAGACACTTATACTAACCACCAAATTTAAAAGAAAGAACAGCTTGTGTTTCAGTTTGCTACTGATATTACATTTCAAACAGACCTCTAGTTGTTATTTTAAGCCAAATACATACAGAACATGTTCCTATATAAGATCTGAAAATTCAACGATTGACTTGTTCATTCATGGTATGAATGACTGGAAAGGGTAAGCCATTTTATAAGTGCTTGTGTGGGAATTTGGCCTATTTCACAGAATAAAATAGATTTCAATTGAACATGAAAACTGTGAGAACAGGATGGGAACTGGGTGCCACCAAGGCTTGAAAAAAGGAATGTTAAGGAGTCGTGAAAGTTGGAGTTTTTCATTGACCTAATTGAGTTTGGTAGAAAAATTCCAGTGGGTGAATTGGAAATTTGATGTGGCAGTGTTAAAAATTCTGTTTTAATAATGCATGATTGCTCTATGTTGGAATTCTTCCAACTGGTGAAATTCCAAGGGTTTTTAATCAATTAAAATCATATCTGTCTAAAGAAACCCATGAAGCCACCTAAAGGTTGAACGGTTTAATGAATAGTAAGATAAAGAGAGCAGTGGTGTGTGCCTTGTACATCAGAGTTTCCAGCAGGTCTGTGGGCTGCATCTGAGTATAGGAGGAATATGTGGAGTCATACAGGTCCCGAAGAATGGAGTCCCTAGGCAACTACCTGTGTATACCCATAACTGCAGGAACCCCTTGCTCCAAATTTGGCTCTCTACTTCATACAGCCTTTGTTTCGAGGGAAATTTCATTTTTCGAGAATTTAGGCTTTATATCATAGCATCACCATTCAGAATTATGATTAAAGAATTTTAGAATTTTAGGGTCCTAAGAGATTTTTATATCTTTTGGTATTGCAATATTTGGAGTATGGATGCTTGGATTCTCCTTTTGGATTGTGGGACAGAACCCAGTTTTCAATTAGGATAATTAAGGGACTGTTGCTCAACTCTCATGGAAAAGAAAGAATGAGAAAGGAGGAAGCATCCTTTATAAGGCATCAGAGAAAGAATGGCGTTGGATTTGAATATGGGAGGTAAATTTCCATAAATCAAAATACTCAACTTTTACATGCCTCCTCTGAGTCTATAACCATGTGTTCTTATTATATTTGTCTTTTTTTAAATTGTGCCTATGAATAAACTTAAAATTAGGCTGCTGATTTTGACATTTTCCTACTTAGACAAGACAAAGCTTCTCTCAGAAGCCATATGTTATTAAATGAAAATCTCAGTGTCAGACATGGGATGCACTCTGATGAGCTATTAGTCTGGAAAGGCCCATAGGCTTCCAATACAACATAGGCTATTGCCATTGTTCTTTTTTGCCAACCAGAACACGATGGTATGAACTGTGTTTACATACAAAACCCAGAGAAATAGAGCTAGAAACTTGCTGTGTGGTGGTCAGATTCTGCATTCTAGAAGATTATATGCAGATTATTTGTGGAGAAAAGTCATCAGCACTCTAAAATACTAACCTGGTAGATAAGATGTTCTCATTGGTAAAATACTTGCATAATCAACCAATTCCTGATTGGATTGGAGGCCGATTCACTGAGTGGAAGGATACCTCTTTCTGTAAACCTGTCAGGAACCTGTAGCTGAGGAGATCATAGGCCATAAGTGGAAACCTGCTATTAGTGTATTGCTACGCCAAAATCTTATTAAACTGATTTCTTATATCCATCGGTTATACCCAAGCATAGAAGAATGCTGCTCCAAACTCCCTGAGAGAAACTCAAAGATAATGGAGAGACTGGTTAAAATTGCCAAAAATAATTGACAGTGGAGGGCTCAGTCCTAACTCCAATATCAATACCACCATCTCCAAGTCTCAGGGTACATCATAAAAGAGAAAGAAGACTGATTTTTAACACCTTGAGGTTATGGATTATGTTCATAAAGATGTCTCCAGGCCATGACATACCCATGGTACTCAAGAAATCAAGAGTACAGCTACTTTACCTGCACAATATCTGTCCAGGATAGGCAGCCTGGGTGCCCACAGTGAGGCACATGAAGCCTTATTATGCTGTTTGGAATTATTGACAGTTACCTGTTGTTGAATGGTAAGATACAAATTCATCCTTGGTGAATCCACTGAAATGTAGCCCAGGTTCAGTAAATGACCTACCTGTACAAGTACAGGCAATGCTTAAATAAACTCAGTGGGACATGGACACATGCACACTCACACACACACACATTGAAGGGAAGAAGAATTTCATGGAAAATGGAAGGGGGATGAGAGATAAAAAGGTGAAAGTAACTAAAACGCAGTACATACATGTATTTATGTAACTGGAAAGGGAAAAATAAAGATAATAAAAAAAATAAAACAAAAAAGTCTACTTGACACAGTGATAAACAGTAACTTGTCCATTTGTGGGGAATCATTGTCAGATAACATCCTACAATACAAAAATCAAAATGTAAAAGGCGCACGCAGGAATGAACTTTGTTCCTCTTGTCAGTCCATGTCAGTCCATGTCCTTTACTTTCCATTGCTGAGGTCAACTGATTTATGAGAGCTGAAAGCTTGATGGTGCATCCAGAGTATTACTTCATTCACCTTTTAGCCTTAGAGTTTTAGCACTGAACTCTGTGTAAGGGCTTCTTTAGATAAGCATCCGTTTACTTTGCAAACTACCTTAGCTCAAGTTTCAGCACTTGCATTTCCCCTTGTCTTTTGTAAATCACTGTCTGCCCCTTCTGCGCTTTCCTGCTCCATGACTGTAAACTCATACTAAATATTCCTATAAAACAGAACTAGTTATGTAGAAATTTTTGTAAGTCATAGTACCCAAATTAACAAAATACTCTCCCAATCCTTCTTCCCTAAGATATATTTATCATAAAGAATTACTGAACCTTCGGGTCAAATGCCAAATCAGAAAACTAAAGAAACGAACCCCAGATAACCTATTCAGATAAAACTATTCAGATAAAAACCTATTCAGATAAAACTGTGTGCTAAGGAAGTCCCTTAAGAGAAAAGTTTTCTTCTTGTTTCTGTCATTTCTGATGAGAAGATTCTTAAAACACTGCCCCTGGTTCTGTAACCTCAGTGTGGATCACCCTTTACCCTTGAATCACTAACCTCTTGACTTTAAACGGTTGCCTTTACTCTCGCCTTCAGGAAGCTCCTGACTCTGAGACCTTTGCCCCAGATATGAAGACACCCAAGACATACTCTATTGACCCTCATATTCAGACCATGCTAGGCAGGTAGCAACTGAGACCTCACTTTCACACTTGGACTTTCTTGACACTTTGTAAACAGTTTTTATGGTAGAACCCAATAACCATCATGACCAAGCCAGCCACTTGCTCACTGCTGCCCCTTTCTACATAAAAGGGAAGATCATTAATTCTACAGTTACTCCTTAATTGTGACCTAACTTTTGGAAACCTAATGAGGGAAAAAAGTTCTCATTTCTATATAGTTATCTCTTTATCTATAATAGTTATACATATGTATTTCTCCTCTAGCAAATTCTGGCACTCTCAATACCCCATTGAGTTCTCAGAACATATGATATCATTTCAAAGACATATGACAGAGAAACAATGTTTATATTCCCCAAAGTGACACAAACTGAATTCTAACTGTAACAAACTGCTGTACCAATCTATGTTTAAAAACTTTACATTTAGAAACAATGACACATGCTGCCAAAGTCTGTTTGGTGTTCTCTCTCTGTACTATGTATAAAAGATTCTCTATGCTTTAAAATCAAAATTTACTAAGTGATGAACATATATTTAAAATTTTGAAAAAATATTGTACTCATGAAGTTTTAAAACATGCTTGTAGTAGTTGATCTTAACATTAAACTTTTAAGAACAAAAAAAACATTGTATAAGACATTAGTAAGATAGGTGGCTCTTTAAAAACAATAATACTTTATATTAAAAACTGCCCAGGGCCTGCCCTTTATTCCCCTTGCAGCCATACTGTATAGGTAGGGTCTAATGATGGTTAGCTTTAATTGACAACTTGATACAATGGGAAATCACTTGGGAGACTCTCCAAGAGGATATGTAAAGATTAGGGTGGACTGAGGGCATGTCTCTGGGGAAGTGTTATTGATTGCCTTAGCTGATGTGGGAACACCCACTCAAGATGTAGGCAGTGTCTTTTCATAGCAGCTGAATACAATGACTTCCAACAAGGAAAGTATTTTGCCCCTTGGCCCTACCTCTCCCTGCTGAGTTCTTCTACTCTGTTGCTGTCATTACTGTTGCCTTCATTTGGTATTAGGAAGCAGAGTCTTCCAACATGGGCAATACCAACAGCTCCCCAGGAATTCCTTGGACCTTCAATACCATATTAGGACTTTTGAGACATCCAGCTTCATGGTTCTCAGCCTCGTCTGGGTGAGACACCCATTGCAGGTTTACAACGACTGCATAGTGTAAACCAATCTAATAAATTCTTTTTTAATATATGTGCTTATCTGTAATAAAATATATATTCATTCATTCCATCTGCTATGTTCCTCTAGGGAGCCCTGATTAGAATAACTCATGCATTTTTAAAATCTGTGATATGGTTCTCTTGCAACCCTGCTTCACTCCAAGGTCAGAGTTTTTACTGCAGTATCAAAAGCCTGAAGTCAGGTCTGGAGAGAGATGGCTCAGCAGTTAAGAGCACTGACTGCTCTTCTGAAGGTCCTGAGTTCAATTCCCAGCAACCACATGGTGGCTCACAACCATCTGTAATGGGATCTGATGCCCTCTTCTGGTGTCTCTGAAGACAGATACAGTGTACTCATATAAATAAAAATTAATAAAAAAATTAAAATAAAAAAATGCCTGAAGTCCTGCAGACACAAGCAAGTGAGGCTGCACAAGATTCCACAGACCAGGAACGTTATGCTGTTCCAGAAATCAATGGAACACCTCAGGACTCCATACATGATTGCATTTTTACTTCTCTAGCCAAGGATTCTAGAGGAGGGCTAGTTACCATGGATTCTTTTTTATATTTAACTCAAGTGTTCCTGACAGAATAGACTATTTGTCTTGCAAGTCAACTATTCCTTAGAAATGTTATGCTTTTTTATTGTAAGTGTGCTATCTGTGTAGTTAAAGATGGATCATCATTAAATTTTAAACTGAAGTTTTTCATTATATAAAATCATAATAATTGCAATCTATGGACTATGTGAGTCAGTCATCTGAGGGAGCCTCCATAAAGATTAGCAAATTTAATGCATTATATTGTTAGCAAGTTTAACAGCCAAACACCCTGACATAATATATCACTGAAGCCTGTTATTTGTCTCCTCAATCCCAAAGCATGCAGTTTTGAATATCTGCAACATGCCTCCCTCCCCTACACACACACACACACACACACACACACACACACACACACACACCCCACATAGCAGCTTGGCATACAGACAAGAAATTATTCTGAAATAAAATATACTTCCTGCTTCAAAGGAGCCCACAGTGTGGTGAGTGATGAAGAGCCATTACAAAGCCAAACACAAGGAGCCAAAGGAGGCAGGGATGGGTACCAGCCCTACCTGTAGACATGCAGAAAGGACCAGAGAACCATAGTATGGAAACAGGAGAAGTGACTGAATACAGAGACTGGAGCAAGTATAAACACAGAATAAATAATGGTAGCATATGAATAGACCAAGTCCCATTTTAATAAAATGGAAGGAGAAATTGAAGGACCTAGTTCATATTTATCACAGTAAGGACTTTTTGTTTTATGGTAGATAGAGAAATCATTGACCAACTTTTAAGTAGAAGCATGCCTGAGCCTCCAAAGACAAAGTTTAAAGGGGCAAGACTGGAAATTAGGCTGAATGGCAATTTTCCATAACTGGGAAGGGCTATGTACCTTCAGGGATAAGAGAGTAACAAGAAAGATGAGTTACTGCGCAGGCTGCAGTGTTCAGAGGGAAAGAGCAGAGGCAGGGTAGCTTTCAGACTACCCCTACCTAGCTCACTAGATGGCTCATGCATTCTCCAAAAACTGGGCCAATAGGATAAAGAAGAGACTTAGGCGAAATGAGGTCCCATCCTAAGGACCTGTGAATGCCAGGAAGCAAGGTTTGTTTTCTGGGTGTGCCTCTGCTTATGATTGCTCTACTCAGAAGCCAGTAATTTTCTGCCAAAATTATAATTTCCAACAGAGTAAATAAAACTTTCTCCTTACCAAGGCAGTGAGTAAAAAGGATGGAAAAAAGAAAAAAGGAAGGGAAGCAAAGAAGGAAGCTACTTCAGTGAGCCGAGTGTCCAGTGTGGAAGAAAAGAAGAAAAGATACTGTAGGAAGAGGAGTGGAGCCAGGAACAGAAAGGATGAGCCAAGCTTGGGCAGCGCTGGAGGCAGCTGCAGGGTTCAGACCCTGGGGCCCAGAAATGCTGAGAGGAGCCTCCAAAGGTAGTGAGCCACAGACATCGGGTTCTCTTATGGTGACTGCCAGTTCTGCACTGAAGGGAGGGACTGGAAAGGGCAGTGGAACAGAGCTTCGCTTCATCTACATTCTGCAGGTGCAGAAATTGAGCAAGCAGACGAGCAGAGGAACCTGGCTGACAGAGGAGGGCTTCTTTATATCACATCCCTGAAGTCATCTCTTCAAGAGAGTGAGTCTAAGGCGTGAGCTTACGAAAGGAAGAGGCTTCACCCATACATTTTTTTTAAAGTGATATTCTAAAGGTTGGATATTTCAGATTATTTTTGACTTCTACTAAAAAATGACAGAATGTGGCAATGGGAACTTACCTTTAACCATGACACCCACTGACTGGACGATGAGGCACTTCCCATTTCAGATGACGAAAGCTAGACTTTAGATTCTGAATAGCAGACTACATTCCCCAAGCTTCATGTGTCAGGGAGTTTCCATCTTCAGGGTGGTACCTATGCCTTTGAGAGGCAGGGTCCAGTTGAAGGTCCTACATCATTAAGGTGCTACCCTCCACAAGATTAGCAAAGCTCTCCTGGAGGCCCCTGAGTTCATTCTCAGAGATGTTGGCTCTAAGTAAAATGAAGCACGGGCCCTCTGTTTTATCTGGCTCCCCACCATCTTAGGAGTGCCCACCCAAAGTGTTGAAAGCTGGGTGGAAGCTGTGAAAGAAATAACAGTCTTTCCTAAGTGCAGAGCCTCGGGTGTTCCAGCATAGTATAAGAAGAAAAGCCACACTAAGAGATGACTGCAGAAAATGTGTAAATCGGAGGCCTTGGTCCATCACTCTTAAGCAAATGGAACTTCTTGCCATATTTCTTCTTTTCTTCTCTTTTCCTTTTATTCTTCTCTCGTAATTTACATCCACACAGCAGTTTCCCCTCCATTCACTCTTCTCAATTTTCCCTCACCTTCCTCTTCCCCAGATCAACTTCTCTACTGTTTCCCCTCACTAAAAAACCAGGCCTCCAAGAGATAGAAACCAAACATGGCAAAACAAGTTACAATAAGGCCAGGTTCATATCCTCATTATCAAGGCTGGACAAGGCAACCTAGTAGGAGAAAAAGGACTCCAAGAGCAGGCAAAGGACTCTCCCTCCCCTCCCTTCCTTCCCCCTCCTTCCCTTTTCCCCTCCCTTCCCTTCCTTCACCCTCCCTCCCTTACCCCCTTCCCCC
>NW_022196912.1:65501921-65524356 GCF_008632895.1 Mastomys coucha
CCCCCCACCCCCGTCTCTCTCTCTCTGCCAGAAGTCCAGAAGAACACAGCTACAGCTACACCACTATAACATATATACAGAGGGCCTTGCTCAAACTTATGCAGGATCCATGATTGTCATTTCAAACTCTGTGAGCTCCTGTGAGTCCTGCTTTGTTGATTCTGAGGGCTGTGTTCTCACAATGTCCTTAACCCTCTGGTACCTATAATCTTAGCTCCTGTCTTCTCTGCAGGTTTCCCCCCTGGCTCTGCCTAGTGTTTGGCCATGGGTTTCTGCATCTGCTCCTATCAGTTGCTGGATGATGCCTCTCTGATGACATGTAGACTTGGCACTGATCTATGAGTATAGCAGAATATCATTAGGAATCATTTCATAACTGTTTCCCAGTCATGACTAATTCTATCCTGGGTCTCTAGGCTGTCCTGCCTCTGCTTCCTGGCCATGCAAGCAGTGTCAGGAATGGGCTCCCCATGAGACTGGGCCTCAAGTTGGACCAGTACATTCATTTGATAGAAAAACATGCATGTCCAATATGAATGCATAATAGCACATACCTAAAAAGCTCACAATATCTAGAGCATTTACAAATGGTATTCATTGATCATAGATGTTCATTTTGATCTTAGCCATAACAGAATTCTCCAAGGAGACTATAACTTTCTGTGTTTAGCAGAGTTATACGAGTATGCTTTTGAGATTGAGCACAAAAGCAGTAAAATTGGAAAAGTGTGATTAAAAGGACACATTCTGCTAAAATGAAAATAACAAGTGAGACAAAGAATACAAGAGTAAATAGGATTCTCTCCAGGGTTCTCAGAAATTCGTCTGCTATACACAGCCCTTTGGGCCTGGTAGTTGTTATTGTTTCAGACAGGGCTTCACTATGTACCCCACGCTGGCCTTGAACTTGTAACTTTCTCACCTTCCAAAGACTGTGCCCACATATGTGCGCTGCCACTCATAGCATACCATATTTTCAAGTCATTTGAAAGCATCTATAGTAGGATATGGATGCAACTTTGTGACAGAGCATTTGCCTACTACTATTAGGTCGGCCTGAGTGAAACATAAATACTTTTCTATTAGACTGAAATAATGTCAGTAGTTACACTGGCCACTTTCACAATTTATATAAGAAAACTCCAAATATATCAGAGACCACCAGAGCCTAGGGAACAAGTACACTCCCCACCTCCTGAGGTGGGCAGCAGTGTGGAAGCAAGAAAACTGGTGAAGCTGAATAAACCTGGGAATCACCTTAGCAGTGTGGGAGGTCTTCGACTTCAGTGTCTATCACTGAAGTCTTTGCAACAGTAAGCTCCAGGACACACAGACAATGGAAGAACCCCATGTTCCTTGGCTGAACTGCCTGCAACATACATGACAGGTGTGCATGACAGGCAATTTAAAATTGGGGAACTTCAAAACAACTGCATACATAAAGCTTTGCACATTTTTCCTTATAACTCTGGATACATATATATTACTCACTGAGTGTTTTTTTTTTCACTTATAAAATTAACATCATTTTTTTGTATCCAGAAGTTTGTGGTTAAAAATTGAAACAGTCTGTTCGACCACAGCATTGACTATAAACACATGGAAAAGGCTTTAGCAATACAGGCCTCCTCCTGAACGATAAGAAAGAAGCTCCTGTGTGGAGTTAGTAGACAAGAAACACCATTTACTACTTTTGTGAAAGGGCTGTTTCGCTAGATCTCCTAGTGCCCTCTTTATAGGAATCATTTCACTCAAGCAATGGGACACCAGTGTATCTACAGTTCATGGTAAATGCATGCAAGCAAAGCTAGAGTTCTGATATCTAAGGCAAAGGAAGAAAATCCTATCCCAAACCTCAGATACAAAGAAAGTCATGTCTCATATTTGCTCTCTCCAGTCCCTCATCTTACTAAGTGTTGTCAAGCCACACTCACGGTGGAGCCTTCCAACCCAACCCACCCAAACTCACATAGTAGATCATCAGGACAAATATATCTAAGTATACTACCCAAATATGGCACAAAAAACCCTGCATATAAACAGAAACACACAAATCTCTCACAGATTTTTAATCCTACCCTTTTTACTTGCCTCTGAAATTTCCTTCAAGCTCTCATTCCCTCCTTCCTTCTTTCCTCCTAACATTTGGAAAGCTCCCCAGATTTCAACTTCAGGATTTTAATCAATATTATGATATTAAAGGCTTTTATATACTAGAGCTTTTTAAACACTAGGAATTTTTATCTTTCATAATGCAAACGTCAGACATGCTTTGTGGGTGTGAATTACAGGATGTGGTGAGAGATGGAATTGTACAGATAGCAGATCAGTGATAGAAACAGTAGGAGATGAGAGTACTGTCAATGTGGTGGTTTTGGTGGTAGGAGGCAAACAGAAAATGGAAGGCATCAGTGGCTTCACACTTAGGAACTGTAGCTCCTACCATCTGTGTACTGCTGGGGTTTCCATATGCATCACTATTTGGTTTACACCCAACCAGGAGCCACAGAGTGAACATTACAACAAGGAACTGGACACTGGAACCTAGCTCCCTCCATTTGTTCCTGTCATTCCTTCCTATGGCTGCATTCTTCATTATGACTGCATGTTCTTCTAGCATCTGCCCTCCTGGGCTGTGAATCTGACTAGAGCAGATTGGATCGAATATCTTCACTCCAGTTAGGGCATAGCCATTTATATTTCTAACATGGAGCCAACTAGTCATGGACTAAAATCCTTTCAAACCATGAACTAAAATCCTTCCTTGAGCCATTCAATCAGATTGGTCATACTGACTGACTACCCTGAGCCAATTAGTGCAATTCTTACAGACTAGTCAAATCTGAGTAGTTTATAAATTATAAGAGCATCGTTCTCTCAGACAGAAGGCTAGAATAATTAGGTGATGCAGTGTAGACAAGTGAAGGCTATTCTCAGCTTCTAGAATGGTTCTTTGTTGTTTTTTCCTCATCTGGCCAAAGGGAGAGAAGGGTGAAAAGAGGTGAACTCCTTCTCCAAATCCTTTCATAAGGGCAGCTAATGACTCAATCACCTCTGAAAAGCACACTTCCAAATATGGAATTAAGTTACAACATGAAATTTGGACAGGACAAAAGCATTCAACCACAGCAACTGCATTGACCAATTCTAACAAATTTCAAAATTCCTGTGATTTGAACTTTTACCCTTATAGTTCACTAGCAACAGGTATCTGATGGCAAAGGCATAGCCTAAATAAAGCTGGTGAGTGTATGAGCATATTACTCCAACAGAATCTAATACTGAATTTTTTAATCGAAGCTTTAAACCCAGGGTCCTAATGGAGAAAATGAACAGATGTACAGACCCAATACCTACTACCTGAATCCTACAGAAACTCGAGTCTCAAACCCAGCTGGTACTAGATGACAGTGCTTCTAGGTTCCAGGCAGAAGCAAATCCAGATCCTTTCTGGAGAAAGATAACTTTACTCCATAATCACAGTGTGTTGGTGAGAATAGGTATGGCCCCCATAGACTCATGAGTTTGAATGCTTTGCTCTAGGGAGTGTTAACTATTAGGAGGTGTGGCCTTGTTGGAGTAAGTGTGGCCTTGTTGGAGGAAGTGTATCACTTGGGGGTGGACTTTGAGGTTTTCTATGTCTAAACCTCTGAAACTGTAAGCTAGGCCCAATTAAATATTTACCTTTATCCAAGTCGCCTTGGTCAAGGTGTCTCTTCATAACAATGAAACCCTAACTAAGATACCCTCTAAATATGACCATATTCAAATAAAGTACATCACTATTCAAAGCAGGAGGAAAAGAAGAGAAACCGAACAGGTTGACTGAAACATAACAAACAGCAGTCAAGGCACCAGAAGATAGACATAACATTCTAGAAATTGCACAGACGAAGACCATGGCAATAATCAGATCCTTAACAATCAGAGGGAGCTCAAATTATCCCACAACTAACCATGCTATACATACCCATTTGATTGGTTAGTACTGAAGTTTGAGAACAAGACACATCACTGAGAGTTGAGAAACATCAGCTCCCACACCCATAGAAGGAAAATAAACACCACAGATTAACTTTGTCTTCTAATGTAATATCACAAAACATCCAATAATTGAATGGATAAATAAACTATAAGCACATGAGTACAATGAGCAAAAGCTACAAGTGAAAAAAGAAGCTACCTATATTTATACTATGGCTCTAGTTATATATCTATAAAATATCTATGGTATGGTTCTATTTATATAAAAACATCAGACCAAAAACAAACCAAACACACATAACAATAAACAAGGCTCAACAACATTCTTCAGCTATATACACATAGACTGTAAAAACTTTAAGAAAGGCAGGTTAGTTGGGAGTAGGAAGCATCATTGAGAAGGAGACAGAGGAGATGCTCAAGTTCCTTTCTTTGCCTTGGTTGTGGCCACACTGTTCCCAGTAATATCACTGACCACGGTTTCAGTTCCATAGATTTCCCCAGTTTTAGGGCTCATAATGAAAACAATGAGTTAAGAGCTTTGAGGAAATAAGTGCTAGAAATGCAGGGAGCCTGGGAAAGCAAAGAAATGAAAAGTAGAGAGCAGAAAGAGAGGGCTTCTGTGAGCCAAGTCAAATTTTAGGGCTACATCCTTCGGTTCAGGTGGCACAGGCATGTCAGTTCTACCCTGTACCTATCACTAACCCCTCTCCACTGCTTCATCACAGGCTTGTCATGGCTATGGGCTTGGGTTTATGACCCCCTAGTGGAGTCTCAATCCACAAATCTATAAGATAGGACCAGGGAGGAATGAGCTGGAGGTATGGCTATCTGAAGCATTACTGGGGTAGTCACAGTGCTTTTCTCTCTCAGCCTTAATAGGCCAGAAGAGCGACCTGTATTTTACATATATGTTCTCCTAAGGACTTGTTTCCTTCAAAAAGTGTAGCTGCCAAATGTAATCTAACTCTTAGCTTGTGGTGAATTTATACATAGCATTTAGCAATGAAAGAATAAAAATCTTTAAATGTGGAACTCATAGAATTTAAGGTTGTGGCTACTTGGTGGGTAGAATAAAACTTTTATTATCATGCGTGTTTAATGTTCTAAACATTCTGTGAACACTGGTATCATTCATTGCATGAAGTCTGGAAACTGACTAACCAGCCCTTGACCATCGTGTGGGAAACATTTTACAGTGAAGTGAGGAACTTCCTTCTTTCTTCTCTACCAATTCTCAAAGAAAGAATGGCTTATATTCTACTGTGTATAAATTTTATACATATAAAATTTTACAGTGGCTTCTAGTTAAATTTATACTATGTACTTAAAAAACATGGCTATTTAAATTGACACATATTAATCTTACATATTTATGGGTAGAGTGATATATATATATATATATATATATATATATATGCATGAAATGTATAAATGTGTTACACTACTCTGAATGGCAGCCCAATATTCAACTCAAAATTCACATCACCTAGGTTTACTGAATTTTTCTTCCTCTCCAGCAACAATCACAACAAAAAAGACTCAGATTCTACCATTCATCTGATCAACTAACAATGTCATGGTTCATTTCACTCCTATCACTGTAATGCTGAGTTTCCCCCACCCATGTAGCACTGCTACCTAATGCACCCATGTTTAACACAGTGAACGTAAGACAAGGTCTGTAACCTGTATACCTTAAGTCATGAGAAAGCTGCAATCTTAAGTCTTGAAATCAATTTTCATCTGCCACTCTTTATGCAGGGAGGAGTCACAGACATCATCTCTAATCTTCTGCATTGCAGCCTGCCTATTATATGCTTAACTCAACTTCAAGATAAAATATGACTGAACAGGGTATGATTTATTTTTATCTTCAACTTAAAAACATTCAATTATCTTAAAAGGTTTTTACGGGATATGTTCAATGTTGCTCTCAGTTTTCATATTACATATCCTGGTATATGGTATGCAATATGTACATAAGGACATCTTCCTGTGAGTATATTCTACAACAACATATATATTTTATTACTATGTTCCACTGAGTCCATCATTTACTCCATTCTGCCAATGTTCTATATACATTTCCAAGGTGAACATATGTTTCCTATTTAAACTAGCTTTCTATTAGCAAAGCTTGCAATGAAGGTTAGGCTATTAACTAGCATCTGAAAATCAATCAGCAAAAAAAGCTCAAACTGTGTTGTTCATGCAGTTAATTGTTAAGCGGCTGATTTCATTTTAATATGATTGATTTCAATAACAATTACACCTTATAAGTGAGTGATTTTAATAGTTATGTTTAGTTTTCTGCTCATACATAATAAACGCAATCCTGCTAATTATGGACTTTTAAGTTGCCTGAACTTTTTTCTCTATTCCTTCAAACATGAGGTAAATCAGTTACTATTTTGTGAGCCCCTACTGTTTTGTACTATAAAAGACTGATTGCGTTATTTTATTGATAAGAAAGTAAGTATTCAAAGACCCGAGAATAATGTTCCTTAAACTGTCCTTCCTTAGCTGCTGAGTGTGTCCAGCATCCATGAAGTCCTGGACTAGCCTCTATTTCAGGTAAACCCAGAAATGTCAAGCAGGGCTTGCAGTCTTTATCCAAGTCATTGATTTATTTCTGAGTGAGGCAGGACAGGATGGGAATTTGGATTTCACTACAGACCTTCCACAGGGAGTCACAACCACCCACTAAACAATACTCATTAGGTAGGTCAATTTTACAACTACAGGGGTAATCATGTCTTTCAAACCTATTATTTTTACATTTACTTTAAAGAACCAGCACTTTAAAAAAAAGTATGTAAAAGAAAACCCAAATTCTCTATAATTTCCACTCAAAAGAATGTGGAGTCATTATGTAGTGATGGCCCATGGATTCTCAAATCCAAATTATTTCTCATTAATTATGACTGCTTTTCCAAATGCCTAGAAGTGTTCATAGTTGACTTTGTAATATTGATTAAGTTTAGATTAGAATGATCAATTAGTAATTTATAAGTACCTTAGGTAGCACATCTGGACTCTTTAATATTTTAGGACATCTTCAGACCTTTAGCAAATGTAGAGGTGATTATTGATGCTTCCAGGATCTTACACGGCAAGTCTGACTGAAGGCGGAATTCCTTCATTGCTAAGGATATTGCTCACTCTTTCCTTATCTCTTATGTCATCAAGTTCCTGTGGAACAAGGTTATTTTGCCTCTAGTACTCAAATGTCTTTCTCTCTGATAACAAAAACCATCAAAACAGAACAATTATTAAGAAGTCTACATTTTCCTTGTCACGGAGAAATGCCTTATAATAACCCTAAAACATATATTCCCCCTCTTCCTAGTCCTAACTGGTGCCTAATTGACAAGATGTTTATATTTCATAAACTTTCTCTAAACAACTTAAAATATGCCCTCACCTCAGTACTACCCTAATCTCTACCCAACAGGACGAGTTTTCTCCTGAGGACCAGGGAGCTCTGTCAATCAATCCCTGAATGCTATACTTCCAGACCCAGTACTACCCAAACTGGGCCAATATGACATAAGTAGGAAGCCACAAGCTCTGCAATCATTTATATGAATATTAGGAAATAACAGAAGTGTCAACAGAGAAGAGTTATGGGGCAAAGGGATATAGAAATGCAGGTCATGTCTCCAAGACAAGAAAAGATAGCCAGTGTAGCTTAGCCCCCAGAGGAGACTCGAGAGTGATGCCCAGGTGCAGCCCTTTGTGGTCCCATTCTGTGTGTTTTTTACTCTCAATATCCGTAGTTCTCAGTAATTTATAAAAAAAAAAAAAATAACTTAGAAAAGAGTCATTACAGCAGTTAACTCATTTCAACTTCAACATATTTGTATATTTAAGAAACTCATAAACTATACACTGCCTATATGTACATACCAGAAAATGCCTAGTAAACCAATAGCATAGCATAGAATGTCTTAAAAGAAAATTTATAGATAAATATGAATAGTATGTATAATACATTTTAAAATACTATACATAATATAAAATAATATGTGATATGAATTATATATGTGATATGTATGTGATAATAATAGGTGATATAATAATTATGATATAAATTATACATAGGCAAATTTCAGAGATATCAAATCCAGTCCCTGGCTACTGCAATCAATCAAAACTGTGATAAATCAAGTTAGGACCTCTTCAGATCATCTTTGTATATAGTTTCATTCATATTACATTGTGGTCTATTTATGCAGTAGCATCACATACAAATACACAAAGGAGAAAGATATAAAGACACATTTATATCAGCAGACCAGGGAACTGGCTCTCTGTTTAAGACATCCTGTGTCAGTAAGCGTAAGCTAAGACTGCACCTGGCCACTTCCTTTTTTGGAGACTGTGGGAACCTGACACAATTTGGTTTCTGAACACATAGGAAGCACAGGGAGACCCTTGTTTACAACATTAGTTTATCTTGCTCTTGCTAAATGGTAAACAGGAAAAGAAAGGCAGTGTAAATTTTGGTAATGGCTAAAGACCATTTCTGGTTTTTTTTTTTTTTTTTTTTGGTTTGTTTTATTTTAACGTATGAGAGACTTTTGTTCTTTTTAAAATATATTTTATCTGAGAATTCATACAATGTATTTTAACATGCACAACTCCTTCCCTAAATCCTCCCTGATCCACCTCCCACATCCCCACACCCTCTCAACTTTATGTTCATAGGTATGGGATCAACCAATGGAGCTCACTGTCCTACCAGGGGTAATACATTTAAAGGAAATTGACTTCCCCTCCTCAAGTAGCCATCAATTGACACTGGCTCTTCAGTTAGGGCTTGGGACTCATAAGTACCCTCTTCTACATCCTAAAAGATTGTCTGGCTTGATCCTGTCCAGACAACAACAGCTGCTATGAGCTGACGAATGCAAAGATCCTGTTGTGTCCAATGGACACAGTTTCAGAACAGCCCTTCCTGACGTCTAGCTCTAATATCAGATCCTCCCCTTCTTCTTTGATAAGGAAGAAATGACATCATGGCTGCCACATTTGTGGCTGAGCACTCCATTGAGTTATACTCTGTGTTTTGATTAGTCATGAATCTCTTGTTAACAATCATACATTACACAAAGCAACTTATCTGATGTGTCTGAGAGATGGACTAAGCTTTGGTAGAAACATACAAATTTAGAAAGCAGTTTAATATGAAGTATACTTAGCAGAATAACAGTAGAGGGGTTCCCCAATCATAGGTTATAGCTAGAATTTACAGTAACAGACATGGTATTTCTTCCTCTGGTGTGGGTGTTAAATCCAATCAGAAAGTCATTGGTTATATCTTTCAACTGATGCCACTATTGCATGCACAGACATTACTTACCATGCCCCAGATACTATGTGCATTGATTGGTCACAGGAGCATGTGGAGAAATCAAGTTGATACTAATGAGTGTGTCGTCCCTCCTGACTAGTGTTCATATCACAGGAAGACAGAAGGTAGAGTGATAGGGAAAAAGGCTACAAGCCTTCTTACACATCTGAGAACCCAGTGAATTGCAATAATGGGTAAAATTATTTCAAATGATGTCTAAAAATACACAAGGATCTAAAGGACACTGTAAATCTTTGGAATAAAGTAGAAACATTTTGAATATTAAATTCATATTTTATAGATTCATGTATAGTACCACATAAGAATACTTCCATGGTATAACCATAGAAAACATAAAAACAACTTAGAAAGGGAGGGAAAATAACCCACATATTTTATCTAAACTGTATTTAAAAGAGTACAATGTTATCTATCACTTGTAAATCTTTTTTGACAATGCACTGAGTTATGCAATCACCTTTCCTCATACTTCTAAAAGGTACCAGCTTGAGATCTCCTCTTTAAAATACTTTCTTCTGTCTTCTCAGAAACAACTATATTATTTGTATATTCAGAAGTAAGCTGATAAAATAATATTTATGCCAAAGTTAGTTTGTTGGCTATTTCAAGGACTACAACACTGTATCATGATACTTGGTTCAGCTGGAGAACAAAGGCCTCCTTGTTTTAAGACGACTATAAACGAAGGAGAAGAAATGTTTCCAGTGGCACTCAGCCCCACATGAGCAATAAGAGTCCTCCTCTGTGTCATAACCAAATGCTCTGGGTTCAAGGGTTCTTGTCTAGTGAGTTCTATCATTCTGAGTCACAAATGCATCCAGAGCAATTTGCTTTATCTCAGACTGTTTTGCTTTGAGGACTTCCCCTGGGTTTTGAGTGTTACTTGAAACAATCCAAAAAAATCCTAAGTGAAACACAAAACATGATTGCGTACATATCATTAGGTAAAGGAAATGAGTCTAAGTGGACAACTTTCCACTAAATAACTATTTTTATCCAAACACAATTTTGTTTGTTTAAAAATATTTGTTTTTGTTGTTCGGTTTGGGAACTCTTCTATTTACTCGATAGTCAGGATATACACTAGTTAGAAGCACCACCTAAATAAGCTTGTATTTCAAGATGCAAATTTTAAGTCGTGTTGCTAATAATATATGCACAGCTGAGTGAACAACTTATGAGAAAGATGTACACTTTGGATACAGCCTAATTATTATCTAATTTTCATAATGTCAAAAATAACAGAATGTTTATTATATACTCAGTACCTGTTAATAATCTGCTATAAATACCTGTAGGCATTCACACTTGCATTTTGAAAAGAAAAAAAGAAAAGTCTGATGCTTCTTATTGATTAGGGTACTCGTCAGTAGACTGAACATTGCCTAGAATCTCTCAGCAGCATGGCATTTCCATCTGATTTAGCTTATCTACAGTATCACAATTTCCACATCCAAAGGCTAGGTTTCATTTTCACTGCTCATAATTTTTTTTTTATTCAGTTAAGTTGAAATTATCTATAGAATAAATTTCCTTCTAAAGAAGATAGAATCACTGCACCTCCAGCTATCTATTACCCATGGTCTAATGTGGTAGCATTAGGATCATGATTGTATGCTACCCAATCACTCGTGTGAGAAGCAGTGTGAAGATTTAAGTTACATGCCCTTGCATCATGAAGAGGACAGACATAATCTACTAATTGTGGGATCCAATGTGACCGTGGTAGTGCATACATATTGTAGAAGTATACAGGATGAAAATACAAAATGAAGTTTTAGCTTCATGTGAAAACAGAAATCATTAAAAAAAAAAAAAAAAAGGCTTTAGAAATGGTTTCTTTGGGAGCTATTGTGGATATTGTAAAGACCTGGATCGCAGCATAGATAGCAGCCATTCAAAGAGAAGAAGATGATGATGGAGAAGATGGTGATGGCGATGACAGTTACACAGTTACAGCCATCCAGCATGGGACTGTACTTCTCCACACCAGTCGTGTTTACATTATAAATACAATCAGATAGACCAGGCAAAACCTAACAAACCAAAAGGGCCTGGTGATTTTAGCTGTGTAACCATCATCTACCTTATCAGAGACTGCTCATCATGGACGTCGGCGGGTACATCTCCTCAGTCCAAAGGGGAGTTCCCATGCTGCTTGCTTGGGAAGAAAAGGGTTGATGAGGAGGCAAACAGCATTCCCTCCATTGCTCTCTGTGCATGAAACCATTGAGACGGGTGGGCGTTAACCTGAGCAGGCCTGTCCCTTCCATCTCCACATTTCACAGTGACTGCTTCTGCTATGGCATTCAGGCATTCAGTCACAGGTAGAGCTTCCCAGGGGCCTGCATCAGGGCCGGTGGGGTCTCAGTGACTGCATACCCCAAAGTAAAGACAAACAGATCGGTGTACAGTCTTTAAACACCTGTAGCGATTCCTAATAAAAACAACTATTGTTTAACATTTATCTTTCTGGCTCAAGTGAAACTTTCTGTCATTTTGGCCACTTCATTCTTCCATCATTTCGGTTTAGTGCAATGGGACATAATCATATCCCAGACAATAACGAGGCTCATTCATGTGTGTTACTTGTTCAGACATCTCCTGACCAAGTTGCTGTGTGACCTCGTCGAAAGTGGTTGCTCCAGAGCCACGAGCAGTATGTCAAAGTTACAACTTAACAAAACAGGGTAAGGTCAATCACCTCAGGACTACGTCTCGTAAAAGTCTACTTTTCTTTAACTTTCACACTATAAACAGAATGTACACAATCCCCATGTCATAGATTACAAAAATGTTAATCTATTCATATTTGACTCCCGATGAAACAAATTACACATAAAAACCTCCTCATATAATACAGTTATGACTACTAGAAAAGTATAAAATTTCAAAATGTCAATATTCTTATTTAATAATTCAACTAATTTTTATGTCAAATAAAATTAGAACACCAGTAAATTATATCTCAAACATAGATTAATTAATTAAATAATATTAAAATGCAACAATTTTCAAGAGATCAAAATTTCATGCTATAATTTTACAGTTAAGAAAAATGAGAAACATTTTAGTATGATTATCAAATATTGATGACATTTGAAGCCTTGAACATCAGCTTCTCTCATGCATTGCTTTGTAAAGAACTTTTTTAAACATTTGAAATTTTTAAGAACAGTATTTGGTACATATGTACTTAGAAACACTTCAGTCAGGGCACTAAGATTCAAGGATCATCACAAATAAGACAGTGAAGAATTTTTCCATTTTAGTGACAACAGATGTCATTCTGTAAACACCCGCAGTGCCAGGATGGAGCAGTGCTGAATCACAGGGCCAAAAGGACAAGGTGTAGTCCCTAAGGAAAGGGGACAATCACAAGGTGTGGGCACAGCAGTACATGAGATGAACAAACAATAAGCATGAAGTGCATGAAGCAGGAAAATAATTCAAGTTCACTTTGCAAGCATAGGAAACAGCCAATAGAAGTGTGGTGTCAATGTGAGGCCACTGATTTAAAAAAAAAATCACACATTCCCCTAATGTTCCAGAACTCAGTGAGATCTGCTCACAAAATAAAATGCACTAAACATTCAAGGAGATATAACATGGCAAAATAGAGACAGCTACAAATCAAGTTCTTTTTAACAGATTTTACACTACACATAAAAATTAAAAAAAAAGTAACAATCTGCTGATTATTAGTGCTGCCAAGCTGGAGAAAGTTCTCACAGTTAAAATAAAAGCAAAATATGCATAAATATATAGGAGTAACAAAAGACTATTTTTTGCTCATAGGAGCACTGTAATTTGGCTTAAATGGTAGGTGTTTCTTCAGGATAGAGAATGCCACTGCACTTAAAAACACATGCAATTGTATATTCATATATGTAATAGTCATTTTTTTAAATGCTGGTAAGAAGAAAATATCTACATAAAAAAATTAAAAGATTATAAATTTAAAATAATTTAGACTATAATGACCAGAGAAACTGTTTACTTTTTTCTGCTTTCAGATTAAGCTAAAGAGTTACATTTGGCTTAAAGTAAACAAAGTCTATTGCTAGGACCCACCTGCCCTAAGATGCCGTGTTCCTACATCCCATAGTCTATGAAGGACATCTATTGCTAGGACCCACCTGTCCTAAGATGCCGTGTTCCTACATCCCATAGTCTATGAAGGACATCTACTGCTAGGACCCACCTGTCCTAAGATGCCGTGTCCCTACATCCCATAGTCTATGAAGGACATCTACTGCCAGGACCCACCTGTCCTAAGATGCCGTGTTCCTACATCCCATAGTCTATGAAGGACATCTACTGCCAGGACCCACCTGTCCTAAGATGCTGTGTTCCTACATCCCATAGTCTATAAAGGACATCTTTTCAATGTAGAGTTTTTGGGGGAAGTTGGAAGGTAAAATTATTTGTTTGTTTGTTTGATTGATGGATTTTGCTTACACAGTTGGGTTTCTTACATTGAAGCAGGAATGTGTTCAAATAATAATTTTATGAGTGGTATTTCTGAGTTAAGTGGTAAAAGATAAGCATTCATTCAATCTTTAAAAAAAAAAAAATTCCTTAGGCCTTAAAAACAAATGAACTAGAGCCCTGAGGGATAGGGATCAACCACTGAGAGTACTTTAGCAAAGGACCTAAGTTATGTTCCCAGCACTTACATAGTAGCTTACAACTATCTGCAACTCCAGTGCTAGGGGATGGAACTCCCTCATCATGCATATACATGGTACAAATACATACCTACAGGCAACACACTCATAAACATAGATGATAGATAGGTAGGTAGGTAGGTAGGTAGGTAGGTAGGTAGACAGACAGACAGAGAAACAAAATAGATCTGTGGGTGTATGAATATGTGTGTGTGCGCGGGTGTGTGTGTGTGTGTGTGTATGTGAGTGTAACTGTGTAATTCAATTCCACACATTGGCTTTATTTATTCAGTGGGATCATTAGGATGGGTACTTTCCTTCAACTGTGAGATATACTTAAATTACTTTACTTTTTCTTAATGTTTATAACCATCTGTCCATTCAATATTACTTTTTCATTTTTGTGAAATTTTTAAATTATCTTAATTTCAATTTTCTACACACTAAATGTATCAGTAGTTCATCAAACTCCTAAATATTTTGCAGTTGTAAATAAAGAGAAAGGATAGGAAATATCACACGATAAATCTTTCTATATATTTATATCACATATTTAAAGATATTTTTATATAAATACATATACATACATTTAATTCTCCAGTCTATTTTACGTAGTGTCATTCTTATTGAATAAAAAGAGCTGAACAGAAAAGTCACCTTCCTTTCTGTCCTTGTCTCATTTGTATAACAATGTGTATTGATTCACATTTGCACTTCATTCTCACCTAATATTCATTTACTGACAGTCATGTCTAGAGGCTCGAAGTCAGCACCTTCCTTTCTTTAGCATGAGCAGCATTTGTGGTGCTTACTGGAAAATGAAACATTTTTGTGACTTAATGGTCAAATGAATCAGCCTGAAATAGCTTTCAAATAGAAAATCTGTTCTAATTTGAAGCTATAGCAGAATTCAACAAGTGAGGAATCATGATTAATGATTTGGAGTTTCCCTAGCTGTAGATATTAAAACCATTTCTGAAAACAATTACATAAATATAAATCAGTATTTTGTACAATGCATATTTTATTTATAAACCCAACTTCTGACTAACATTAGCCGGCTTTTTGGTGGGTAGGTAAAAGGGAAAGCTGAAAAGAGAACAAACATAACTTAGGCATATTACTTCATGCATGGTAGTTGGCTATATTAGGATACTTGGCTTTTCCCTAATTACAAATCCTATACCTTCCTTTTATGTACTGATTCATAAGTAAAGGTGATATGCATATTTGTAACACTTTTCTAAACAAGCAAATGATTTCTCTGGCTAAATGGTATCTCCCAATAGGATTACAGGGTATATTATGTTGGCATGAATTAGTTTGTTAGGTAAATAACCTTAAATGTGAAATAGCAATCAACAAGTATGCATAAAAATCATTTAAATGTGTATGGTGTGCTTTCCTGAATTGAGTGATTCTAGTTTGTCTATCTTAAATTCCCCAACTCCTAAATATGGAAATTAGAGTGAGTGACTAATTACAACAATATGAAAGTTCTTAAATATATTCTTTAATTATTTGTCACTTCATAGGACTGTTTTTTTTTTCTTTTAATAAAAGATGAACTTGTTCATTAAATTCTTTGGATGTGAAGGCAGAAATTCCTGTAGCTTCCAAAATAGAAAAATTGACTGTTTTGTAGTTAGTTCTGGGCTAATGACATTAATTTAGTAGCCATCAGCCTGTAAATGATATTTAATGTCACAAGACTGAATGAGATTCCCAAGGATACACAAGCAGCAAGAACTGAACCCTCCAATATTATAAGGTCTGGAAAAAGAACAGCAAGTGGGTTACAGACAGCTGGCAAGATTCACAGTGTTCAGTGCATTGAAGCAAGGTCTAACAAGATGAAAACCAAACCCTGAACAATAATGGATAGACCTAGAAGGTTACTGTTGAAATCTGACAATGGGCCCAGACAAGATACCTCCGATGGTCTAATAGCTGCGCTTTCATCTTGAAGAGAACCACAGCTGTCTAATTGCATCTAAGGCCCACTAATAGGAGATTCTGTAAATGTGGCCAATTGCCCATGGCTAAAGAACTCATAGTCCTAAAGGAGAACTCATTCCATCACATTCCTATACTAATTTCAGGTAATGTTTTAGGAAGATACTAATGTTTGTGACTAAAAATAAAAATGAATACAATTCATGGGCTAAAATTCCTTTTGTGATAAATGCCTAGCCAAACATACTAAATATGATTTAATAAAGCAGAGATTCAGGAATGATGCTATTATCATTAAACTTGAGGTTTAATAGCTTCTGGAAGCTACTAACATGGTTTATTGTGTCTGCATTGAACATAAGTACTGTACTGCTACAGAATATGAATCCTAAATATCTTATCCTCTCATAGCTAGACCATGACACAAACTTGCCCTTACATAACAAGGTTTCTTCAAATATCCTTGCTCTTGTATAAGAAAGGACTCTGCACTGATTGTAACAGGTAAAAATTCAAACTACCCATGGGTTCCACAATCAGTTGGAGACCATTCCTCCCCCAAGGGAGGAGGAGCTCCAGAGAATTAGGCATCCTGCATCTCTACTGTTTTAGAGGCACAAACCACTGAAGGATCAGTCATGCGCCATGGTGATCCTCATTTAGCCCAAGTCCCCAGAGGTAATGCAGCTCCACTGTGAGACAGGAAGTGCTCCATCCTCTCTTTTGCATCTCTTTGCCAAACCCAGATGGTATTAGGAAATTGTTCATTAATACCAAAATCCTGGTGACATTAAAACCTCCCACTAAAATCTAAGCTAAACCCAAACAATAGATATTCAATTTTTAAATGCAGCACTAAAAACAAACAACTCTTGCACGTGCTAAAACAAGATATTCCAGAAACTGCTTTGAAGATGTACAAACATTTAATTAAATAGAAAGCCTTGGCTTTAGAACACTTGCAAGTTGTAAAAGTGTCACCAGGGCTCTCAACAATTAAAATGGACAAATATCAGGGTCTTTTTTTTCATCCTGGTTATAAAATTTTTATGTATTCCAAGCCATGTCTGAAATGAAAATTTGTCCCTCTACTTTATTCCTTTGAGAACTGCACTTTTTCTGACAGCAATATGCAGTTCCACGCAGTTCCACCCACTTCCCACTGCTTTTCAGACTCTTGTGGCAGAAGCGCCACCAAAATACACATGCATATTCATGAGCTGTCTGAAGCATTAATTCCACACATGGCAATATACACTCGCATCTGCAGTTAGAGCTTCTAATTTGCAAAAGCAAATATAATGTGTCTAAAGATCTTGATGAGTGAGTCTTTCAAATGCAAGCCCACAGCATTAAGGATCTCGGTATCCTTAATTTCAAACAGCAATTGGATAAATCTCCTGACTACCTAATATAATTCCTTCCAAGAGTATCACTATGTGAACATGATTATTGCCCATGCTAATTCCCTAATTTGCTTCTTATGCCTATATCAGGTCATACATATTCATATTAAAGTCCTTTGGTAGTGTACCCTTCTCCTCATCTTAAATAAATTGTACTTGCCATAATATAAATGTATTTTCCCATTCTAACTTATGAGCTGACTGAAAAAAAAAATGTATTGCAGTGACTTTTTACGTATAGAAGTTACCAAGCCTTTGTTTTAATCAATGGTGTTCCATCAGTGAGTCTCCTTCTTTTCTGTGTAAGAATCTCACCTGTGCCCCTGAGTTCTCATTTTGCCTCAGTGGCTAGAGAATGGATCCTGATTTCCCTTTTCTCTGTGTGTGGTAGAGGGGGAATCCTTCATTGATCTGGAATCTGAAGCCCAGGCTTGCTAATTCAGAACTCTTACACCAAGAAATGTGTAGTGGTAAGCATTAGATAAATAGAGACTTACAAGGTTTACTGTGAAGCTAAAAGTATTGATAGTTTGCAAGAGCCAAACTTAGAGGCTTGCAAAACCCTTGACAAATGTCAGTAAGACAAAAATCATTAAAAGGTAGGAAGCTCGGTAAACTGAGTCAGTGGTTTCAAAAAGTGACCCTACAATGAGTCAAGTCTGCCAACCTTTCCGACTTCTTGAACTATGAGTTACAGGTTTATGAAGGTGGATTTTATCAATCAAATCTAAGAGGCTTAAATGAGACACATGAAAATGTTCAGGGTTCCCGAGGAAGACATATTGCCTGAGCTGGAATTCTGTTGTTTATTGCACATATTCTTGTCTCCTAAAAACGGCTGCAGAGACGGGATTACTAAATGTTTATTAAGGCATCCTGCAAATGAGCACAAGATGTTGAGAAGCAAAACGTCTTTCTTTAGCAACATTTCAGAATCTTAGAGGCTGACTTTGGAAAGTTAAATACAAATGTTTACCATCCAGGAGGACCTAAATTACTTTAACATATCCTAACTATTTGTCAGCTCCTTATTTCTGAACTTAGCTGCTCACTCGAATGTATTATTATTCTCAAATCATAACACGCAGTGCTTTGGGGTCAATGGTACTTGCACATGGTGGCCAGAAAGGAGTTGCATGGTGTACCATTCACAGGAAACTCTGCCCTTGGTTTCTACTCTCTGCTGTCACCAAGCATTCTCTTCATGATTCAGAGTCACCACCTGTCAGCATGTAGTTTCTTTGTTGTTACTTGACTGTTTCAAAGCTTCCACAAACACACTCCACAGAGCTTCCCAGTAACTCCAGCAAAAGCAGTGATGCAGTGTGCCTGACTTTGTACATACCATATATGCTATGGTGAGCCATGTGCATGGTAAAGAAGTTGCCTTTAAACAGAAACAAGTTTATAGAGTGATGAGGTCACAGAAGTATGAGCAGAGGCTCATAGGAGCTAAGCTTGTATTTCTCTGGGGAGCAAAGTGTCAGTGTCATTTGTGGTAACTTCATAGAACAGAACTAAACCTGTTGGAATGATTACCCATTTCAGTAGATCAGGTTGCTGTGCCTCTGTGGCTTTCAATCTAAAGACAAAACACCATTCCTCACCCATTTCCTTCACTCCATGCTTGATGTCTACCTGATAAGACTCAAGAAAATCATTCCTCCTTTTAGAAAACATTCTATATCAGAGACAGAAACAAAGGGCAGGAAGGAGAGAGGAAGGGAGGGAGAGGGTGAGGGAGGGAGAGAAAGAGCGAGAGAGAGAGAGAGAGAGAGAGAGACAGACAGACAGACAGATGAGAGAGAGAGAGAGAGAGAGAGAGAGAGAGCAAGAGAGAGAGAGAGCATGAGCTTTAAAACACATAACTTTTCAATCTGTCATACCAAAACAATGTTGTGTAATATTTGGTATTTGCCAGAACATATATCAAGCAATGTACTCAATTTATCAAAAAGGGAAATAATTGGGAGGTGAGAGGGAGAGACTTGGAAGAGAGGATGGAGGAGAAGGTGTGATCAGGATGCAAAAATAAATAAATAACTAGTAGAAAAAGAAAAAAAATTTAAAAAGAAAATAATCTCCCTCCATCCCTCTCCCAGCCCCCTGAGCCCATGCAAGCATGTCAATAGATGGTGCATTCTTGTTAACTTAAAGCTTACTGACAAAAGATATTAATCTGCTTATAAATGTTACTACAGAAAGCCCTAAAACAACCTATAATAAAGGAGTACACAACCTTCCCTTCTTAGTACACTGACCAGCCATCACTAGACCTCCAATAATAATGTTGCTTTCGATAAACACAAATGGAAAGTGGGGGAGGATGATTTAGATCCCAGTGTGTGGTCCCAGCTGTCCATCAGACCCACATTCCAAAGTACAGCTCTTTGCTAATATAAGTGAATGAAGTTAGGATGAGAGATGTAAATAAATGATGTTCTCTTCCTTCTGCTGTTGATTCTCCATGAGGTAGCACTCACAGCCAAATCCTTTGGAAATACACAGTTGGTTCTCCTAAGGGCAATTCTGTAACATTACCTGCTTTGTAGCTTTTCTTCAGAGTATGCTTACTTGAAAATAAGAGTTGGGGATATTGAACCTGAACTTTTAGAGTGCTTAAAGCACTATATGAAAAACCAGACAATCAGTGAATGGCAGCACCTATATTATTAGAGATATCATTATTATTAGACACATATTAGAGACTATGTTTCTAAGAACTGTATTCTTGGGTATATTTTAATGTATTCCTAGAAGGCAAGATGCTGTTCATAAATGCCTGTGGAAGGAGGCAGAGAAGGAGGGAGGAAATGAATAAAAGAAAAGGAAAATAAGGAGGAAGGGAGGGGAAAAGGAGGAATGAAGAAAGGTCTAAAGGAGGAAGGGGAGACAAGATGGGAGGGGAAAGGGAAGGAAGGAAAAGGGGGAAGAGAGGGAAGGAGAAAAGTTGGAGGAAGGGAGGGAAGGAGAAAAATTAGAAGGGAATAGGGTAAGAAGGTTGGTTAACTTTTATTTAAAAAATTTTACTTGAGAAAACAGAAAAAGCAGAATAAAAAGTAGTTCAAGTTTCTAAATACTTCATTCTGCTTATTACAAAATGATTTTTTTAGATAAGCATAAAATAGACACACTACTAAAAGAAAACAAAAATGAACACGTTTAAGGCATGAAACAACTTAAGAACACAGGTTCTGACAAAAGGAATATTCATAAGCCACAAATAAAATCAAGCAATACCCTGAGATCCCTGAGATCCCTGAGATCGGTGGTCTAAAGTCTGGGGTCATAGGAGGCAGACCTTAATCTTGGAATAAATGCTTTTACAAACTAACAACGGTAAGGCCCTGCTAAATTTACATGTAAAACAAGGTAACAGAGGATCATCTTTAGGATGACACTGTTAGAATGGAAAATGATGTAAAGGAAAACTGTAATCCAGTCAGTTGGAACTCTGTAGGAGACTGGAATCTAAAGAATCCATCAGTGATTATATCAAATCATCAAAGGAAAAATCCCTATCAGGTGACCTGATAAAACAGTGAGGTTTTCCCATAACCCAGATAGCATAGCTTTCATGACCAAGCAGTTCCTTATGTTTCGATTCTGAGGCAACGAGGAATGACTCGGCTAAGTAGGCATCTTGTTATGCAGAGACAAGTTCCTAGGAAATATTAACCAGCATCACTGGGAACTGTGCAGGACACACTCTGATCCATGAAGTACTTCCCACTAAGTCTTAGCAGTCTGCATCCATGCTGATGATTCATGATAGCTCACAATGGATAGAAAAAAAAAGATTTTTTTCCCAAAGCTTAGAATCTGAGCACTAAAAATTACAGCTATTATTATAACTGCCATTTTATATCCCTCAGAAAAACATTGCTCTTTGAGTCAAACTTGAGGGCTGAAAGATGAAAGGGCTCAGAAGCTTCAGGAAGTCAATGGAGTATAAAGAAACGGGCAGATAAAGAAATGGGCAGAAATAAGGACATAACATTCCAGGTGAAGAAAGGCATAGGAGAATGCCCAAAGACTGGGAACTACTACACAGATGCAGAAACACACTACAGTGGCATGGCATACCAAGTCCACATACAAGAATATATTAAAGGCTAACCATAATAATTTTGAAGGATATTAAATGACCAAACCAGAAGTTTACTGGCAATGGGAAGCCACTAGACTATTCCTGGTTTTCCTTTGTTTTATTTCTGATCCTGCAAAACCAAAATTGTGACTCTGAATTGGCATAACTGACTTATTAAGATGGATAGTTGAGGTGGTGCCTAGTCAAGAGAGCTTACTGCAATAGTCTAAACAGGCAGGCACAGAAACCTGAGGAGGAACAGTTGGTTTGATGATGAACCCTGAAGAAGTAAATGTGACATTTGAAAAGAGGCCAATCGTGGGGATTGACTGGGCCTTTGGTTGGACCTCTATGCAGGTTAATTTTATTTGTGAAATGTACAAACCTAGAACTACTTGGGAAGATATTCTAAATGAAGAATTGCATGGATTAGGTTGGCCTATAAGCATGTTTAAAATGGATTGTCTGGATTGATAATTGATGTAAGTAAGACCCAGACTGTTGTGGGCAGCACCACATCTTAGGCAATGAGTCCTGTTCTGAACAGTGTAAGAGAAAAGAAAGCTAGCCGAAAGCAAGCAAGCAAGCAAGCAAGCAGGTCTGATTCCTTTCATCTATTCATCTGTTTTTTACTATGGATCTGACTAATTTCTCAAATTTCTGCCCCAACTTCCCCCAAAATGATGGGCTTTAGCTTGGATTTGTAAACCCAATAAGCCCTTGTCACGAAGCTGCTTTTCATCCAGATGAGTCATCCCACCAACAGAAAGGAAACTAGCGCACCTTGAGAGAGAAGCGCCTGAAAAGCCTGCCGGAGGTTAGCCACTGAGAACACAAAGGGGTTTTGTGTTTTAATTACTGACCTGCTGTTTTGTAACCTTCATACACCATTCTATATTAATTGTTTGTATTTCTAAATATTAGTTTTTAACGTCTGCCTTGGGGTTCA
>NW_022196912.1:65524366-65541921 GCF_008632895.1 Mastomys coucha
AGAACTATCTAGAAACATGTTAAGAAAGGTCAAAGAGAAAGTTCTTCAACTAATGGGCCTGACACTTGTCATCCAACATGGACACCAAAAGTCGCCAAGGCAGTTCGACTCTTCTACAGAAGAACTGTTACCCTGAAAACGTGTGCAATGTCTCCCTTTCTAGAGCCTTACTTCAGCAGAGCAATAGTTAGGGAACAACAAGGACACGAGTTTCTCAGCAAGGCCTGCCACAAGAGTACAGGAAGCCTAAGGTGCCTTTGTGTTACTTGCTTCACTTAGAATCCCAACTAAGAACATGCATCCTGGTGTTTAAAACAGTTACCACAGCAACAAAGTGAACAGTTAAAAGGCAATGAACTTAATCAATGCAAGTCATTGTTGGAAAGATTATCCCTTGAGACAAATCTCTCACTGCTAAGATTATTGCTATTTATCTGAAGTGTTTTCTGAAAAGGTAAGAATGAGTGACTGAGGGCTCCCAATCAATGAGACAGTGTCTTTTTTACTTTCAATGAGCTAAACCTCCCAGTAGACCTGAGTTGCACTTTTAATCATGGTGTTAATCGATAACAATTATACCCAGGAGAATGCCAACGTGAGTTTTCCAGAAAATCTCATAGGGCTTAAAGTGCTACACTTGTAGAAACAGTCGATATCACGTGTTTTAAAGCAGAATTCGGGTTGGCTCTTCCCATTTCCCCAGGGCAAAACTATGTTGCTGCAGACACACACTGGAGCAAAAACAATGTCCTTTGCAGACCTTCCTGTGCTTCATAATCACCTGGAGATCTTATGTAAACACAAACCCTTATTCTGTTGATCTGAGATATGGCCCTAGATCTGGATTTCCACAAACCTCTAAGTGATGTCTGTCATTGTCAGCAGACCACACCTGAGGTAGATTTAACTGCACTAGATTAGTCAGAAGAAAAAAAAGACAAGTCAGACAACAGTGGTTGAAGGATGTCTACAAAAGTAGGAGTTAAGAAAGGAGAAAACAGAATTGCTAGACTTAGCTCAAAGGTACTGTTTTCTAACTATATCCAAGAATCCTAGTTGTCATCTGGAATATGAACAGATGTGTTGTAGAGAAAAATGGCAATAGTGGCCATGTAACTGAGCCAAGCGCAAGGAATAAGAATAGCTTCCGTTTGTCAGTTCCTATGGGCAGAGCACTGTTCTAAACGCATGAGGAGGAATAAATCAGTCTCCCAAGAAGCTTTATTAGGTAGGATTTTTACAAACATCATCCTCATTTTGAGGATGTGGAGGAAAGAGGAGTCCAGGGAGTTAAATCCCTTGTTGGAGGTCGGAGGGTTGTTAAGTTGGTGAAGGAAGAAGCAAGGGCTTGCCCTGTCAGTCTGCCTCAGAGCAAAGGCTCTGACTCTGAGACAGGGGCACTGTGCATATTAACAGGAAATGTGAATCATCAGTAGGTGATGTAAACCCTGCCCACGGCCAGTGAGGAGGACTAAGCCATGCAGAGGAGAGGAAAGGGATCGGGCAGGACAAGCTGAGAATGGAAAAATTTGAAAATGGAAGGAACCGTTTGGGAAACATAATAGATTCAGAAATAAAGTAACAGCACCTACCTACCCATGCTTGTGACCATGTGGAAAGAAAACCCATCAGCCTGGTAAATGAACACCCAGGAAAGAAAGGCAAAGTCAGTCAAAAACAAAAAAAAATCTCACCAACTCCTGGAGGACACAAACAGTAAATCTGCCTGCAATACAAAGAGAAGAAAAAAAAAAACTTTCAAGGACAACAGAATCATGATTATTCTCACATTAATCACCCAGTTTACAGATTATCTGGGCCCCTTGCTGGGCCTCCTTCTTCTTCCTACAGGATTGATTGGACATTTTGCTTCTAATTAGCAACTTTACAAAGTAAGTAGGAGCCAGGGTGACAATCAAATCAGTTTATTTTGCTCTTGCTTGGGGAGCTAACAATAGGTTTGGGAGAAGGAGGTTAGGATAGGAAACTAAAGATGCAAATACATTCTCATTAATCCCATGTTCAGGAGCGTTCCTCCCCTGGTCCTCAGGTCGCTGCAGGAAGCAGCACAGTGAGAGGGGACAGTCTGAACTCTGCAGTCTATGCCAGAGGGCAGCCAACTAACTCTCCCTGCAGAGAACGTGCAGGTCAGGGACAAGGAGAAACAAAGGGGCCTGCTTAGATGTGTGCTGGGAAGCTGCTGTTCAAACTGTTCAAATGGGGCCTGAAACAAAACCTGATCTTGGGAACTTCAGGGATCCCAGTGCAACTTATATGCAGGTACTCCAAGCAAATGGGACTGTGCAGGAAAAAGAGAGAAAGCCGCTGGAGACAAGGTAATGCCTTCGCAAGGCAAGAGATGCTGCTCGGGTGTTTGGCTGTTTCCTCGAGTCAGGAGAAAATACGTTTTTCAAATCAGATAGACCCTTGGGCCACTAATACTGAAACTTGGTCATCAAACCTGCTTATTTTTCATCATGCTCTCAGCAGCTCTATCTGGGTCTAAGGTGAGGCAGTCTACATGTATTATGCTAGGACTTTAGCCTGTATAATGCTGGTATATTTTCAAGTCTTTTAACTTTATCTAAATGTTTTCCATCAACACATGCCTTTAAATAAAAGCCATTCATTGTTTCAAGACACAAATCATATCTCTCTAAATTCCAAATGAAACTAATTCAGGCCTACTTATAATTGGACTTCAACAGGTACATATACACATGTTTTCCCCTCTCAATGTTATTTAAAATACATCTCACAGGTCTTACGGGTTGATATTAGCATGGTACTCAAGGAAATGTGTCCAGGTGGAGGGCACCTGTTCTAACTTTGAAATATCAATCCCCAAACCTCCAGTCAGACACCAAGATGGGGATGCTCAACAAACTATATCTTTCACCAGCTAGTAGTTTTGGCAGAGCATTTGGAACTGGCTATAGCCAGCTGGGCATTTTGCCATTTCCTTGAGGCAAAATTAAAGTGGAAGATGCAAGGGTTTTATTGTAATTTTCCACCACATATTTATATCATTATGGGTTTTGTGCTGGTCTATTCCCCACACAGTCGCACTGAATATCTTCTCATTATATCACTGAGATTTGAGGCAAATATAGGATGATGCAATGAAAACAAGCGGGCACTGTGTATAGAGGATGATTGGGGGAGATAACACCATGCCTAAAGAAAAGTGCCACAGAATTCGCAGGGCCCCTTATTCAAAATAAAGCAGAGAGAAAGTACGATTAAAGGTACTAAAAACCAAGTTTTTTTTTTTTTCTGCAGTTTCTTCGGCATGGTATTTTTTTCTTGGCTGCTTATGAACCAGGAGGCCTGCAGTGTAAGTGGAGACCCTGCTGCAAAACCAGACCATGAGCAAAGGGTCCCCTTGCTAACTGCTGTACTGTTGCTGCACCTACCAGCCACCAGGACAGTGTGGTCTGAGGCATACCTACTAAGAAGAGCCATTTGGTATCTCTCCTGTCATAGGCCCACAGCCCTAATCCACAGGCTGACAAGGGTCTCTGAGGAGAATTTGATCCCTATGAAAGGACTCAGAAAAGTATGGAGATAAGACAGGATCTCCTCTCCCGGATGGGCATGGCCACACCAATGACCTAGTCTGATATTCTCAGGGCTCTTGCCACCCTCCCCACTAGGGGCTAAAGAAAGAAGCAGCTCTTGGGAAAAGACAGGAAGATAGTCATGCAGGGTATGACTAGGGTATCCTAGGAGGTGAGTGGCCAGCAGCAGAGAGTATCAAAGAAACCATCCCAAGAAAAGCGGTGCCACGAACGAAGCCTGCAAGGTTATGGACAGATACCATTATGCCATCAAACACCACTGACAGAAAGCAAAGGCAAAGGAGACCTGCAAATTTCAGGATAGGAAGAGCAAGCCTTAAACCCAAGCTAAAGTCGCTCACCACTGAGCAAGGAAGCCACGGAGTTACATGGAAGCAACTCAGGCCCGTGCTCCACTTCTGCAAGCCGCCATAATACAATAAGACAAAAATAAATTGTCAGGCAATAGAAGCGGCTCCGGCACAGGAAGTGAGGGTTGTGTATGTGTTCTACATTCTGATTTGTACAATTTAATATATATGTGTACACAGAGTGCACACAAAACCAAGGAACCTGAATAAAATGGAAGAGATGGACATTTATGCCTGTGTCCTAGCTATGATTCCACATTCTAAAATGTAAGAGGGAGAAAATATGTGAGATATCTCATTACTTTTTAAACCTGGATGTTTTAATTATTTGTTCTGTTTGTACATATGTACGTACATATGTATGTATGTATGTATATGCAAGTATACGGCCTGATGTAGGGACACTTACAACACACGAAGGGAGATTACCCCATCTATCCTTGCCGGGATATAGTCACAAAAACCAACATGTCCATGGATCTGCAGAGAGGAATGTGTTTAGGTATATTTCTAATTAAAACTTCTCTTTTCATTTTATTTATTGTAAAATATGTCTTTAATTTAAATAAAATTGTACTACTTTCTCCCTGGCCTCCAGCCCTCCCAGGCCCCTTCTGCTGACAATACTTTGATTTATTTATTGTTTTGATTACATACACTTATTGTATACTTATGACACAAGAAATGATCTGAAGTGGATTGACTTGCATTTATTATATATATATAATAAATATATATATATATAATATATGTATATATACATATATATATATATATATATACATATATATATATATATACCCTACTTCTTCTCCAAGAAGGTCTTACATATCTTTTAATCTTATTCCCAAATGGCCTAAAACTATTACTTCTTTTGTAGGTAGCATTATTTTCTATTTTTAGATATATAGGATTTTATTGCTCAACATATATACATAATATACACACACATATATATATACACATATATATAATACAATATATTTTGATCCTACTTTCCATGTTTATAATAAAATAAAAATACAAATAATACCCTGGGACTAGGCATCATGACCCGTAATTTAACCTTGTAGCAATCAGAAGGCTGAGCCAGAAAGGCCATGTCTGTAAGACAGTCTAGGACTGTAAGACCCACAAAAGTAGCTTCTACCAAAAGAGAACAAAAACAAAACAAAACAAAGCCCCCCCCCACAGCAGCCATCAGCAGGTTGCCCACATTCCAGTGGATGGCCTTACTCCCATGGGCATGCATGCTGGAATGTGAAACAAGAGCACATTGAGTTGGCAGGGAGACATGGTGGTAAGATAGGGAAGAACTGAGGGGAGTGGACAGGGGGTGGATTTGATCAAAACACATTATATGCATATATGAAAGTCTCACACAATTTAAAAAGACTCCAGAAACTTCAAGGTAGTCTACACAAGAACATTCCTTTACTCAGGAGTCAACTCTACATAGGAAATCCTAAGTCATTTTTAAAATGTTAAGTTCCTACACACTGGGAGACAGACCATGTGACCACTTATAACTGAAAATATGTATTTGATGCTGGCAGAGTTGCTTACCTTTTCTAGACAAAAGTTGAAACATTTGGCAAAGGCCAAAAGACCATAAGTATAATAAAAATATGAATTCTCCAGGTTGAGTTTCTAGAATCTCTGGGACAGGTGTAGAATTCTGTGCTGCTTTTTATGCTGGATTGTAAGAGCAAAGAACCAAGGGATCCTCTCAGTCACAGGAGAGTGTGCAACTTTGTCTGTGGGGGGGCCTCCAAGGACACTTAGCCCTACCCAGACAGGGTCTACTATGATGATGGAAGAAATCGGTCTTCTACTGCACAAACCAGCACATTATAAATACTCCATAGAGACTAGCAATTAATAGCAACAACAGAGCGTGCTCTAACAGAGAGCTCTCAGGGGCTAGCTCCCAAGTCTCAGAGGAGACTATACAGCTCTTTCCAGCATCTACTACTTCTTGCCCCATCATCAGAAGATGCTCATGGCCAACTTCAGCCTTCAGCCCCCTTTGCAGACACCTGAAGAACTGTGTAAACAAACAACCAAAAAAAAACCTGAAGTTTAAGGACTAAATTAATTTTTACCACTGCTAACCCTGTGCCTCTGATAAACACATTGGGCTGTTCATTAGCAAAATGGAATTTGAATTTCAAAGATGAATGAATATTCATTCCCTCTAAGTAATTACATACTAAGGTGTTCACATGTATTTGTTGAATGAAAGACTGAATTAATGAATGGATATGTGCAGACATCTCCCTAAGCTGGCTTCTCCCTTCCCTTTACTTGCTAAATGCCATGCAGCTTTGTTTTAGAGTTAAAATATCCCAGGGGAAGGGCAGGGAGCACAAATAGAACAGCACTCTGCCTGTGACCTAGCTTGGCTGTATCCTGCTGTCCCAATGCATAATTAATTACTGTCAGCAGTAGTCAGGTGTAGCATGCCAATGATTCTATGTCACGGTTTGCCAGGTGGGCCAAATTATTGAATCTTCATCTAGCCAAGCTTTGAGCCTGCAAGTCTAACAAAAAGCACTTAGGAGCCTCCTGAGGCAGGAGAATGATGTTGGCTGACTATCAGTGTCTCCTTTCTCATAATGCCCTAGTTCTTAAGGATGCCTCGCTGGGGGATATACCAGTGAACAAAGGAAAGGGACTTTTTACTCTGACCCTTCTTGGGCTCCACAAGTTCTCAATAACTTCCCTCTTAAGTCCTCATATACTTCAACCACAGTGTGCCCTGACTGCAATGCGTGTTCTCAAAGGTAGATTCAAGCCCTCTCTGCTCAGCACCGGCTCAGATCCCAGGCTGGCTGCATGCCCATCTCAGAGATTCCCTGCTGCCTCCAGGGCTGGCGCCAACACAAATACAGTTTCCTATCTATACCCACCACAAAAACTTGAGTCTGTTCTTCTCACTGATTCCTCCGCACTCAAAACTAAGCTAATTATATTTCATGCCATTTAATTAACTATGAAGCAAAGTTAATGACTAAGCAAAATAAAGGAAGGCACCAACACGAGTTGTGTCACTGTACAGTGTGAAGGACTGTTGGAATATATAAATAGTCATTTGAAAGGAGTTGGCAAAAATACATGGTTTAACATAGATGAACAATACTGACTGGTGCTGATTCCTAAAAATGAATTTTCTAACATGTGCGATTAAAATTAACCATAACTTTCAAGCTCCCTGATTAACTTTTACCCAGTAGGTCTCATGCCAACTTTTAAACCAAAACACTAACTTCTAAAAATCCATTTTAAATTATTAATTTAGTGTGAGGGTGGATGTGTGGATATATACACAACAGCACACGTGTAGAAGGCAGAGGATGGTTTGTGTATTAATTTTCTCTTCCCACCTAGGGATGAAACTCTAACCATCAGCTTTGGTGACAACTGCCTTTACCTGCTAAGTCATCTTGAGATTCCTAGAAAACTATTTTTTTTTTTTTTTTTTTGGTGTTTTTGAGACAGGGTTTCTCTGTGTAACCTTGGATGTCCTAGAACTCACTCTGTAGACCAGGCTGGCCTCGAACTCAGAAATCGGCCTGCCTCTGCCTCCTGAGGGCTTGGATTAAAGGCGTGCACCACCAATTTCCTGGCTGAGATCTACTTCTAATTCAGATCTTTGAGGTAGGAAGACACACCTCCCATTCAGATCTTTAGCAAAGATCTAATCTGGTCCACACTTTATAGGCCAGTGGGCTAGAGAGGTTGCCACTAGAACATCCTCTGTGACGTGCAAAATCTCTTTGAGGTAACCCAGCCACTGCTGAGAAGAGTAACACGCAGTGAACAACTCCCAGATCCCTGAGTGCCCAAGGCACCATGTTTTCTCTTTGGCTGTACCAGAAATGCAGCTCCTGGGCCTATGAGCTTGCAGATGATTCATTTGATTACATCTGTTTTAAAAATTAAGTCACAAAAACCTGATGAATCACAACTTGTTTTTCTAAATACAGGTTCAAATATTCTACACTGGTGCTAGTAGGATCATTACTTTTAAAGAGACGCTTGTAGGCTCCCTCTCTTGAAAATGAGTCTTCGCCCAAGTGTGTACACCTGGCATCTGTGGAATCTTATAGGACAATGACTGGGAGACACAGGAACTAGAGAGTGTCCTTGTGTTACATGTGTGTGCGTAGCCAGGGTCTGGGCATTAAAGCCTGCCAACATTTCAATAATGCTGGAGGATGAATGGAAAACGGACTCACTGTGGGTTTTGAACATCACATTTCAAAAAGATCAAAGAGCTGCATTTCTTCACTCAGTCTCCTGACTCTGAGAAGAGAATCCTCTAAAGAACAATGAATTTTGGTGTCTAATAATCCATGAGAAAAAGAGGATGAACCCCAATAGTGGGGAAGAAGGGAGAGCTTTATTTTTATTTAACAAATTCCAAGAATAGTCTTGACTCCAAAGTCATATTCTCATGATACTTTACAGGGTAGAACCATTACATATTCCCATTTTTACAGATGTCAGACAATATAGGAGGTCAGAGAGGGGGTAGCTCTGCAAAGATGGCCCAGTTTTCAATATATCTGGAATGGGATAAAAGGGATGGAGCTAAAACAGTAAGACCTAGCTTGTCTATAACACCTGCCCTCTCCTAGTCACTGCTGATCTATACCGAGCAAGCCCACCCAAACCAAACCAAACCAAAATCAGGGAGAAATCACCATGATTACTGAGGAAAATAAAAGTGTGAAGCTTTCTGGGATTTTGCTTTATTTTTAATTATCATTTAAGAGCATCTCCCCCTCCACAGCCCCCAATTGGGAAACTGTCTTCCGAACACAAATGTCAAAGCAGTGGAGAAAGAAATGCTATTTTCAAGTTTCTGGGAGGCCATCATAAACAATGAAGCGGAAAAACAAATTGAAGTTTTACAAACTGGCATTTGACAGCATCCTCTTACCTGACAGCCTACCAACATGTCAACACCAAGGCACTGCGCACTGGTTGACCTGAGCACCTCAGGGTTGTGAAAATGAAAGATGACCATGCTCGGAAGCAAAAGAGAAACATGCTGTGAGCAAGAAGAAATATGTGGTGAGGTCTGGGCCAAACCAGCCCAGGCAGCTTCAGTGGTCATGAGTTTAGCCAAGAAGGCAGAACAGACGACAGGCAGCCCCTGGCAGAAAGACCACAGCACGCAGTGCTCTGCAGTGCGAAATCCCCAAAGCAGCTGATTCAACTCAATGCTAATTTGTTTCCGTGTTTAACTGGCCTAAACATTTGCTATGTATTAAACATGCATGGTGGTATTTGAATTCCTCCAGGGTTTGATTCTCCAAGGAATTAATTGATGAGTACCTGTAGTCAAACTAGCATATGTCCCTCCTAACAATAACAAAAGCACATAAGCATGTGTTCTAAGATTTCATATCAATTACTTGGAAAATATGGGTCTAAGGGAGAATTAAATTCTCTTGGCACTGAAGACATCAAACATTGAGTGGATGAATTCATTTGATAGAAGTAACTTCACCTGTCCCACACTTCAGTGCTAGTATCAGAGCCCTCTACCAGCAGAGCCCTTCACTTAACAAATATTGCATAGTCAGGATGCTCCTTCTGCATATGCGCTTTTTAAAAGTTTGTTTATATGATTTCTAAGTCAGGTTTCACAAATAAGGTTGTATTCTACAAATAAAATTATGTCAGTGAACCCCAGACCAGGCATGAAGCCAAGTACAGTAACAGGTATCTACAAGCACACTTATAGGATGGTGAAAGGAGGAAGACAAGAGAGTCCCCAGAAATTGCAAGAAGCATACACAGTTTCAAACAACAGAAAGCCCTTGTCACAATCAAAACAGTAGAAAGTAAGGCCAACACCCAGATTGTCCTCTATTCTTTACATATATGACAAATGTGTGTCCATGCTCATACATAAAAACATGTACATACACTTATATGCACATGCATCTATCCATACACATCATACAAATAAAAAAGTCAACATTAAATAAATCAGAAGCTTGGGGTGTACTTGATAAAAGTGATATGCAAATGGTGGGCTAAATAATCTTTAATAACAATAACCTTGAAATTGCTATATGATCCCCTACTGCATTCAAGAAAACGTGATCATAGGAAACACAGAGAGTAGATAAGTACAAAGGATCATGGTCTTACAATATTCTCAGGGAGCTCAGGAAGAAGTATGAGCAAGGAAAAGGGAATGCCAAAGAGGAAGCAAACAGGAAATGATGGGTGCCTCCTGTGTGCAGACTGCACATAAAAAAGAAAGAGAAAGAAAGAAAGAAAGAAAGAAAGAAAGAAAGAAAGAAAGAAAGAAAGAAAGAAAGAGAAAGAAAGAAAGGAAGGAAGGAAGAAAGGAAGGAGGGAGGGAGGAAGGAAGGAAGGAAGAAAGGAAGGAGGAAGACACAAATATGACATAATTCTCAAGGAACTCAAAACTTAAGGAACGGGGGAAATATAATTTTACAATTATAATACAGTCTCTGAATGTTGTTGTTATAAAGGAGCATGCCATGTGTACTAAGAAGGCTCAATGAGCCTTTGTCTATATAATAAAAATTATTTTTGTGTCAGGGATTTGAGAACCAAGTCCATGAGAAAAGAATCTACCCAGCTCTCCCATGGCAGAGAGTCATGGGAGTCTGAGGCTTGCACCCTGATTTGCAGTGGAGAGCTAAGGCTGGGAGCACAGCCTCCTAAAGATGGATGTGGGAGACACATCCCATAAAACCTTGAAGACAGCATGCTATAGAACCATGTGCCAATCAGATGGTGGGAATGGTGCAATATTTTCAGCAGAACATTCAACTTACTTAAGAAAGGCTTTCTGGCTAAAATGTTGAGAATAAATCATCAAGAAATGAAGGAAGCTAAAGAAGGAGTTAGGTGAGCTGGTGAAATGTTGAGATACACACACACAAGAAAGAGGGGAAAATGGGTACAAAATAGGAAGTATTCAGCACCCAGTTGCCTGCTAAGAGGTGTTGGGGTGGAAGGCTAAGAGGATGCAGTTTTCTAAGGTCTGGAGAGATGTTTCCGCAGTTAAGAATAATTTGTTTCTCTTGTTAAGACTATAGTGGTTTGAATATGCTTGGCCCAGGGAGTGGCACTATTAGGAGGTGTGGCCTAGTTAGAAGAAGTATGTTACTATGGGGGTGGGCTTAGAGACCCTTCTCCTAGCCATGTGGGCACCAGTCTCCTCCTGGCTGCCTTTCAATCAAGATGTAGAACTCTTGGCTTCTCCAGCACCATGCCTGCCTAGACACTTCCACGCTTCCTGCCTTGATGATAATGAACTGAACCTCTGAACCTCTAAGCCAGGCCCAGTTAAATGTTTTCCTTTATAAGGGGATAAATTGATGACTAGTATATCCTTTATAAGAGAAAAACTATGGTGAGGAAGAGGATTTATTATAATACGTGGGAAAGCATAGTCACTAGAGTCAGGCACATCTGGGAGAGTCCAAAGTGGACACGGCCAGACTTGAGCTGTGCTCTGTGGGGGTGGGGAAGAAGAGAACCAGGTGCAACAGCCAGGAGCCAAAAGTACCAAGAGAGAAGGTAACCAAAATGGTTGGATTATGTAGGGAAGAGCAGCCCAGTCTCTGAGCTAAAGAAATTTAGGGTGAGGGATTGGGTATGACATCTGAAGGACACAGAGAGAACCTGGAGGCCAGATCCACACTGGTATGTTAAAGGCTTCTCAGCCATTTGTCCCAAGGTTGAAACCTAAGGATACTAGGATATGGCTACGGAAGAGCTTATGGCTTCCAGAGCCCTGCTGTGTGCATTGAAGAGCTCCCTTATCGTCATCACCAGGATGGATTGAAGCTCTCTGAAATCACCAGCCTAAATAAAATCTTTCCTCCTTTTGGGTTGTTTCTTCAGGTATCTTGCCGAGACTATGCAAAAGGCAGCCAATGTACCCTGCACACTGGTCGGACGGCAAACCACTACCGATCCACCAAAAGTCAGTCCGCACTCACTGTGGCCTCCTCACCACCAGACACTCTGCCAGAGTCTGAGCATGAGCTGGTCAACTCTGCTGCTCTGGGAGAGCAACCTGATACTTTGAGATGGAAGTAGAGAAGGTTCAAGTGAAGTTCTCTACCTCTTCACTCTGGACTGAGAGTGAAATGATGGAAGTTAAACAGTAGCAAAATCATGGACAAAGAAGTCTTTATGCAGACCTTATGAAGGGACACACACACACACACCCACAGGTTCACAAACTAATTCTTAAACATACTCATCCGTCTTTAAATTTATCACTTTTAGGCATGGTTATGATGTATGTGAATACATCCCTCATTTAATACTATTGATGGTAAAAGTATAATAGATCAATATGAATACACTGCAAACATTCTGATTATAGACACCTATGCTGGAGGATTCTACACAATAACCTCTACCACAAGCAGTGCGTCCAGAGGCACAGCTAAAAGCATGTGTGCCCCACGTACACACCCACAGTACACATCAATGCTACCCTCTTAGACACTTCGTTTTTATCACCCACAGCAACCACCAGTCAGGGGCAATCATCGCTCCTCTCATGGAAACAATGATCCCTGTAATCAGTGACTCAGCACAGCAAACCTGGGACTACGACTAATTCCACGAACCACTTTATTCTATATGTAAATTTTTTTCTTTTTAGATTTCATGATGAATGTACTACCCAGAAGAACATCAATGTTTTCAGCCTCCTGGATCACTAAGGAAAATAGATTGTTTTCCTTGTTCAATCTTTTGAACAAATAATACCCAATCAGCTGAGCACATTCACTACACATGCGCTACAGAACATCACCAGCCACAGAGTTCGGTAGTCTCTAAACAAATGACGTAAATATAATGTATACAGAATCCTTCCAGCAAGCTCTTCAAGAAACAATCCGAATTCTTTGTGTGTTCATTTAATGATCTTTCTTTATCATTTTGTGACTGTTGCTGTAGGATCAATTCTCATTTTATGCCTTTGTAACTCCGCAATAAACTACAGTTCCCAAATGGTGTTGCCTTTTCTCTAGCATGTTAACAGAACAACAATTATTTTAGTGTTTCAATCTGGACAGACGAGGTGACCTTATGGTGAACCTCCTGAAAGAGAAACAGGACTGTTTATAAATAAAGCCTCATGCTGAGAGCCGTAGTTTCCAAAGGAAGAATGCAGTCACTGTGTTTGTAGGCAGAGAGTGTGGTGCCCTTTACATGAGATATGTAATATCTAGACTTTCATCAACATTCTTAAAAAAAATGTTGTTCTCAGTACAGAATCCTGGGTTTTGTTCATGCATATCTGCAAGCCATTCTCTTTAGGGACTATCCCAGGAGTGTGGGTTTTAAAAGGCACATTCTCAACCGATTGCTACTAGAAAAATACTTCCCTTCCCTTGCTTTGGATTGAGACCCACGGCATTCTTAGAGGGGCAACTGACTACATTTGAACTAACCATTCCTATGATGAATAAACGCACTTTTAAAACATTCCCAAAGAAGAGTTTAAAGCCAAGCCAAAGAAAAACTATATGAAAAACTAACCAGGGGTTGGGAACAGTATAATTAGGTTTAAAAACACATTTTAAACCAAACCAAACCGAACTCCAATGCTTATGAGCTAGATGACCTTGGACAGGTTCCTTGACTTTTCTGAGACTCCAGATGTAAATAATTGAATACATGATGTGAATAAACCAAGTCTGGCATTTGATATGTGCAGACACTCTCGAAATATGGCCTTGCTCCTTGGCTTTCCATTTCAGTACTGCAAAATGACAGCATCGTTAAAAAAAATCCCATAATTTTCCATTATGTGTCTGTGGTTTGCACTGCAGTGATTTGTACCAGCCTGTAAACAAAGAATATCCACAAATATTCCACTTGATACATGTTAACTAAGCATAAAAAGCTGTTGTTTTAAATGTTATTTACAGAGCCTATGTGTTCACAGAGTAATGTAAAAAAGAACTCTACTTACATGCACATTTAAATGGATGTCTCATTACTAAATATACACAGGGCACATAATTTAAAATGTTTCTGGATCCTGACCACATCAAGTTTGTTGTATTCCACCTTGTTTTTTGCATTGGAAATTTTGTGTGCTGGATCATATCCAAGCCTCTACCATAGGATAATCATCTACTCCTTAAGTAGCATCTGACATTAAAGGCCAGGCCCATTTCTAAACAGTTCTTAAACAAGAGAGAGGAGGCAAAAAATACTAGGATAAGGCAACTGTAAGTTGTTGAGAGAAGAAATCTTTAAATCACTCATTCTTGGATAGAAAGATTCCAAAGTATCATATTCCACATTGATAAAGATTGTTCATCTCCATACCTAACAGCCCACTGCTTCACACTGAAAGGAACAGGAGCCCACCCCAAACAGAAAGAGCAAGAGCACATGTATTTTCCATTGTGTATTTTGGCTATGCCAATATTCAATTTATAACTTCTTGGACAACTTCTTACGGAGCACCCCAGCTCTCCCAGGCTGCCTCATCCTTCAAATACACCCTGCACAGAGTCAATACACTCAGGATTCAATACTCAGGCTTGCCATCACTGGGAGCCAGGGCTTGAGGCCTTGTTTGTTTGTTTTTCTTTTTCTTTTTTCTTCTTACATTACTTTTTGCCATGGTAAGGGAAGAGGCGATTCTGTATCTGGAAAGTTCTTAGCTGGAAGGAATAGACGCCAAATGTTCTAAGTGTCCTTTCCTCTTTTCGGTAAAATAGCCTCTGTCACACTTACAACGTCCTGCCAAAGTCTACAAAGAGTCAAGCTTCGTAGTAGTCAACTAGGCTAAATAATATCTTGCCCAAGTTTCCAAAACAAGTTTTCAGAAGTTTCCATTTGTAAAAGTAAAGGTAGGAACACAACCATCCTAAGCAACCACAGCAATGTTGGGTGTGATGTGGTTCACGCCTCTTGTCCCAGAACCTGGGAGAGAGAGGCAGGCAGACCTCTAAGGGTTATAGGCATGACTGGTCTACATAGAGCGTTCCAGGCCAGTCAGACCTTGCCTCAACAAACAGAAACAAAGGACATGATAAACTTGGTTTTTAACTCCCATAACCCTAACCACCATGACCTTGGTAAGAGCAGCCTCAGAACAGTGTTCTCTCTTTCCTTGCTAAATGAACCCTGAAAATTACAAGTTAATCAAATTAGAGTCAGTATCATTTGAATGTTCTGAACCCCACACCAATGCCATGGAGGGTTAAGAAGCTCCTCAGTTATAACTTCTATAGCAAATAAAGTTTCCAATGACTTGCTCCAAGATCCAACAACCTGCCTGACCCCAGCAAAGCGCACTCATGTGCAATACATATGCTTGCCTCACTCACTGAGAGAGTCTGCAGAAAGCCTGCTAAGCCCATTGTTCATGGGTTCCCAGTCGAGAATAGTAACTTGAAGGCAGTTACGTCTTCTAAGTAGATTCTTGATTAAACATGCACCTTATTTACTTGTGTGTTTCCTTTCATGGTACTGAAAATTGAACAAAGTCTTGGCACAAAGCTAGTCTTAGAACTCAACATTTAGTTATATCCCCAACTAGTTTATCTATGTTTCTTTTAAGCTTCTGAGGCTAGCCTTGAGCTCAACTGGTAGCACAGAATCCTTTTGTTTTGGGCTTCCAAAGTAGGTGACACTTTAGGCCTTCACCACCAGGCTCAGATTGAATGTTATGTATTCATTCATACATTCATCTATATAATATCTATCATCTCTACCTATCTATCTATCTATCTATCTATCTATCTATCTATCTATCTATCACTTATTTATCTGAGAATTAGAGAGCCCTGTGAATGCAGAGATTCTAGCACCTATCAAGATGACATCATAACCCAGCAGTTCCCCTCTTGTCAGATACTGAGAAATACAGAGAATTAAAACTCCTTAGCAGAAGGCCATTTCAGATTAACGCTGCACTGCAAGATATTGCCAACATATGCCTGCTGCAGCATATGGAAAATCTCCAAATGACACCACGTTGTGTTCAAAATCAAGTGAGATCAGCTTTCCTTAATGAGAAATTGTAAGATACAGTCTTCCATGAACCCATGAAGAGTGGCTTTTTCAGGTTACACACACACACACAAGATATAGAAGGCATTTCCCAGTCAAAGAGAGTTGATGCAGTCCCCAAAACAAAATTATATATAATGATTATTTCTTCTCAGTTCTGTGGGTATAATGACAGTGAAATACACAGGAAAGAGTCAAGCTGACAGCTGACAGCCAATAAGAAGCCGTTAATCAGGCAGAGATTTATCCTTAAATGTATGGAGATATATGTATACAATTGAGTGTGTGTGTGTGTGTGTGTGTGTGTGTGTGTGTGTGTGTGTGTGCATGTGTTGTATGTGTGTGTGTGAGAGAGAGAGACAGAGAGAGAGACAGAGAGAGAGACAGAGAGAGACAGAGACAGAGAGACAGAGACAGAGAGACAGAGAGAGAGAGAGAGAGAGAGAGAAAGGAGAGAGAGAGAGAGAGAGAGAGAGAGAGAGAGAGAAAGGAGAGAGAGAGAGAACACTACCAGGATGCAGGAAAAGTCAAACACGTTCTAGTAAAAGCTGTATAATTTTCAGTAGAATTGAGGATGAGAGTTAGATACATCCTAACTCATTACAAAGTATAATAATAAATTTGTACCAAAGTGTAGGTCTAACTCCTTAGGATAAATAGTTACTCATTCATCCATCCATTATATAACAGAGTAGGAATTGTGAACAGCAGTGTTCTAAATAAGAGCACAAATATTTCTCAAGATTGTATCCTCATGTTTTATCTTTGTATCTAAGGTTGTAAAGTTAACCCACCTGCCTCTGCCTCCCAAGTACTGGGATTAAAGGTGTGTGCCACCACGCCCGGCCCTGTATCTAAGTTTATCCAAAGTATGAAATAATTTTTTCATGCTTTCTTCTGGCCTCCAGGTATGCTCCACAAACACACATACAAACAAAATACTCATTTACATAAAATTTTATAAAAAAATAAGTAAACTAACCAAAATGCTAAGTTATTACTCTGGGACACATTTATGTCCTCATGGAGCAAACATTAACACCTGTAATTGGGTTTTCTTCTCTAACAATCAAATTCTTTTGAGAACATAATAGGTAGGTACTTATAGAGACAGAGGATAAAAGACAAATTGAGGTCCACTATACCACAAACCATACAAGACAAGAGAGTGAATCTTAAGATCTACTCTTCTAGAAGACAGAGACTCGGGCATGTGGGAATTATGGTTCTATAGGAGAAAGATAAAGAATTAGATAGAAACCCAGGAATCTGGATCCAAAGTGGACAACCTTCTATTGCCACCTTTCAAGTGGCTTTCTTTCTCCCACTTCATCCTGTCTTATACTATGTTATCCAAAATATAGGTCTAGGACCAAAAGCAGTATCATCACCTGGAAATATGACAGAGGGTTCTTCCCTAAACCTGCTAAGTATAAAGTCATTCCAGGACTCCACACTGACTGGTTGCACATTTATCATCGAAAAGCACCAATCTCCAATTTAGTCTAGCCAGGAAAAGAGAAACTTCATACTGGCATATCACTTCTGCTTTTCTTTTCTTTTTTTT